>NC_080188.1:97675440-97975440 GCF_030028045.1 Hippopotamus amphibius kiboko | reverse complement strand
AACTCGAGGGTGCATCCAGCCTGCAGAAAGAAGAGTGCCTTTTCCTGAGCACTGCTCTGCTCTGGCAGCTCCCTGAAGGCCTTCTGGGGCCTTCTCTGCCCTCACCCAGTCGTGCCATTCGGCCCACCCGGGGAGCAAAGGTCCCCCCTCGGCAGGGCTCAGGGTACGGCCTGTGTGTTTTCAGGGCTGGGAAAGGGCCGATCCAGAAGCTGGGTGTGCACTTGGGAATGGGGCCTGGTGGGCCTAGCCGGCCTTCCCTAGTTGGGAAGCAGGAGATCTGGGGCCTCCGAGCTGCATGCCCATCCCCTCCCTGGATGCCCCTCTTGCTTTCTCTCTGCTGCCAAGCCTCTCTCACCACACGTGCGTCTCATCGAAAGGAGCAGGCTGCTTGCCATTCTTTGCAAGGACCTCACCCCACAGGCCTCGTTTCCTCGAACGGGAGTGCACACTGACCCAGAGCCTCCAGAGGAGCTGCTGTCTCTCCAGCCACAAAGGCCTGCAGCTGAATCCACGACAGCCTGCTGCATGGAGGGCGTCTATGGGAGAGGGCCATACATGCCAGGTGGGTGCCTCTCTGGCACACCGCTTTCCATGGGCAGACACGGTGTGTGCCAAGTGTCTCCTGTGTGCAGAAAATGTAGTCCCGGTGCCCGCGGTGCAGGGAATCCTCTTTGCACCCAGAGCAATGTGCTGGGCAGGCCTCCCATGCTGGGAGAGCCTCCACTTCCCCCAACTGTCCAAGGGCCTCAGGAGCACACTTCGAGGGAGTGGTGGGTCTGACAGGCAGAACGGCCCGAGTGAGGAACGTGGATGGCAGGCCAAAGCCAGCCCTAGGGCCTGTGCTGGCCTAGGCCACTGCCAGCCAGCAGGGCCTTGACAGAGCACAGTTCATTCGAGTAGGCCCCAGGGGCTTGCCTGTGTGCCTCTTGCCCTGCTGGGAAGCTGCAGGTCCAGAGGCTGTGTGAGCCCGGGGCCACTTGGGCCTGAGCACAAAACCGTCAGGACCCCACTCTCAAGCAGGACTCCTGCCACCTCGGCGCTGCCTGCCACACCCCCTTGCTGCCCGCACTGTCTTCACTGCTGGCAGGCCTCTGTGTGCACAGCCCAGTCTCTGCCAAGGGAACAAGGGGCTTGCTCGCCCCTTGCTAGGACCTCCTCCTACAGCACTCTGGACCAGGGCACACACGCCCCTGGACCAGCAGCCTGCAAGGAAGCTGCAGCTGAGCCAGCCACAAAGGCCTGCAGCCCTGGGCAGGGAGCCTTCTGCTAAGGACAGCTTTGCCACTCCAAAGCCCTGCAGGAGTTCCTGGAGGCTCAGGCCTGCAGCATTTTCCATCACAGGGCACTGGGTGCCCAAAGCCTCCCCTGTGGCTTCCGAGCACCCTACAGCCCACAGGCCCTTGGCCCCCACTCTGTTGCCAGAGGCAAGTCCTAGGCAGGACTCTCGAGCTTGTAGAGCCACAGGGCCTCCAGCTTGGAAACCTGCTCAGGAACTCAGTGGCAGCCAGGCTTCACCTTCCATGCTTGTCGGCAAGCAGATGAAGCCCTCGCTCCACCGAAAAACTCTCTGCTTTGCCTTCAGCCAGGGAATCGCCTAGCTCAGCTCTCTCTGCCTCAAGCAGAAACTCGAGGGTGCATCCAGCCTGCAGAAAGAAGAGTGCCTTTTCCTGAGCACTGCTCTGCTCTGGCAGCTCCCTGAAGGCCTTCTGGGGCCTTCTCTGCCCTCACCCAGTCGTGCCATTCGGCCCACCCGGGGAGCAAAGGTCCCCCCTCGGCAGGGCTCAGGGTACGGCCTGTGTGTTTTCAGGGCTGGGAAAGGGCCGATCCAGAAGCTGGGTGTGCACTTGGGAATGGGGCCTGGTGGGCCTAGCCGGCCTTCCCTAGTTGGGAAGCAGGAGATCTGGGGCCTCCGAGCTGCATGCCCATCCCCTCCCTGGATGCCCCTCTTGCTTTCTCTCTGCTGCCAAGCCTCTCTCACCACACGTGCGTCTCATCGAAAGGAGCAGGCTGCTTGCCATTCTTTGCAAGGACCTCACCCCACAGGCCTCGTTTCCTCGAACGGGAGTGCACACTGACCCAGAGCCTCCAGAGGAGCTGCTGTCTCTCCAGCCACAAAGGCCTGCAGCTGAATCCACGACAGCCTGCTGCATGGAGGGCGTCTATGGGAGAGGGCCATACATGCCAGGTGGGTGCCTCTCTGGCACACCGCTTTCCATGGGCAGACACGGTGTGTGCCAAGTGTCTCCTGTGTGCAGAAAATGTAGTCCCGGTGCCCGCGGTGCAGGGAATCCTCTTTGCACCCAGAGCAATGTGCTGGGCAGGCCTCCCATGCTGGGAGAGCCTCCACTTCCCCCAACTGTCCAAGGGCCTCAGAAGCACACTTCGAGGGAGTGGTGGGTCTGACAGGCAGAACGGCCCGAGTGAGGAACGTGGATGGCAGGCCAAAGCCAGCCCTAGGGCCTGTGCTGGCCTAGGCCACTGCCAGCCAGCAGGGCCTCGACAGAGCACAGTTCATTCGAGTAGGCCCCAGGGGCTTGCCTGTGTGCCTCTTGCCCTGCTGGGAAGCTGCAGGTCCAGAGGCTGTGGGAGCCCGGGGCCACTGGGGCCTGAGCACAAAACCGTCAGGACCCCACTCTCAAGCAGGACTCCTGCCACCTCGGCGCTGCCTGCCACACCCCCTTGCTGCCCGCACTGTCTTCACTGCTGGCAGGCCTCTGTGTGCACAGCCCAGTCTCTGCCAAGGGAACAAGGGGCTTGCTCGCCCCTTGCTAGGACCTCCTCCTACAGCACTCTGGACCAGGGCACACACGCCCCTGGACCAGCAGCCTGCAAGGAAGCTGCAGCTGAGCCAGCCCCAAAGGCCTGCAGCCCTGGGCAGGGAGCCTTCTGCTAAGGACAGCTTTGCCACTCCAAAGCCCTGCAGGAGTTCCTGGAGGCTCAGGCCTGCAGCATTTTCCATCACAGGGCACTGGGTGCCCAAAGCCTCCCCTGCGGCTTCCGAGCACCCTGCAGCCCACAGGCCCTTGGCCCCCACTCTGTTGCCAGAGGCAAGTCCTAGGCAGGACTCTCGAGCTTGTAGAGCCACAGGGCCTCCAGCTTGGAAACCTGCTCAGGAACTCAGTGGCAGCCAGGCTTCACCTTCCATGCTTGTGAGCCAGCAGATGGAGCCCTCGCTCCACCGAAAAACTCTCTGCTTTGCCTTCAGCCAGGGAATCGCCTAGCTCAGCTCTCTCTGCCTCAAGCAGAAACTCGAGGGTGCATCCAGCCTGCAGAAAGAAGAGTGCCTTTTCCTGAGCACTGCTCTGCTCTGGCAGCTCCCTGAAGGCCTTCTGGGGCCTTCTCTGCCCTCACCCAGTCGTGCCATTCGGCCCACCCGGGGAGCAAAGGTCCCCCCTCGGCAGGGCTCAGGGTACGGCCTGTGTGTTTTCAGGGCTGGGAAAGGGCCGATCCAGAAGCTGGGTGTGCACTTGGGAATGGGGCCTGGTGGGCCTAGCCGGCCTTCCCTAGTTGGGAAGCAGGAGATCTGGGGCCTCCGAGCTGCATGCCCATCCCCTCCCTGGATGCCCCTCTTGCTTTCTCTCTGCTGCCAAGCCTCTCTCACCACACGTGCGTCTCATCGAAAGGAGCAGGCTGCTTGCCATTCTTTGCAAGGACCTCACCCCACAGGCCTCGTTTCCTCGAACGGGAGTGCACACTGACCCAGAGCCTCCAGAGGAGCTGCTGTCTCTCCAGCCACAAAGGCCTGCAGCTGAATCCACGACAGCCTGCTGCATGGAGGGCGTCTATGGGAGAGGGCCATACATGCCAGGTGGGTGCCTCTCTGGCACACCGCTTTCCATGGGCAGACACGGTGTGTGCCAAGTGTCTCCTGTGTGCAGAAAATGTAGTCCCGGTGCCCGCGGTGCAGGGAATCCTCTTTGCACCCAGAGCAATGTGCTGGGCAGGCCTCCCATGCTGGGAGAGCCTCCACTTCCCCCAACTGTCCAAGGGCCTCAGAAGCACACTTCGAGGGAGTGGTGGGTCTGACAGGCAGAACGGCCCGAGTGAGGAACGTGGATGGCAGGCCAAAGCCAGCCCTAGGGCCTGTGCTGGCCTAGGCCACTGCCAGCCAGCAGGGCCTCGACAGAGCACAGTTCATTCGAGTAGGCCCCAGGGGCTTGCCTGTGTGCCTCTTGCCCTGCTGGGAAGCTGCAGGTCCAGAGGCTGTGGGAGCCCGGGGCCACTGGGGCCTGAGCACAAAACCGTCAGGACCCCACTCTCAAGCAGGACTCCTGCCACCTCGGCGCTGCCTGCCACACCCCCTTGCTGCCCGCACTGTCTTCACTGCTGGCAGGCCTCTGTGTGCACAGCCCAGTCTCTGCCAAGGGAACAAGGGGCTTGCTCGCCCCTTGCTAGGACCTCCTCCTACAGCACTCTGGACCAGGGCACACACGCCCCTGGACCAGCAGCCTGCAAGGAAGCTGCAGCTGAGCCAGCCCCAAAGGCCTGCAGCCCTGGGCAGGGAGCCTTCTGCTAAGGACAGCTTTGCCACTCCAAAGCCCTGCAGGAGTTCCTGGAGGCTCAGGCCTGCAGCATTTTCCATCACAGGGCACTGGGTGCCCAAAGCCTCCCCTGCGGCTTCCGAGCACCCTGCAGCCCACAGGCCCTTGGCCCCCACTCTGTTGCCAGAGGCAAGTCCTAGGCAGGACTCTCGAGCTTGTAGAGCCACAGGGCCTCCAGCTTGGAAACCTGCTCAGGAACTCAGTGGCAGCCAGGCTTCACCTTCCATGCTTGTGAGCCAGCAGATGGAGCCCTCGCTCCACCGAAAAACTCTCTGCTTTGCCTTCAGCCAGGGAATCGCCTAGCTCAGCTCTCTCTGCCTCAAGCAGAAACTCGAGGGTGCATCCAGCCTGCAGAAAGAAGAGTGCCTTTTCCTGAGCACTGCTCTGCTCTGGCAGCTCCCTGAAGGCCTTCTGGGGCCTTCTCTGCCCTCACCCAGTCGTGCCATTCGGCCCACCCGGGGAGCAAAGGTCCCCCCTCGGCAGGGCTCAGGGTACGGCCTGTGTGTTTTCAGGGCTGGGAAAGGGCCGATCCAGAAGCTGGGTGTGCACTTGGGAATGGGGCCTGGTGGGCCTAGCCGGCCTTCCCTAGTTGGGAAGCAGGAGATCTGGGGCCTCCGAGCTGCATGCCCATCCCATCCCTGGATGCCCCTCTTGCTTTCTCTCTGCTGCCAAGCCTCTCTCACCACACGTGCGTCTCATCGAAAGGAGCAGGCTGCTTGCCATTCTTTGCAAGGACCTCACCCCACAGGCCTCGTTTCCTCGAACGGGAGTGCACACTGACCCAGAGCCTCCAGAGGAGCTGCTGTCTCTCCAGCCACAAAGGCCTGCAGCTGAATCCACGACAGCCTGCTGCATGGAGGGCGTCTATGGGAGAGGGCCATACATGCCAGGTGGGTGCCTCTCTGGCACACCGCTTTCCATGGGCAGACACGGTGTGTGCCAAGTGTCTCCTGTGTGCAGAAAATGTAGTCCCGGTGCCCGCGGTGCAGGGAATCCTCTTTGCACCCAGAGCAATGTGCTGGGCAGGCCTCCCATGCTGGGAGAGCCTCCACTTCCCCCAACTGTCCAAGGGCCTCAGGAGCACACTTCGAGGGAGTGGTGGGTCTGACAGGCAGAACGGCCCGAGTGAGGAACGTGGATGGCAGGCCAAAGCCAGCCCTAGGGCCTGTGCTGGCCTAGGCCACTGCCAGCCAGCAGGGCCTTGACAGAGCACAGTTCATTCGAGTAGGCCCCAGGGGCTTGCCTGTGTGCCTCTTGCCCTGCTGGGAAGCTGCAGGTCCAGAGGCTGTGTGAGCCCGGGGCCACTTGGGCCTGAGCACAAAACCGTCAGGACCCCACTCTCAAGCAGGACTCCTGCCACCTCGGCGCTGCCTGCCACACCCCCTTGCTGCCCGCACTGTCTTCACTGCTGGCAGGCCTCTGTGTGCACAGCCCAGTCTCTGCCAAGGGAACAAGGGGCTTGCTCGCCCCTTGCTAGGACCTCCTCCTACAGCACTCTGGACCAGGGCACACACGCCCCTGGACCAGCAGCCTGCAAGGAAGCTGCAGCTGAGCCAGCCCCAAAGGCCTGCAGCCCTGGGCAGGGAGCCTTCTGCTAAGGACAGCTTTGCCACTCCAAAGCCCTGCAGGAGTTCCTGGAGGCTCAGGCCTGCAGCATTTTCCATCACAGGGCACTGGGTGCCCAAAGCCTCCCCTGTGGCTTCCGAGCACCCTACAGCCCACAGGCCCTTGGCCCCCACTCTGTTGCCAGAGGCAAGTCCTAGGCAGGACTCTCGAGCTTGTAGAGCCACAGGGCCTCCAGCTTGGAAACCTGCTCAGGAACTCAGTGGCAGCCAGGCTTCACCTTCCATGCTTGTCGGCAAGCAGATGAAGCCCTCGCTCCACCGAAAAACTCTCTGCTTTGCCTTCAGCCAGGGAATCGCCTAGCTCAGCTCTCTCTGCCTCAAGCAGAAACTCGAGGGTGCATCCAGCCTGCAGAAAGAAGAGTGCCTTTTCCTGAGCACTGCTCTGCTCTGGCAGCTCCCTGAAGGCCTTCTGGGGCCTTCTCTGCCCTCACCCAGTCGTGCCATTCGGCCCACCCGGGGAGCAAAGGTCCCCCCTCGGCAGGGCTCAGGGTACGGCCTGTGTGTTTTCAGGGCTGGGAAAGGGCCGATCCAGAAGCTGGGTGTGCACTTGGGAATGGGGCCTGGTGGGCCTAGCCGGCCTTCCCTAGTTGGGAAGCAGGAGATCTGGGGCCTCCGAGCTGCATGCCCATCCCCTCCCTGGATGCCCCTCTTGCTTTCTCTCTGCTGCCAAGCCTCTCTCACCACACGTGCGTCTCATCGAAAGGAGCAGGCTGCTTGCCATTCTTTGCAAGGACCTCACCCCACAGGCCTCGTTTCCTCGAACGGGAGTGCACACTGACCCAGAGCCTCCAGAGGAGCTGCTGTCTCTCCAGCCACAAAGGCCTGCAGCTGAATCCACGACAGCCTGCTGCATGGAGGGCGTCTATGGGAGAGGGCCATACATGCCAGGTGGGTGCCTCTCTGGCACACCGCTTTCCATGGGCAGACACGGTGTGTGCCAAGTGTCTCCTGTGTGCAGAAAATGTAGTCCCGGTGCCCGCGGTGCAGGGAATCCTCTTTGCACCCAGAGCAATGTGCTGGGCAGGCCTCCCATGCTGGGAGAGCCTCCACTTCCCCCAACTGTCCAAGGGCCTCAGAAGCACACTTCGAGGGAGTGGTGGGTCTGACAGGCAGAACGGCCCGAGTGAGGAACGTGGATGGCAGGCCAAAGCCAGCCCTAGGGCCTGTGCTGGCCTAGGCCACTGCCAGCCAGCAGGGCCTCGACAGAGCACAGTTCATTCGAGTAGGCCCCAGGGGCTTGCCTGTGTGCCTCTTGCCCTGCTGGGAAGCTGCAGGTCCAGAGGCTGTGGGAGCCCGGGGCCACTGGGGCCTGAGCACAAAACCGTCAGGACCCCACTCTCAAGCAGGACTCCTGCCACCTCGGCGCTGCCTGCCACACCCCCTTGCTGCCCGCACTGTCTTCACTGCTGGCAGGCCTCTGTGTGCACAGCCCAGTCTCTGCCAAGGGAACAAGGGGCTTGCTCGCCCCTTGCTAGGACCTCCTCCTACAGCACTCTGGACCAGGGCACACACGCCCCTGGACCAGCAGCCTGCAAGGAAGCTGCAGCTGAGCCAGCCCCAAAGGCCTGCAGCCCTGGGCAGGGAGCCTTCTGCTAAGGACAGCTTTGCCACTCCAAAGCCCTGCAGGAGTTCCTGGAGGCTCAGGCCTGCAGCATTTTCCATCACAGGGCACTGGGTGCCCAAAGCCTCCCCTGCGGCTTCCGAGCACCCTGCAGCCCACAGGCCCTTGGCCCCCACTCTGTTGCCAGAGGCAAGTCCTAGGCAGGACTCTCGAGCTTGTAGAGCCACAGGGCCTCCAGCTTGGAAACCTGCTCAGGAACTCAGTGGCAGCCAGGCTTCACCTTCCATGCTTGTGAGCCAGCAGATGGAGCCCTCGCTCCACCGAAAAACTCTCTGCTTTGCCTTCAGCCAGGGAATCGCCTAGCTCAGCTCTCTCTGCCTCAAGCAGAAACTCGAGGGTGCATCCAGCCTGCAGAAAGAAGAGTGCCTTTTCCTGAGCACTGCTCTGCTCTGGCAGCTCCCTGAAGGCCTTCTGGGGCCTTCTCTGCCCTCACCCAGTCGTGCCATTCGGCCCACCCGGGGAGCAAAGGTCCCCCCTCGGCAGGGCTCAGGGTACGGCCTGTGTGTTTTCAGGGCTGGGAAAGGGCCGATCCAGAAGCTGGGTGTGCACTTGGGAATGGGGCCTGGTGGGCCTAGCCGGCCTTCCCTAGTTGGGAAGCAGGAGATCTGGGGCCTCCGAGCTGCATGCCCATCCCATCCCTGGATGCCCCTCTTGCTTTCTCTCTGCTGCCAAGCCTCTCTCACCACACGTGCGTCTCATCGAAAGGAGCAGGCTGCTTGCCATTCTTTGCAAGGACCTCACCCCACAGGCCTCGTTTCCTCGAACGGGAGTGCACACTGACCCAGAGCCTCCAGAGGAGCTGCTGTCTCTCCAGCCACAAAGGCCTGCAGCTGAATCCACGACAGCCTGCTGCATGGAGGGCGTCTATGGGAGAGGGCCATACATGCCAGGTGGGTGCCTCTCTGGCACACCGCTTTCCATGGGCAGACACGGTGTGTGCCAAGTGTCTCCTGTGTGCAGAAAATGTAGTCCCGGTGCCCGCGGTGCAGGGAATCCTCTTTGCACCCAGAGCAATGTGCTGGGCAGGCCTCCCATGCTGGGAGAGCCTCCACTTCCCCCAACTGTCCAAGGGCCTCAGGAGCACACTTCGAGGGAGTGGTGGGTCTGACAGGCAGAACGGCCCGAGTGAGGAACGTGGATGGCAGGCCAAAGCCAGCCCTAGGGCCTGTGCTGGCCTAGGCCACTGCCAGCCAGCAGGGCCTCGACAGAGCACAGTTCATTCGAGTAGGCCCCAGGGGCTTGCCTGTGTGCCTCTTGCCCTGCTGGGAAGCTGCAGGTCCAGAGGCTGTGTGAGCCCGGGGCCACTGGGGCCTGAGCACAAAACCGTCAGGACCCCACTCTCAAGCAGGACTCCTGCCACCTCGGCGCTGCCTGCCACACCCCCTTGCTGCCCGCACTGTCTTCACTGCTGGCAGGCCTCTGTGTGCACAGCCCAGTCTCTGCCAAGGGAACAAGGGGCTTGCTCGCCCCTTGCTAGGACCTCCTCCTACAGCACTCTGGACCAGGGCACACACGCCCCTGGACCAGCAGCCTGCAAGGAAGCTGCAGCTGAGCCAGCCACAAAGGCCTGCAGCCCTGGGCAGGGAGCCTTCTGCTAAGGACAGCTTTGCCACTCCAAAGCCCTGCAGGAGTTCCTGGAGGCTCAGGCCTGCAGCATTTTCCATCACAGGGCACTGGGTGCCCAAAGCCTCCCCTGTGGCTTCCGAGCACCCTACAGCCCACAGGCCCTTGGCCCCCACTCTGTTGCCAGAGGCAAGTCCTAGGCAGGACTCTCGAGCTTGTAGAGCCACAGGGCCTCCAGCTTGGAAACCTGCTCAGGAACTCAGTGGCAGCCAGGCTTCACCTTCCATGCTTGTCGGCAAGCAGATGAAGCCCTCGCTCCACCGAAAAACTCTCTGCTTTGCCTTCAGCCAGGGAATCGCCTAGCTCAGCTCTCTCTGCCTCAAGCAGAAACTCGAGGGTGCATCCAGCCTGCAGAAAGAAGAGTGCCTTTTCCTGAGCACTGCTCTGCTCTGGCAGCTCCCTGAAGGCCTTCTGGGGCCTTCTCTGCCCTCACCCAGTCGTGCCATTCGGCCCACCCGGGGAGCAAAGGTCCCCCCTCGGCAGGGCTCAGGGTACGGCCTGTGTGTGTTTTCAGGGCTGGGAAAGGGCCGATCCAGAAGCTGGGTGTGCACTTGGGAATGGGGCCTGGTGGGCCTAGCCGGCCTTCCCTAGTTGGGAAGCAGGAGATCTGGGGCCTCCGAGCTGCATGCCCATCCCCTCCCTGGATGCCCCTCTTGCTTTCTCTCTGCTGCCAAGCCTCTCTCACCACACGTGCGTCTCATCGAAAGGAGCAGGCTGCTTGCCATTCTTTGCAAGGACCTCACCCCACAGGCCTCGTTTCCTCGAACGGGAGTGCACACTGACCCAGAGCCTCCAGAGGAGCTGCTGTCTCTCCAGCCACAAAGGCCTGCAGCTGAATCCACGACAGCCTGCTGCATGGAGGGCGTCTATGGGAGAGGGCCATACATGCCAGGTGGGTGCCTCTCTGGCACACCGCTTTCCATGGGCAGACACGGTGTGTGCCAAGTGTCTCCTGTGTGCAGAAAATGTAGTCCCGGTGCCCGCGGTGCAGGGAATCCTCTTTGCACCCAGAGCAATGTGCTGGGCAGGCCTCCCATGCTGGGAGAGCCTCCACTTCCCCCAACTGTCCAAGGGCCTCAGAAGCACACTTCGAGGGAGTGGTGGGTCTGACAGGCAGAACGGCCCGAGTGAGGAACGTGGATGGCAGGCCAAAGCCAGCCCTAGGGCCTGTGCTGGCCTAGGCCACTGCCAGCCAGCAGGGCCTCGACAGAGCACAGTTCATTCGAGTAGGCCCCAGGGGCTTGCCTGTGTGCCTCTTGCCCTGCTGGGAAGCTGCAGGTCCAGAGGCTGTGGGAGCCCGGGGCCACTGGGGCCTGAGCACAAAACCGTCAGGACCCCACTCTCAAGCAGGACTCCTGCCACCTCGGCGCTGCCTGCCACACCCCCTTGCTGCCCGCACTGTCTTCACTGCTGGCAGGCCTCTGTGTGCACAGCCCAGTCTCTGCCAAGGGAACAAGGGGCTTGCTCGCCCCTTGCTAGGACCTCCTCCTACAGCACTCTGGACCAGGGCACACACGCCCCTGGACCAGCAGCCTGCAAGGAAGCTGCAGCTGAGCCAGCCCCAAAGGCCTGCAGCCCTGGGCAGGGAGCCTTCTGCTAAGGACAGCTTTGCCACTCCAAAGCCCTGCAGGAGTTCCTGGAGGCTCAGGCCTGCAGCATTTTCCATCACAGGGCACTGGGTGCCCAAAGCCTCCCCTGCGGCTTCCGAGCACCCTGCAGCCCACAGGCCCTTGGCCCCCACTCTGTTGCCAGAGGCAAGTCCTAGGCAGGACTCTCGAGCTTGTAGAGCCACAGGGCCTCCAGCTTGGAAACCTGCTCAGGAACTCAGTGGCAGCCAGGCTTCACCTTCCATGCTTGTGAGCCAGCAGATGGAGCCCTCGCTCCACCGAAAAACTCTCTGCTTTGCCTTCAGCCAGGGAATCGCCTAGCTCAGCTCTCTCTGCCTCAAGCAGAAACTCGAGGGTGCATCCAGCCTGCAGAAAGAAGAGTGCCTTTTCCTGAGCACTGCTCTGCTCTGGGAGCTCCCTGAAGGCCTTCTGGGGCCTTCTCTGCCCTCACCCAGTCGTGCCATTCGGCCCACCCGGGGAGCAAAGGTCCCCCCTCGGCAGGGCTCAGGGTACGGCCTGTGTGTTTTCAGGGCTGGGAAAGGGCCGATCCAGAAGCTGGGTGTGCACTTGGGAATGGGGCCTGGTGGGCCTAGCCGGCCTTCCCTAGTTGGGAAGCAGGAGATCTGGGGCCTCCGAGCTGCATGCCCATCCCATCCCTGGATGCCCCTCTTGCTTTCTCTCTGCTGCCAAGCCTCTCTCACCACACGTGCGTCTCATCGAAAGGAGCAGGCTGCTTGCCATTCTTTGCAAGGACCTCACCCCACAGGCCTCGTTTCCTCGAACGGGAGTGCACACTGACCCAGAGCCTCCAGAGGAGCTGCTGTCTCTCCAGCCACAAAGGCCTGCAGCTGAATCCACGACAGCCTGCTGCATGGAGGGCGTCTATGGGAGAGGGCCATACATGCCAGGTGGGTGCCTCTCTGGCACACCGCTTTCCATGGGCAGACACGGTGTGTGCCAAGTGTCTCCTGTGTGCAGAAAATGTAGTCCCGGTGCCCGCGGTGCAGGGAATCCTCTTTGCACCCAGAGCAATGTGCTGGGCAGGCCTCCCATGCTGGGAGAGCCTCCACTTCCCCCAACTGTCCAAGGGCCTCAGGAGCACACTTCGAGGGAGTGGTGGGTCTGACAGGCAGAACGGCCCGAGTGAGGAACGTGGATGGCAGGCCAAAGCCAGCCCTAGGGCCTGTGCTGGCCTAGGCCACTGCCAGCCAGCAGGGCCTCGACAGAGCACAGTTCATTCGAGTAGGCCCCAGGGGCTTGCCTGTGTGCCTCTTGCCCTGCTGGGAAGCTGCAGGTCCAGAGGCTGTGTGAGCCCGGGGCCACTGGGGCCTGAGCACAAAACCGTCAGGACCCCACTCTCAAGCAGGACTCCTGCCACCTCGGCGCTGCCTGCCACACCCCCTTGCTGCCCGCACTGTCTTCACTGCTGGCAGGCCTCTGTGTGCACAGCCCAGTCTCTGCCAAGGGAACAAGGGGCTTGCTCGCCCCTTGCTAGGACCTCCTCCTACAGCACTCTGGACCAGGGCACACACGCCCCTGGACCAGCAGCCTGCAAGGAAGCTGCAGCTGAGCCAGCCACAAAGGCCTGCAGCCCTGGGCAGGGAGCCTTCTGCTAAGGACAGCTTTGCCACTCCAAAGCCCTGCAGGAGTTCCTGGAGGCTCAGGCCTGCAGCATTTTCCATCACAGGGCACTGGGTGCCCAAAGCCTCCCCTGTGGCTTCCGAGCACCCTACAGCCCACAGGCCCTTGGCCCCCACTCTGTTGCCAGAGGCAAGTCCTAGGCAGGACTCTCGAGCTTGTAGAGCCACAGGGCCTCCAGCTTGGAAACCTGCTCAGGAACTCAGTGGCAGCCAGGCTTCACCTTCCATGCTTGTCGGCAAGCAGATGAAGCCCTCGCTCCACCGAAAAACTCTCTGCTTTGCCTTCAGCCAGGGAATCGCCTAGCTCAGCTCTCTCTGCCTCAAGCAGAAACTCGAGGGTGCATCCAGCCTGCAGAAAGAAGAGTGCCTTTTCCTGAGCACTGCTCTGCTCTGGCAGCTCCCTGAAGGCCTTCTGGGGCCTTCTCTGCCCTCACCCAGTCGTGCCATTCGGCCCACCCGGGGAGCAAAGGTCCCCCCTCGGCAGGGCTCAGGGTACGGCCTGTGTGTGTTTTCAGGGCTGGGAAAGGGCCGATCCAGAAGCTGGGTGTGCACTTGGGAATGGGGCCTGGTGGGCCTAGCCGGCCTTCCCTAGTTGGGAAGCAGGAGATCTGGGGCCTCCGAGCTGCATGCCCATCCCCTCCCTGGATGCCCCTCTTGCTTTCTCTCTGCTGCCAAGCCTCTCTCACCACACGTGCGTCTCATCGAAAGGAGCAGGCTGCTTGCCATTCTTTGCAAGGACCTCACCCCACAGGCCTCGTTTCCTCGAACGGGAGTGCACACTGACCCAGAGCCTCCAGAGGAGCTGCTGTCTCTCCAGCCACAAAGGCCTGCAGCTGAATCCACGACAGCCTGCTGCATGGAGGGCGTCTATGGGAGAGGGCCATACATGCCAGGTGGGTGCCTCTCTGGCACACCGCTTTCCATGGGCAGACACGGTGTGTGCCAAGTGTCTCCTGTGTGCAGAAAATGTAGTCCCGGTGCCCGCGGTGCAGGGAATCCTCTTTGCACCCAGAGCAATGTGCTGGGCAGGCCTCCCATGCTGGGAGAGCCTCCACTTCCCCCAACTGTCCAAGGGCCTCAGAAGCACACTTCGAGGGAGTGGTGGGTCTGACAGGCAGAACGGCCCGAGTGAGGAACGTGGATGGCAGGCCAAAGCCAGCCCTAGGGCCTGTGCTGGCCTAGGCCACTGCCAGCCAGCAGGGCCTCGACAGAGCACAGTTCATTCGAGTAGGCCCCAGGGGCTTGCCTGTGTGCCTCTTGCCCTGCTGGGAAGCTGCAGGTCCAGAGGCTGTGGGAGCCCGGGGCCACTGGGGCCTGAGCACAAAACCGTCAGGACCCCACTCTCAAGCAGGACTCCTGCCACCTCGGCGCTGCCTGCCACACCCCCTTGCTGCCCGCACTGTCTTCACTGCTGGCAGGCCTCTGTGTGCACAGCCCAGTCTCTGCCAAGGGAACAAGGGGCTTGCTCGCCCCTTGCTAGGACCTCCTCCTACAGCACTCTGGACCAGGGCACACACGCCCCTGGACCAGCAGCCTGCAAGGAAGCTGCAGCTGAGCCAGCCCCAAAGGCCTGCAGCCCTGGGCAGGGAGCCTTCTGCTAAGGACAGCTTTGCCACTCCAAAGCCCTGCAGGAGTTCCTGGAGGCTCAGGCCTGCAGCATTTTCCATCACAGGGCACTGGGTGCCCAAAGCCTCCCCTGCGGCTTCCGAGCACCCTGCAGCCCACAGGCCCTTGGCCCCCACTCTGTTGCCAGAGGCAAGTCCTAGGCAGGACTCTCGAGCTTGTAGAGCCACAGGGCCTCCAGCTTGGAAACCTGCTCAGGAACTCAGTGGCAGCCAGGCTTCACCTTCCATGCTTGTGAGCCAGCAGATGGAGCCCTCGCTCCACCGAAAAACTCTCTGCTTTGCCTTCAGCCAGGGAATCGCCTAGCTCAGCTCTCTCTGCCTCAAGCAGAAACTCGAGGGTGCATCCAGCCTGCAGAAAGAAGAGTGCCTTTTCCTGAGCACTGCTCTGCTCTGGCAGCTCCCTGAAGGCCTTCTGGGGCCTTCTCTGCCCTCACCCAGTCGTGCCATTCGGCCCACCCGGGGAGCAAAGGTCCCCCCTCGGCAGGGCTCAGGGTACGGCCTGTGTGTTTTCAGGGCTGGGAAAGGGCCGATCCAGAAGCTGGGTGTGCACTTGGGAATGGGGCCTGGTGGGCCTAGCCGGCCTTCCCTAGTTGGGAAGCAGGAGATCTGGGGCCTCCGAGCTGCATGCCCATCCCATCCCTGGATGCCCCTCTTGCTTTCTCTCTGCTGCCAAGCCTCTCTCACCACACGTGCGTCTCATCGAAAGGAGCAGGCTGCTTGCCATTCTTTGCAAGGACCTCACCCCACAGGCCTCGTTTCCTCGAACGGGAGTGCACACTGACCCAGAGCCTCCAGAGGAGCTGCTGTCTCTCCAGCCACAAAGGCCTGCAGCTGAATCCACGACAGCCTGCTGCATGGAGGGCGTCTATGGGAGAGGGCCATACATGCCAGGTGGGTGCCTCTCTGGCACACCGCTTTCCATGGGCAGACACGGTGTGTGCCAAGTGTCTCCTGTGTGCAGAAAATGTAGTCCCGGTGCCCGCGGTGCAGGGAATCCTCTTTGCACCCAGAGCAATGTGCTGGGCAGGCCTCCCATGCTGGGAGAGCCTCCACTTCCCCCAACTGTCCAAGGGCCTCAGGAGCACACTTCGAGGGAGTGGTGGGTCTGACAGGCAGAACGGCCCGAGTGAGGAACGTGGATGGCAGGCCAAAGCCAGCCCTAGGGCCTGTGCTGGCCTAGGCCACTGCCAGCCAGCAGGGCCTCGACAGAGCACAGTTCATTCGAGTAGGCCCCAGGGGCTTGCCTGTGTGCCTCTTGCCCTGCTGGGAAGCTGCAGGTCCAGAGGCTGTGGGAGCCCGGGGCCACTGGGGCCTGAGCACAAAACCGTCAGGACCCCACTCTCAAGCAGGACTCCTGCCACCTCGGCGCTGCCTGCCACACCCCCTTGCTGCCCGCACTGTCTTCACTGCTGGCAGGCCTCTGTGTGCACAGCCCAGTCTCTGCCAAGGGAACAAGGGGCTTGCTCGCCCCTTGCTAGGACCTCCTCCTACAGCACTCTGGACCAGGGCACACACGCCCCTGGACCAGCAGCCTGCAAGGAAGCTGCAGCTGAGCCAGCCCCAAAGGCCTGCAGCCCTGGGCAGGGAGCCTTCTGCTAAGGACAGCTTTGCCACTCCAAAGCCCTGCAGGAGTTCCTGGAGGCTCAGGCCTGCAGCATTTTCCATCACAGGGCACTGGGTGCCCAAAGCCTCCCCTGCGGCTTCCGAGCACCCTGCAGCCCACAGGCCCTTGGCCCCCACTCTGTTGCCAGAGGCAAGTCCTAGGCAGGACTCTCGAGCTTGTAGAGCCACAGGGCCTCCAGCTTGGAAACCTGCTCAGGAACTCAGTGGCAGCCAGGCTTCACCTTCCATGCTTGTGAGCCAGCAGATGGAGCCCTCGCTCCACCGAAAAACTCTCTGCTTTGCCTTCAGCCAGGGAATCGCCTAGCTCAGCTCTCTCTGCCTCAAGCAGAAACTCGAGGGTGCATCCAGCCTGCAGAAAGAAGAGTGCCTTTTCCTGAGCACTGCTCTGCTCTGGCAGCTCCCTGAAGGCCTTCTGGGGCCTTCTCTGCCCTCACCCAGTCGTGCCATTCGGCCCACCCGGGGAGCAAAGGTCCCCCCTCGGCAGGGCTCAGGGTACGGCCTGTGTGTTTTCAGGGCTGGGAAAGGGCCGATCCAGAAGCTGGGTGTGCACTTGGGAATGGGGCCTGGTGGGCCTAGCCGGCCTTCCCTAGTTGGGAAGCAGGAGATCTGGGGCCTCCGAGCTGCATGCCCATCCCATCCCTGGATGCCCCTCTTGCTTTCTCTCTGCTGCCAAGCCTCTCTCACCACACGTGCGTCTCATCGAAAGGAGCAGGCTGCTTGCCATTCTTTGCAAGGACCTCACCCCACAGGCCTCGTTTCCTCGAACGGGAGTGCACACTGACCCAGAGCCTCCAGAGGAGCTGCTGTCTCTCCAGCCACAAAGGCCTGCAGCTGAATCCACGACAGCCTGCTGCATGGAGGGCGTCTATGGGAGAGGGCCATACATGCCAGGTGGGTGCCTCTCTGGCACACCGCTTTCCATGGGCAGACACGGTGTGTGCCAAGTGTCTCCTGTGTGCAGAAAATGTAGTCCCGGTGCCCGCGGTGCAGGGAATCCTCTTTGCACCCAGAGCAATGTGCTGGGCAGGCCTCCCATGCTGGGAGAGCCTCCACTTCCCCCAACTGTCCAAGGGCCTCAGGAGCACACTTCGAGGGAGTGGTGGGTCTGACAGGCAGAACGGCCCGAGTGAGGAACGTGGATGGCAGGCCAAAGCCAGCCCTAGGGCCTGTGCTGGCCTAGGCCACTGCCAGCCAGCAGGGCCTTGACAGAGCACAGTTCATTCGAGTAGGCCCCAGGGGCTTGCCTGTGTGCCTCTTGCCCTGCTGGGAAGCTGCAGGTCCAGAGGCTGTGTGAGCCCGGGGCCACTTGGGCCTGAGCACAAAACCGTCAGGACCCCACTCTCAAGCAGGACTCCTGCCACCTCGGCGCTGCCTGCCACACCCCCTTGCTGCCCGCACTGTCTTCACTGCTGGCAGGCCTCTGTGTGCACAGCCCAGTCTCTGCCAAGGGAACAAGGGGCTTGCTCGCCCCTTGCTAGGACCTCCTCCTACAGCACTCTGGACCAGGGCACACACGCCCCTGGACCAGCAGCCTGCAAGGAAGCTGCAGCTGAGCCAGCCACAAAGGCCTGCAGCCCTGGGCAGGGAGCCTTCTGCTAAGGACAGCTTTGCCACTCCAAAGCCCTGCAGGAGTTCCTGGAGGCTCAGGCCTGCAGCATTTTCCATCACAGGGCACTGGGTGCCCAAAGCCTCCCCTGTGGCTTCCGAGCACCCTACAGCCCACAGGCCCTTGGCCCCCACTCTGTTGCCAGAGGCAAGTCCTAGGCAGGACTCTCGAGCTTGTAGAGCCACAGGGCCTCCAGCTTGGAAACCTGCTCAGGAACTCAGTGGCAGCCAGGCTTCACCTTCCATGCTTGTCGGCAAGCAGATGAAGCCCTCGCTCCACCGAAAAACTCTCTGCTTTGCCTTCAGCCAGGGAATCGCCTAGCTCAGCTCTCTCTGCCTCAAGCAGAAACTCGAGGGTGCATCCAGCCTGCAGAAAGAAGAGTGCCTTTTCCTGAGCACTGCTCTGCTCTGGCAGCTCCCTGAAGGCCTTCTGGGGCCTTCTCTGCCCTCACCCAGTCGTGCCATTCGGCCCACCCGGGGAGCAAAGGTCCCCCCTCGGCAGGGCTCAGGGTACGGCCTGTGTGTTTTCAGGGCTGGGAAAGGGCCGATCCAGAAGCTGGGTGTGCACTTGGGAATGGGGCCTGGTGGGCCTAGCCGGCCTTCCCTAGTTGGGAAGCAGGAGATCTGGGGCCTCCGAGCTGCATGCCCATCCCCTCCCTGGATGCCCCTCTTGCTTTCTCTCTGCTGCCAAGCCTCTCTCACCACACGTGCGTCTCATCGAAAGGAGCAGGCTGCTTGCCATTCTTTGCAAGGACCTCACCCCACAGGCCTCGTTTCCTCGAACGGGAGTGCACACTGACCCAGAGCCTCCAGAGGAGCTGCTGTCTCTCCAGCCACAAAGGCCTGCAGCTGAATCCACGACAGCCTGCTGCATGGAGGGCGTCTATGGGAGAGGGCCATACATGCCAGGTGGGTGCCTCTCTGGCACACCGCTTTCCATGGGCAGACACGGTGTGTGCCAAGTGTCTCCTGTGTGCAGAAAATGTAGTCCCGGTGCCCGCGGTGCAGGGAATCCTCTTTGCACCCAGAGCAATGTGCTGGGCAGGCCTCCCATGCTGGGAGAGCCTCCACTTCCCCCAACTGTCCAAGGGCCTCAGAAGCACACTTCGAGGGAGTGGTGGGTCTGACAGGCAGAACGGCCCGAGTGAGGAACGTGGATGGCAGGCCAAAGCCAGCCCTAGGGCCTGTGCTGGCCTAGGCCACTGCCAGCCAGCAGGGCCTCGACAGAGCACAGTTCATTCGAGTAGGCCCCAGGGGCTTGCCTGTGTGCCTCTTGCCCTGCTGGGAAGCTGCAGGTCCAGAGGCTGTGGGAGCCCGGGGCCACTGGGGCCTGAGCACAAAACCGTCAGGACCCCACTCTCAAGCAGGACTCCTGCCACCTCGGCGCTGCCTGCCACACCCCCTTGCTGCCCGCACTGTCTTCACTGCTGGCAGGCCTCTGTGTGCACAGCCCAGTCTCTGCCAAGGGAACAAGGGGCTTGCTCGCCCCTTGCTAGGACCTCCTCCTACAGCACTCTGGACCAGGGCACACACGCCCCTGGACCAGCAGCCTGCAAGGAAGCTGCAGCTGAGCCAGCCCCAAAGGCCTGCAGCCCTGGGCAGGGAGCCTTCTGCTAAGGACAGCTTTGCCACTCCAAAGCCCTGCAGGAGTTCCTGGAGGCTCAGGCCTGCAGCATTTTCCATCACAGGGCACTGGGTGCCCAAAGCCTCCCCTGCGGCTTCCGAGCACCCTGCAGCCCACAGGCCCTTGGCCCCCACTCTGTTGCCAGAGGCAAGTCCTAGGCAGGACTCTCGAGCTTGTAGAGCCACAGGGCCTCCAGCTTGGAAACCTGCTCAGGAACTCAGTGGCAGCCAGGCTTCACCTTCCATGCTTGTGAGCCAGCAGATGGAGCCCTCGCTCCACCGAAAAACTCTCTGCTTTGCCTTCAGCCAGGGAATCGCCTAGCTCAGCTCTCTCTGCCTCAAGCAGAAACTCGAGGGTGCATCCAGCCTGCAGAAAGAAGAGTGCCTTTTCCTGAGCACTGCTCTGCTCTGGCAGCTCCCTGAAGGCCTTCTGGGGCCTTCTCTGCCCTCACCCAGTCGTGCCATTCGGCCCACCCGGGGAGCAAAGGTCCCCCCTCGGCAGGGCTCAGGGTACGGCCTGTGTGTTTTCAGGGCTGGGAAAGGGCCGATCCAGAAGCTGGGTGTGCACTTGGGAATGGGGCCTGGTGGGCCTAGCCAGCCTTCCCTAGTTGGGAAGCAGGAGATCTGGGGCCTCCGAGCTGCATGCCCATCCCATCCCTGGATGCCCCTCTTGCTTTCTCTCTGCTGCCAAGCCTCTCTCACCACACGTGCGTCTCATCGAAAGGAGCAGGCTGCTTGCCATTCTTTGCAAGGACCTCACCCCACAGGCCTCGTTTCCTCGAACGGGAGTGCACACTGACCCAGAGCCTCCAGAGGAGCTGCTGTCTCTCCAGCCACAAAGGCCTGCAGCTGAATCCACGACAGCCTGCTGCATGGAGGGCGTCTATGGGAGAGGGCCATACATGCCAGGTGGGTGCCTCTCTGGCACACCGCTTTCCATGGGCAGACACGGTGTGTGCCAAGTGTCTCCTGTGTGCAGAAAATGTAGTCCCGGTGCCCGCGGTGCAGGGAATCCTCTTTGCACCCAGAGCAATGTGCTGGGCAGGCCTCCCATGCTGGGAGAGCCTCCACTTCCCCCAACTGTCCAAGGGCCTCAGAAGCACACTTCGAGGGAGTGGTGGGTCTGACAGGCAGAACGGCCCGAGTGAGGAACGTGGATGGCAGGCCAAAGCCAGCCCTAGGGCCTGTGCTGGCCTAGGCCACTGCCAGCCAGCAGGGCCTCGACAGAGCACAGTTCATTCGAGTAGGCCCCAGGGGCTTGCCTGTGTGCCTCTTGCCCTGCTGGGAAGCTGCAGGTCCAGAGGCTGTGTGAGCCCGGGGCCACTGGGGCCTGAGCACAAAACCGTCAGGACCCCACTCTCAAGCAGGACTCCTGCCACCTCGGCGCTGCCTGCCACACCCCCTTGCTGCCCGCACTGTCTTCACTGCTGGCAGGCCTCTGTGTGCACAGCCCAGTCTCTGCCAAGGGAACAAGGGGCTTGCTCGCCCCTTGCTAGGACCTCCTCCTACAGCACTCTGGACCAGGGCACACACGCCCCTGGACCAGCAGCCTGCAAGGAAGCTGCAGCTGAGCCAGCCACAAAGGCCTGCAGCCCTGGGCAGGGAGCCTTCTGCTAAGGACAGCTTTGCCACTCCAAAGCCCTGCAGGAGTTCCTGGAGGCTCAGGCCTGCAGCATTTTCCATCACAGGGCACTGGGTGCCCAAAGCCTCCCCTGCGGCTTCCGAGCACCCTGCAGCCCACAGGCCCTTGGCCCCCACTCTGTTGCCAGAGGCAAGTCCTAGGCAGGACTCTCGAGCTTGTAGAGCCACAGGGCCTCCAGCTTGGAAACCTGCTCAGGAACTCAGTGGCAGCCAGGCTTCACCTTCCATGCTTGTCGGCAAGCAGATGAAGCCCTCGCTCCACCGAAAAACTCTCTGCTTTGCCTTCAGCCAGGGAATCGCCTAGCTCAGCTCTCTCTGCCTCAAGCAGAAACTCGAGGGTGCATCCAGCCTGCAGAAAGAAGAGTGCCTTTTCCTGAGCACTGCTCTGCTCTGGCAGCTCCCTGAAGGCCTTCTGGGGCCTTCTCTGCCCTCACCCAGTCGTGCCATTCGGCACACCCGGGGAGCAAAGGTGCCCCCTCGGCAGGGCTCAGGGTACGGCCTGTGTGTGTTTTCAGGGCTGGGAAAGGGCCGATCCAGAAGCTGGGTGTGCACTTGGGAATGGGGCCTGGTGGGCCTAGCCGGCCTTCCCTGGTTGGGAAGCAGGAGATCTGGGGCCTCCGAGCTGCATGCCCATCCCCTCCCTGGATGCCCCTCTTGCCTTCTCTCTGCTGCCAAGCCTCTCTCACCACACGTGCGTCTCATCGAAAGGAGCAGGCTGCTTGCCATTCTTTGCAAGGACCTCACCCCACAGGCCTCATTTCCTCGAACGGGAGTGCACACTGACCCAGAGCCTCCAGAGGAGCTGCTGTCTCTCCAGCCACAAAGGCCTGCAGCTGAATCCACGACAGCCTGCTGCATGGAGGGCGTCTATGGGAGAGGGCCATAAATCCCAGGTGGGTGCCTCTCTGGCACACCGCTTTCCATGGGCAGACACGGTGTGTGCCAAGTGTCTCCTGTGTGCAGAAAATGTAGTCCCGGTGCCCGCGGTGCAGGGAATCCTCTTTGCACCCAGAGCAATGTGCTGGGCAGGCCTCCCATGCTGGGAGAGCCTCCACTTCCCCCAACTGTCCAAGGGCCTCAGGAGCACACTTCGAGGGAGTGGTGGGTCTGACAGGCAGAACGGCCCGAGTGAGGAACGTGGATGGCAGGCCAAAGCCAGCCCTAGGGCCTGTGCTGGCCTAGGCCACTGCCAGCCAGCAGGGCCTCGACAGAGCACAGTTCATTCGAGTAGGCCCCAGGGGCTTGCCTGTGTGCCTCTTGCCCTGCTGGGAAGCTGCAGGTCCAGAGGCTGTGTGAGCCCGGGGCCACTGGGGCCTGAGCACAAAACCGTCAGGACCCCACTCTCAAGCAGGACTCCTGCCACCTCGGCGCTGCCTGCCACACCCCCTTGCTGCCCGCACTGTCTTCACTGCTGGCAGGCCTCTGTGTGCACAGCCCAGTCTCTGCCAAGGGAACAAGGGGCTTGCTCGCCCCTTGCTAGGACCTCCTCCTACAGCACTCTGGACCAGGGCACACACGCCCCTGGACCAGCAGCCTGCAAGGAAGCTGCAGCTGAGCCAGCCACAAAGGCCTGCAGCCCTGGGCAGGGAGCCTTCTGCTAAGGACAGCTTTGCCACTCCAAAGCCCTGCAGGAGTTCCTGGAGGCTCAGGCCTGCAGCATTTTCCATCACAGGGCACTGGGTGCCCAAAGCCTCCCCTGTGGCTTCCGAGCACCCTACAGCCCACAGGCCCTTGGCCCCCACTCTGTTGCCAGAGGCAAGTCCTAGGCAGGACTCTCGAGCTTGTAGAGCCACAGGGCCTCCAGCTTGGAAACCTGCTCAGGAACTCAGTGGCAGCCAGGCTTCACCTTCCATGCTTGTCGGCAAGCAGATGAAGCCCTCGCTCCACCGAAAAACTCTCTGCTTTGCCTTCAGCCAGGGAATCGCCTAGCTCAGCTCTCTCTGTCTCAAGCAGAAACTCGAGGGTGCATCCAGCCTGCAGAAAGAAGAGTGCCTTTTCCTGAGCACTGCTCTGCTCTGGCAGCTCCCTGAAGGCCTTCTGGGGCCTTCTCTGCCCTCACCCAGTCGTGCCATTCGGCCCACCCGGGGAGCAAAGGTGCCCCCTCGGCAGGGCTCAGGGTACGGCCTGTGTGTGTTTTCAGGGCTGGGAAAGGGCCGATCCAGAAGCTGGGTGTGCACTTGGGAATGGGGCCTGGTGGGCCTAGCCGGCCTTCCCTGGTTGGGAAGCAGGAGATCTGGGGCCTCAGAGCTGCATGCCCATCCCATCCCTGGATGCCCCTCTTGCTTTCTCTCTGCTGCCAAGCCTCTCTCACCACACGTGCGTCTCATCGAAAGGAGCAGGCTGCTTGCCATTCTTTGCAAGGACCTCACCCCACAGGCCTCGTTTCCTCGAACGGGAGTGCACACTGACCCAGAGCCTCCAGAGGAGCTGCTGTCTCTCCAGCCACAAAGGCCTGCAGCTGAATCCACGACAGCCTGCTGCATGGAGGGCGTCTATGGGAGAGGGCCATACATGCCAGGTGGGTGCCTCTCTGGCACACCGCTTTCCATGGGCAGACACGGTGTGTGCCAAGTGTCTCCTGTGTGCAGAAAATGTAGTCCCGGTGCCCGCGGTGCAGGGAATCCTCTTTGCACCCAGAGCAATGTGCTGGGCAGGCCTCCCATGCTGGGAGAGCCTCCACTTCCCCCAACTGTCCAAGGGCCTCAGGAGCACACTTCGAGGGAGTGGTGGGTCTGACAGGCAGAACGGCCCGAGTGAGGAACGTGGATGGCAGGCCAAAGCCAGCCCTAGGGCCTGTGCTGGCCTAGGCCACTGCCAGCCAGCAGGGCCTCGACAGAGCACAGTTCATTCGAGTAGGCCCCAGGGGCTTGCCTGTGTGCCTCTTGCCCTGCTGGGAAGCTGCAGGTCCAGAGGCTGTGTGAGCCCGGGGCCACTGGGGCCTGAGCACAAAACCGTCAGGACCCCACTCTCAAGCAGGACTCCTGCCACCTCGGCGCTGCCTGCCACACCCCCTTGCTGCCCGCACTGTCTTCACTGCTGGCAGGCCTCTGTGTGCACAGCCCAGTCTCTGCCAAGGGAACAAGGGGCTTGCTCGCCCCTTGCTAGGACCTCCTCCTACAGCACTCTGGACCAGGGCAAACACGCCCCTGGACCAGCAGCCTGCAAGGAAGCTGCAGCTGAGCCAGCCCCAAAGGCCTGCAGCCCTGGGCAGGGAGCCTTCTGCTAAGGACAGCTTTGCCACTCCAAAGCCCTGCAGGAGTTCCTGGAGGCTCAGGCCTGCAGCATTTTCCATCACAGGGCACTGGGTGCCCAAAGCCTCCCCTGCGGCTTCCGAGCACCCTGCAGCCCACAGGCCCTTGGCCCCCACTCTGTTGCCAGAGGCAAGTCCTAGGCAGGACTCTCGAGCTTGTAGAGCCACAGGGCCTCCAGCTTGGAAACCTGCTCAGGAACTCAGTGGCAGCCAGGCTTCACCTTCCATGCTTGTCGGCAAGCAGATGAAGCCCTCGCTCCACCGAAAAACTCTCTGCTTTGCCTTCAGCCAGGGAATCGCCTAGCTCAGCTCTCTCTGCCTCAAGCAGAAACTCGAGGGTGCATCCAGCCTGCAGAAAGAAGAGTGCCTTTTCCTGAGCACTGCTCTGCTCTGGCAGCTCCCTGAAGGCCTTCTGGGGCCTTCTCTGCCCTCACCCAGTCGTGCCATTCGGCACACCCGGGGAGCAAAGGTGCCCCCTCGGCAGGGCTCAGGGTACGGCCTGTGTGTGTTTTCAGGGCTGGGAAAGGGCCGATCCAGAAGCTGGGTGTGCACTTGGGAATGGGGCCTGGTGGGCCTAGCCGGCCTTCCCTGGTTGGGAAGCAGGAGATCTGGGGCCTCCGAGCTGCATGCCCATCCCCTCCCTGGATGCCCCTCTTGCTTTCTCTCTGCTGCCAAGCCTCTCTCACCACACGTGCGTCTCATCGAAAGGAGCAGGCTGCTTGCCATTCTTTGCAAGGACCTCACCCCACAGGCCTCGTTTCCTCGAACGGGAGTGCACACTGACCCAGAGCCTCCAGAGGAGCTGCTGTCTCTCCAGCCACAAAGGCCTGCAGCTGAATCCACGACAGCCTGCTGCATGGAGGGCGTCTATGGGAGAGGGCCATACATGCCAGGTGGGTGCCTCTCTGGCACACCGCTTTCCATGGGCAGACACGGTGTGTGCCAAGTGTCTCCTGTGTGCAGAAAATGTAGTCCCGGTGCCCGCGGTGCAGGGAATCCTCTTTGCACCCAGAGCAATGTGCTGGGCAGGCCTCCCATGCTGGGAGAGCCTCCACTTCCCCCAACTGTCCAAGGGCCTCAGGAGCACACTTCGAGGGAGTGGTGGGTCTGACAGGCAGAACGGCCCGAGTGAGGAACGTGGATGGCAGGCCAAAGCCAGCCCTAGGGCCTGTGCTGGCCTAGGCCACTGCCAGCCAGCAGGGCCTTGACAGAGCACAGTTCATTCGAGTAGGCCCCAGGGGCTTGCCTGTGTGCCTCTTGCCCTGCTGGGAAGCTGCAGGTCCAGAGGCTGTGTGAGCCCGGGGCCACTTGGGCCTGAGCACAAAACCGTCAGGACCCCACTCTCAAGCAGGACTCCTGCCACCTCGGCGCTGCCTGCCACACCCCCTTGCTGCCCGCACTGTCTTCACTGCTGGCAGGCCTCTGTGTGCACAGCCCAGTCTCTGCCAAGGGAACAAGGGGCTTGCTCGCCCCTTGCTAGGACCTCCTCCTACAGCACTCTGGACCAGGGCACACACGCCCCTGGACCAGCAGCCTGCAAGGAAGCTGCAGCTGAGCCAGCCCCAAAGGCCTGCAGCCCTGGGCAGGGAGCCTTCTGCTAAGGACAGCTTTGCCACTCCAAAGCCCTGCAGGAGTTCCTGGAGGCTCAGGCCTGCAGCATTTTCCATCACAGGGCACTGGGTGCCCAAAGCCTCCCCTGTGGCTTCCGAGCACCCTACAGCCCACAGGCCCTTGGCCCCCACTCTGTTGCCAGAGGCAAGTCCTAGGCAGGACTCTCGAGCTTGTAGAGCCACAGGGCCTCCAGCTTGGAAACCTGCTCAGGAACTCAGTGGCAGCCAGGCTTCACCTTCCATGCTTGTCGGCAAGCAGATGAAGCCCTCGCTCCACCGAAAAACTCTCTGCTTTGCCTTCAGCCAGGGAATCGCCTAGCTCAGCTCTCTCTGCCTCAAGCAGAAACTCGAGGGTGCATCCAGCCTGCAGAAAGAAGAGTGCCTTTTCCTGAGCACTGCTCTGCTCTGGCAGCTCCCTGAAGGCCTTCTGGGGCCTTCTCTGCCCTCACCCAGTCGTGCCATTCGGCCCACCCGGGGAGCAAAGGTCCCCCCTCGGCAGGGCTCAGGGTACGGCCTGTGTGTTTTCAGGGCTGGGAAAGGGCCGATCCAGAAGCTGGGTGTGCACTTGGGAATGGGGCCTGGTGGGCCTAGCCGGCCTTCCCTAGTTGGGAAGCAGGAGATCTGGGGCCTCCGAGCTGCATGCCCATCCCCTCCCTGGATGCCCCTCTTGCTTTCTCTCTGCTGCCAAGCCTCTCTCACCACACGTGCGTCTCATCGAAAGGAGCAGGCTGCTTGCCATTCTTTGCAAGGACCTCACCCCACAGGCCTCGTTTCCTCGAACGGGAGTGCACACTGACCCAGAGCCTCCAGAGGAGCTGCTGTCTCTCCAGCCACAAAGGCCTGCAGCTGAATCCACGACAGCCTGCTGCATGGAGGGCGTCTATGGGAGAGGGCCATACATGCCAGGTGGGTGCCTCTCTGGCACACCGCTTTCCATGGGCAGACACGGTGTGTGCCAAGTGTCTCCTGTGTGCAGAAAATGTAGTCCCGGTGCCCGCGGTGCAGGGAATCCTCTTTGCACCCAGAGCAATGTGCTGGGCAGGCCTCCCATGCTGGGAGAGCCTCCACTTCCCCCAACTGTCCAAGGGCCTCAGAAGCACACTTCGAGGGAGTGGTGGGTCTGACAGGCAGAACGGCCCGAGTGAGGAACGTGGATGGCAGGCCAAAGCCAGCCCTAGGGCCTGTGCTGGCCTAGGCCACTGCCAGCCAGCAGGGCCTCGACAGAGCACAGTTCATTCGAGTAGGCCCCAGGGGCTTGCCTGTGTGCCTCTTGCCCTGCTGGGAAGCTGCAGGTCCAGAGGCTGTGGGAGCCCGGGGCCACTGGGGCCTGAGCACAAAACCGTCAGGACCCCACTCTCAAGCAGGACTCCTGCCACCTCGGCGCTGCCTGCCACACCCCCTTGCTGCCCGCACTGTCTTCACTGCTGGCAGGCCTCTGTGTGCACAGCCCAGTCTCTGCCAAGGGAACAAGGGGCTTGCTCGCCCCTTGCTAGGACCTCCTCCTACAGCACTCTGGACCAGGGCACACACGCCCCTGGACCAGCAGCCTGCAAGGAAGCTGCAGCTGAGCCAGCCCCAAAGGCCTGCAGCCCTGGGCAGGGAGCCTTCTGCTAAGGACAGCTTTGCCACTCCAAAGCCCTGCAGGAGTTCCTGGAGGCTCAGGCCTGCAGCATTTTCCATCACAGGGCACTGGGTGCCCAAAGCCTCCCCTGCGGCTTCCGAGCACCCTGCAGCCCACAGGCCCTTGGCCCCCACTCTGTTGCCAGAGGCAAGTCCTAGGCAGGACTCTCGAGCTTGTAGAGCCACAGGGCCTCCAGCTTGGAAACCTGCTCAGGAACTCAGTGGCAGCCAGGCTTCACCTTCCATGCTTGTGAGCCAGCAGATGGAGCCCTCGCTCCACCGAAAAACTCTCTGCTTTGCCTTCAGCCAGGGAATCGCCTAGCTCAGCTCTCTCTGCCTCAAGCAGAAACTCGAGGGTGCATCCAGCCTGCAGAAAGAAGAGTGCCTTTTCCTGAGCACTGCTCTGCTCTGGCAGCTCCCTGAAGGCCTTCTGGGGCCTTCTCTGCCCTCACCCAGTCGTGCCATTCGGCCCACCCGGGGAGCAAAGGTCCCCCCTCGGCAGGGCTCAGGGTACGGCCTGTGTGTTTTCAGGGCTGGGAAAGGGCCGATCCAGAAGCTGGGTGTGCACTTGGGAATGGGGCCTGGTGGGCCTAGCCGGCCTTCCCTAGTTGGGAAGCAGGAGATCTGGGGCCTCCGAGCTGCATGCCCATCCCATCCCTGGATGCCCCTCTTGCTTTCTCTCTGCTGCCAAGCCTCTCTCACCACACGTGCGTCTCATCGAAAGGAGCAGGCTGCTTGCCATTCTTTGCAAGGACCTCACCCCACAGGCCTCGTTTCCTCGAACGGGAGTGCACACTGACCCAGAGCCTCCAGAGGAGCTGCTGTCTCTCCAGCCACAAAGGCCTGCAGCTGAATCCACGACAGCCTGCTGCATGGAGGGCGTCTATGGGAGAGGGCCATACATGCCAGGTGGGTGCCTCTCTGGCACACCGCTTTCCATGGGCAGACACGGTGTGTGCCAAGTGTCTCCTGTGTGCAGAAAATGTAGTCCCGGTGCCCGCGGTGCAGGGAATCCTCTTTGCACCCAGAGCAATGTGCTGGGCAGGCCTCCCATGCTGGGAGAGCCTCCACTTCCCCCAACTGTCCAAGGGCCTCAGGAGCACACTTCGAGGGAGTGGTGGGTCTGACAGGCAGAACGGCCCGAGTGAGGAACGTGGATGGCAGGCCAAAGCCAGCCCTAGGGCCTGTGCTGGCCTAGGCCACTGCCAGCCAGCAGGGCCTCGACAGAGCACAGTTCATTCGAGTAGGCCCCAGGGGCTTGCCTGTGTGCCTCTTGCCCTGCTGGGAAGCTGCAGGTCCAGAGGCTGTGTGAGCCCGGGGCCACTGGGGCCTGAGCACAAAACCGTCAGGACCCCACTCTCAAGCAGGACTCCTGCCACCTCGGCGCTGCCTGCCACACCCCCTTGCTGCCCGCACTGTCTTCACTGCTGGCAGGCCTCTGTGTGCACAGCCCAGTCTCTGCCAAGGGAACAAGGGGCTTGCTCGCCCCTTGCTAGGACCTCCTCCTACAGCACTCTGGACCAGGGCACACACGCCCCTGGACCAGCAGCCTGCAAGGAAGCTGCAGCTGAGCCAGCCACAAAGGCCTGCAGCCCTGGGCAGGGAGCCTTCTGCTAAGGACAGCTTTGCCACTCCAAAGCCCTGCAGGAGTTCCTGGAGGCTCAGGCCTGCAGCATTTTCCATCACAGGGCACTGGGTGCCCAAAGCCTCCCCTGTGGCTTCCGAGCACCCTACAGCCCACAGGCCCTTGGCCCCCACTCTGTTGCCAGAGGCAAGTCCTAGGCAGGACTCTCGAGCTTGTAGAGCCACAGGGCCTCCAGCTTGGAAACCTGCTCAGGAACTCAGTGGCAGCCAGGCTTCACCTTCCATGCTTGTCGGCAAGCAGATGAAGCCCTCGCTCCACCGAAAAACTCTCTGCTTTGCCTTCAGCCAGGGAATCGCCTAGCTCAGCTCTCTCTGCCTCAAGCAGAAACTCGAGGGTGCATCCAGCCTGCAGAAAGAAGAGTGCCTTTTCCTGAGCACTGCTCTGCTCTGGCAGCTCCCTGAAGGCCTTCTGGGGCCTTCTCTGCCCTCACCCAGTCGTGCCATTCGGCCCACCCGGGGAGCAAAGGTCCCCCCTCGGCAGGGCTCAGGGTACGGCCTGTGTGTGTTTTCAGGGCTGGGAAAGGGCCGATCCAGAAGCTGGGTGTGCACTTGGGAATGGGGCCTGGTGGGCCTAGCCGGCCTTCCCTAGTTGGGAAGCAGGAGATCTGGGGCCTCCGAGCTGCATGCCCATCCCCTCCCTGGATGCCCCTCTTGCTTTCTCTCTGCTGCCAAGCCTCTCTCACCACACGTGCGTCTCATCGAAAGGAGCAGGCTGCTTGCCATTCTTTGCAAGGACCTCACCCCACAGGCCTCGTTTCCTCGAACGGGAGTGCACACTGACCCAGAGCCTCCAGAGGAGCTGCTGTCTCTCCAGCCACAAAGGCCTGCAGCTGAATCCACGACAGCCTGCTGCATGGAGGGCGTCTATGGGAGAGGGCCATACATGCCAGGTGGGTGCCTCTCTGGCACACCGCTTTCCATGGGCAGACACGGTGTGTGCCAAGTGTCTCCTGTGTGCAGAAAATGTAGTCCCGGTGCCCGCGGTGCAGGGAATCCTCTTTGCACCCAGAGCAATGTGCTGGGCAGGCCTCCCATGCTGGGAGAGCCTCCACTTCCCCCAACTGTCCAAGGGCCTCAGAAGCACACTTCGAGGGAGTGGTGGGTCTGACAGGCAGAACGGCCCGAGTGAGGAACGTGGATGGCAGGCCAAAGCCAGCCCTAGGGCCTGTGCTGGCCTAGGCCACTGCCAGCCAGCAGGGCCTCGACAGAGCACAGTTCATTCGAGTAGGCCCCAGGGGCTTGCCTGTGTGCCTCTTGCCCTGCTGGGAAGCTGCAGGTCCAGAGGCTGTGGGAGCCCGGGGCCACTGGGGCCTGAGCACAAAACCGTCAGGACCCCACTCTCAAGCAGGACTCCTGCCACCTCGGCGCTGCCTGCCACACCCCCTTGCTGCCCGCACTGTCTTCACTGCTGGCAGGCCTCTGTGTGCACAGCCCAGTCTCTGCCAAGGGAACAAGGGGCTTGCTCGCCCCTTGCTAGGACCTCCTCATACAGCACTCTGGACCAGGGCACACACGCCCCTGGACCAGCAGCCTGCAAGGAAGCTGCAGCTGAGCCAGCCCCAAAGGCCTGCAGCCCTGGGCAGGGAGCCTTCTGCTAAGGACAGCTTTGCCACTCCAAAGCCCTGCAGGAGTTCCTGGAGGCTCAGGCCTGCAGCATTTTCCATCACAGGGCACTGGGTGCCCAAAGCCTCCCCTGCGGCTTCCGAGCACCCTGCAGCCCACAGGCCCTTGGCCCCCACTCTGTTGCCAGAGGCAAGTCCTAGGCAGGACTCTCGAGCTTGTAGAGCCACAGGGCCTCCAGCTTGGAAACCTGCTCAGGAACTCAGTGGCAGCCAGGCTTCACCTTCCATGCTTGTGAGCCAGCAGATGGAGCCCTCGCTCCACCGAAAAACTCTCTGCTTTGCCTTCAGCCAGGGAATCGCCTAGCTCAGCTCTCTCTGCCTCAAGCAGAAACTCGAGGGTGCATCCAGCCTGCAGAAAGAAGAGTGCCTTTTCCTGAGCACTGCTCTGCTCTGGCAGCTCCCTGAAGGCCTTCTGGGGCCTTCTCTGCCCTCACCCAGTCGTGCCATTCGGCCCACCCGGGGAGCAAAGGTCCCCCCTCGGCAGGGCTCAGGGTACGGCCTGTGTGTTTTCAGGGCTGGGAAAGGGCCGATCCAGAAGCTGGGTGTGCACTTGGGAATGGGGCCTGGTGGGCCTAGCCGGCCTTCCCTAGTTGGGAAGCAGGAGATCTGGGGCCTCCGAGCTGCATGCCCATCCCATCCCTGGATGCCCCTCTTGCTTTCTCTCTGCTGCCAAGCCTCTCTCACCACACGTGCGTCTCATCGAAAGGAGCAGGCTGCTTGCCATTCTTTGCAAGGACCTCACCCCACAGGCCTCGTTTCCTCGAACGGGAGTGCACACTGACCCAGAGCCTCCAGAGGAGCTGCTGTCTCTCCAGCCACAAAGGCCTGCAGCTGAATCCACGACAGCCTGCTGCATGGAGGGCGTCTATGGGAGAGGGCCATACATGCCAGGTGGGTGCCTCTCTGGCACACCGCTTTCCATGGGCAGACACGGTGTGTGCCAAGTGTCTCCTGTGTGCAGAAAATGTAGTCCCGGTGCCCGCGGTGCAGGGAATCCTCTTTGCACCCAGAGCAATGTGCTGGGCAGGCCTCCCATGCTGGGAGAGCCTCCACTTCCCCCAACTGTCCAAGGGCCTCAGGAGCACACTTCGAGGGAGTGGTGGGTCTGACAGGCAGAACGGCCCGAGTGAGGAACGTGGATGGCAGGCCAAAGCCAGCCCTAGGGCCTGTGCTGGCCTAGGCCACTGCCAGCCAGCAGGGCCTCGACAGAGCACAGTTCATTCGAGTAGGCCCCAGGGGCTTGCCTGTGTGCCTCTTGCCCTGCTGGGAAGCTGCAGGTCCAGAGGCTGTGGGAGCCCGGGGCCACTGGGGCCTGAGCACAAAACCGTCAGGACCCCACTCTCAAGCAGGACTCCTGCCACCTCGGCGCTGCCTGCCACACCCCCTTGCTGCCCGCACTGTCTTCACTGCTGGCAGGCCTCTGTGTGCACAGCCCAGTCTCTGCCAAGGGAACAAGGGGCTTGCTCGCCCCTTGCTAGGACCTCCTCCTACAGCACTCTGGACCAGGGCACACACGCCCCTGGACCAGCAGCCTGCAAGGAAGCTGCAGCTGAGCCAGCCACAAAGGCCTGCAGCCCTGGGCAGGGAGCCTTCTGCTAAGGACAGCTTTGCCACTCCAAAGCCCTGCAGGAGTTCCTGGAGGCTCAGGCCTGCAGCATTTTCCATCACAGGGCACTGGGTGCCCAAAGCCTCCCCTGCGGCTTCCGAGCACCCTGCAGCCCACAGGCCCTTGGCCCCCACTCTGTTGCCAGAGGCAAGTCCTAGGCAGGACTCTCGAGCTTGTAGAGCCACAGGGCCTCCAGCTTGGAAACCTGCTCAGGAACTCAGTGGCAGCCAGGCTTCACCTTCCATGCTTGTGAGCCAGCAGATGGAGCCCTCGCTCCACCGAAAAACTCTCTGCTTTGCCTTCAGCCAGGGAATCGCCTAGCTCAGCTCTCTCTGCCTCAAGCAGAAACTCGAGGGTGCATCCAGCCTGCAGAAAGAAGAGTGCCTTTTCCTGAGCACTGCTCTGCTCTGGCAGCTCCCTGAAGGCCTTCTGGGGCCTTCTCTGCCCTCACCCAGTCGTGCCATTCGGCCCACCCGGGGAGCAAAGGTCCCCCCTCGGCAGGGCTCAGGGTACGGCCTGTGTGTTTTCAGGGCTGGGAAAGGGCCGATCCAGAAGCTGGGTGTGCACTTGGGAATGGGGCCTGGTGGGCCTAGCCGGCCTTCCCTAGTTGGGAAGCAGGAGATCTGGGGCCTCCGAGCTGCATGCCCATCCCATCCCTGGATGCCCCTCTTGCTTTCTCTCTGCTGCCAAGCCTCTCTCACCACACGTGCGTCTCATCGAAAGGAGCAGGCTGCTTGCCATTCTTTGCAAGGACCTCACCCCACAGGCCTCGTTTCCTCGAACGGGAGTGCACACTGACCCAGAGCCTCCAGAGGAGCTGCTGTCTCTCCAGCCACAAAGGCCTGCAGCTGAATCCACGACAGCCTGCTGCATGGAGGGCGTCTATGGGAGAGGGCCATACATGCCAGGTGGGTGCCTCTCTGGCACACCGCTTTCCATGGGCAGACACGGTGTGTGCCAAGTGTCTCCTGTGTGCAGAAAATGTAGTCCCGGTGCCCGCGGTGCAGGGAATCCTCTTTGCACCCAGAGCAATGTGCTGGGCAGGCCTCCCATGCTGGGAGAGCCTCCACTTCCCCCAACTGTCCAAGGGCCTCAGGAGCACACTTCGAGGGAGTGGTGGGTCTGACAGGCAGAACGGCCCGAGTGAGGAACGTGGATGGCAGGCCAAAGCCAGCCCTAGGGCCTGTGCTGGCCTAGGCCACTGCCAGCCAGCAGGGCCTTGACAGAGCACAGTTCATTCGAGTAGGCCCCAGGGGCTTGCCTGTGTGCCTCTTGCCCTGCTGGGAAGCTGCAGGTCCAGAGGCTGTGTGAGCCCGGGGCCACTTGGGCCTGAGCACAAAACCGTCAGGACCCCACTCTCAAGCAGGACTCCTGCCACCTCGGCGCTGCCTGCCACACCCCCTTGCTGCCCGCACTGTCTTCACTGCTGGCAGGCCTCTGTGTGCACAGCCCAGTCTCTGCCAAGGGAACAAGGGGCTTGCTCGCCCCTTGCTAGGACCTCCTCCTACAGCACTCTGGACCAGGGCACACACGCCCCTGGACCAGCAGCCTGCAAGGAAGCTGCAGCTGAGCCAGCCACAAAGGCCTGCAGCCCTGGGCAGGGAGCCTTCTGCTAAGGACAGCTTTGCCACTCCAAAGCCCTGCAGGAGTTCCTGGAGGCTCAGGCCTGCAGCATTTTCCATCACAGGGCACTGGGTGCCCAAAGCCTCCCCTGTGGCTTCCGAGCACCCTACAGCCCACAGGCCCTTGGCCCCCACTCTGTTGCCAGAGGCAAGTCCTAGGCAGGACTCTCGAGCTTGTAGAGCCACAGGGCCTCCAGCTTGGAAACCTGCTCAGGAACTCAGTGGCAGCCAGGCTTCACCTTCCATGCTTGTCGGCAAGCAGATGAAGCCCTCGCTCCACCGAAAAACTCTCTGCTTTGCCTTCAGCCAGGGAATCGCCTAGCTCAGCTCTCTCTGCCTCAAGCAGAAACTCGAGGGTGCATCCAGCCTGCAGAAAGAAGAGTGCCTTTTCCTGAGCACTGCTCTGCTCTGGCAGCTCCCTGAAGGCCTTCTGGGGCCTTCTCTGCCCTCACCCAGTCGTGCCATTCGGCCCACCCGGGGAGCAAAGGTCCCCCCTCGGCAGGGCTCAGGGTACGGCCTGTGTGTTTTCAGGGCTGGGAAAGGGCCGATCCAGAAGCTGGGTGTGCACTTGGGAATGGGGCCTGGTGGGCCTAGCCGGCCTTCCCTAGTTGGGAAGCAGGAGATCTGGGGCCTCCGAGCTGCATGCCCATCCCCTCCCTGGATGCCCCTCTTGCTTTCTCTCTGCTGCCAAGCCTCTCTCACCACACGTGCGTCTCATCGAAAGGAGCAGGCTGCTTGCCATTCTTTGCAAGGACCTCACCCCACAGGCCTCGTTTCCTCGAACGGGAGTGCACACTGACCCAGAGCCTCCAGAGGAGCTGCTGTCTCTCCAGCCACAAAGGCCTGCAGCTGAATCCACGACAGCCTGCTGCATGGAGGGCGTCTATGGGAGAGGGCCATACATGCCAGGTGGGTGCCTCTCTGGCACACCGCTTTCCATGGGCAGACACGGTGTGTGCCAAGTGTCTCCTGTGTGCAGAAAATGTAGTCCCGGTGCCCGCGGTGCAGGGAATCCTCTTTGCACCCAGAGCAATGTGCTGGGCAGGCCTCCCATGCTGGGAGAGCCTCCACTTCCCCCAACTGTCCAAGGGCCTCAGAAGCACACTTCGAGGGAGTGGTGGGTCTGACAGGCAGAACGGCCCGAGTGAGGAACGTGGATGGCAGGCCAAAGCCAGCCCTAGGGCCTGTGCTGGCCTAGGCCACTGCCAGCCAGCAGGGCCTCGACAGAGCACAGTTCATTCGAGTAGGCCCCAGGGGCTTGCCTGTGTGCCTCTTGCCCTGCTGGGAAGCTGCAGGTCCAGAGGCTGTGGGAGCCCGGGGCCACTGGGGCCTGAGCACAAAACCGTCAGGACCCCACTCTCAAGCAGGACTCCTGCCACCTCGGCGCTGCCTGCCACACCCCCTTGCTGCCCGCACTGTCTTCACTGCTGGCAGGCCTCTGTGTGCACAGCCCAGTCTCTGCCAAGGGAACAAGGGGCTTGCTCGCCCCTTGCTAGGACCTCCTCCTACAGCACTCTGGACCAGGGCACACACGCCCCTGGACCAGCAGCCTGCAAGGAAGCTGCAGCTGAGCCAGCCCCAAAGGCCTGCAGCCCTGGGCAGGGAGCCTTCTGCTAAGGACAGCTTTGCCACTCCAAAGCCCTGCAGGAGTTCCTGGAGGCTCAGGCCTGCAGCATTTTCCATCACAGGGCACTGGGTGCCCAAAGCCTCCCCTGCGGCTTCCGAGCACCCTGCAGCCCACAGGCCCTTGGCCCCCACTCTGTTGCCAGAGGCAAGTCCTAGGCAGGACTCTCGAGCTTGTAGAGCCACAGGGCCTCCAGCTTGGAAACCTGCTCAGGAACTCAGTGGCAGCCAGGCTTCACCTTCCATGCTTGTGAGCCAGCAGATGGAGCCCTCGCTCCACCGAAAAACTCTCTGCTTTGCCTTCAGCCAGGGAATCGCCTAGCTCAGCTCTCTCTGCCTCAAGCAGAAACTCGAGGGTGCATCCAGCCTGCAGAAAGAAGAGTGCCTTTTCCTGAGCACTGCTCTGCTCTGGCAGCTCCCTGAAGGCCTTCTGGGGCCTTCTCTGCCCTCACCCAGTCGTGCCATTCGGCCCACCCGGGGAGCAAAGGTCCCCCCTCGGCAGGGCTCAGGGTACGGCCTGTGTGTTTTCAGGGCTGGGAAAGGGCCGATCCAGAAGCTGGGTGTGCACTTGGGAATGGGGCCTGGTGGGCCTAGCCGGCCTTCCCTAGTTGGGAAGCAGGAGATCTGGGGCCTCCGAGCTGCATGCCCATCCCATCCCTGGATGCCCCTCTTGCTTTCTCTCTGCTGCCAAGCCTCTCTCACCACACGTGCGTCTCATCGAAAGGAGCAGGCTGCTTGCCATTCTTTGCAAGGACCTCACCCCACAGGCCTCGTTTCCTCGAACGGGAGTGCACACTGACCCAGAGCCTCCAGAGGAGCTGCTGTCTCTCCAGCCACAAAGGCCTGCAGCTGAATCCACGACAGCCTGCTGCATGGAGGGCGTCTATGGGAGAGGGCCATACATGCCAGGTGGGTGCCTCTCTGGCACACCGCTTTCCATGGGCAGACACGGTGTGTGCCAAGTGTCTCCTGTGTGCAGAAAATGTAGTCCCGGTGCCCGCGGTGCAGGGAATCCTCTTTGCACCCAGAGCAATGTGCTGGGCAGGCCTCCCATGCTGGGAGAGCCTCCACTTCCCCCAACTGTCCAAGGGCCTCAGAAGCACACTTCGAGGGAGTGGTGGGTCTGACAGGCAGAACGGCCCGAGTGAGGAACGTGGATGGCAGGCCAAAGCCAGCCCTAGGGCCTGTGCTGGCCTAGGCCACTGCCAGCCAGCAGGGCCTCGACAGAGCACAGTTCATTCGAGTAGGCCCCAGGGGCTTGCCTGTGTGCCTCTTGCCCTGCTGGGAAGCTGCAGGTCCAGAGGCTGTGTGAGCCCGGGGCCACTGGGGCCTGAGCACAAAACCGTCAGGACCCCACTCTCAAGCAGGACTCCTGCCACCTCGGCGCTGCCTGCCACACCCCCTTGCTGCCCGCACTGTCTTCACTGCTGGCAGGCCTCTGTGTGCACAGCCCAGTCTCTGCCAAGGGAACAAGGGGCTTGCTCGCCCCTTGCTAGGACCTCCTCCTACAGCACTCTGGACCAGGGCACACACGCCCCTGGACCAGCAGCCTGCAAGGAAGCTGCAGCTGAGCCAGCCACAAAGGCCTGCAGCCCTGGGCAGGGAGCCTTCTGCTAAGGACAGCTTTGCCACTCCAAAGCCCTGCAGGAGTTCCTGGAGGCTCAGGCCTGCAGCATTTTCCATCACAGGGCACTGGGTGCCCAAAGCCTCCCCTGCGGCTTCCGAGCACCCTGCAGCCCACAGGCCCTTGGCCCCCACTCTGTTGCCAGAGGCAAGTCCTAGGCAGGACTCTCGAGCTTGTAGAGCCACAGGGCCTCCAGCTTGGAAACCTGCTCAGGAACTCAGTGGCAGCCAGGCTTCACCTTCCATGCTTGTCGGCAAGCAGATGAAGCCCTCGCTCCACCGAAAAACTCTCTGCTTTGCCTTCAGCCAGGGAATCGCCTAGCTCAGCTCTCTCTGCCTCAAGCAGAAACTCGAGGGTGCATCCAGCCTGCAGAAAGAAGAGTGCCTTTTCCTGAGCACTGCTCTGCTCTGGCAGCTCCCTGAAGGCCTTCTGGGGCCTTCTCTGCCCTCACCCAGTCGTGCCATTCGGCACACCCGGGGAGCAAAGGTGCCCCCTCGGCAGGGCTCAGGGTACGGCCTGTGTGTGTTTTCAGGGCTGGGAAAGGGCCGATCCAGAAGCTGGGTGTGCACTTGGGAATGGGGCCTGGTGGGCCTAGCCGGCCTTCCCTGGTTGGGAAGCAGGAGATCTGGGGCCTCCGAGCTGCATGCCCATCCCCTCCCTGGATGCCCCTCTTGCCTTCTCTCTGCTGCCAAGCCTCTCTCACCACACGTGCGTCTCATCGAAAGGAGCAGGCTGCTTGCCATTCTTTGCAAGGACCTCACCCCACAGGCCTCATTTCCTCGAACGGGAGTGCACACTGACCCAGAGCCTCCAGAGGAGCTGCTGTCTCTCCAGCCACAAAGGCCTGCAGCTGAATCCACGACAGCCTGCTGCATGGAGGGCGTCTATGGGAGAGGGCCATAAATCCCAGGTGGGTGCCTCTCTGGCACACCGCTTTCCATGGGCAGACACGGTGTGTGCCAAGTGTCTCCTGTGTGCAGAAAATGTAGTCCCGGTGCCCGCGGTGCAGGGAATCCTCTTTGCACCCAGAGCAATGTGCTGGGCAGGCCTCCCATGCTGGGAGAGCCTCCACTTCCCCCAACTGTCCAAGGGCCTCAGGAGCACACTTCGAGGGAGTGGTGGGTCTGACAGGCAGAACGGCCCGAGTGAGGAACGTGGATGGCAGGCCAAAGCCAGCCCTAGGGCCTGTGCTGGCCTAGGCCACTGCCAGCCAGCAGGGCCTCGACAGAGCACAGTTCATTCGAGTAGGCCCCAGGGGCTTGCCTGTGTGCCTCTTGCCCTGCTGGGAAGCTGCAGGTCCAGAGGCTGTGTGAGCCCGGGGCCACTGGGGCCTGAGCACAAAACCGTCAGGACCCCACTCTCAAGCAGGACTCCTGCCACCTCGGCGCTGCCTGCCACACCCCCTTGCTGCCCGCACTGTCTTCACTGCTGGCAGGCCTCTGTGTGCACAGCCCAGTCTCTGCCAAGGGAACAAGGGGCTTGCTCGCCCCTTGCTAGGACCTCCTCCTACAGCACTCTGGACCAGGGCACACACGCCCCTGGACCAGCAGCCTGCAAGGAAGCTGCAGCTGAGCCAGCCACAAAGGCCTGCAGCCCTGGGCAGGGAGCCTTCTGCTAAGGACAGCTTTGCCACTCCAAAGCCCTGCAGGAGTTCCTGGAGGCTCAGGCCTGCAGCATTTTCCATCACAGGGCACTGGGTGCCCAAAGCCTCCCCTGTGGCTTCCGAGCACCCTACAGCCCACAGGCCCTTGGCCCCCACTCTGTTGCCAGAGGCAAGTCCTAGGCAGGACTCTCGAGCTTGTAGAGCCACAGGGCCTCCAGCTTGGAAACCTGCTCAGGAACTCAGTGGCAGCCAGGCTTCACCTTCCATGCTTGTCGGCAAGCAGATGAAGCCCTCGCTCCACCGAAAAACTCTCTGCTTTGCCTTCAGCCAGGGAATCGCCTAGCTCAGCTCTCTCTGTCTCAAGCAGAAACTCGAGGGTGCATCCAGCCTGCAGAAAGAAGAGTGCCTTTTCCTGAGCACTGCTCTGCTCTGGCAGCTCCCTGAAGGCCTTCTGGGGCCTTCTCTGCCCTCACCCAGTCGTGCCATTCGGCCCACCCGGGGAGCAAAGGTGCCCCCTCGGCAGGGCTCAGGGTACGGCCTGTGTGTGTTTTCAGGGCTGGGAAAGGGCCGATCCAGAAGCTGGGTGTGCACTTGGGAATGGGGCCTGGTGGGCCTAGCCGGCCTTCCCTGGTTGGGAAGCAGGAGATCTGGGGCCTCCGAGCTGCATGCCCATCCCATCCCTGGATGCCCCTCTTGCTTTCTCTCTGCTGCCAAGCCTCTCTCACCACACGTGCGTCTCATCGAAAGGAGCAGGCTGCTTGCCATTCTTTGCAAGGACCTCACCCCACAGGCCTCGTTTCCTCGAACGGGAGTGCACACTGACCCAGAGCCTCCAGAGGAGCTGCTGTCTCTCCAGCCACAAAGGCCTGCAGCTGAATCCACGACAGCCTGCTGCATGGAGGGCGTCTATGGGAGAGGGCCATACATGCCAGGTGGGTGCCTCTCTGGCACACCGCTTTCCATGGGCAGACACGGTGTGTGCCAAGTGTCTCCTGTGTGCAGAAAATGTAGTCCCGGTGCCCGCGGTGCAGGGAATCCTCTTTGCACCCAGAGCAATGTGCTGGGCAGGCCTCCCATGCTGGGAGAGCCTCCACTTCCCCCAACTGTCCAAGGGCCTCAGGAGCACACTTCGAGGGAGTGGTGGGTCTGACAGGCAGAACGGCCCGAGTGAGGAACGTGGATGGCAGGCCAAAGCCAGCCCTAGGGCCTGTGCTGGCCTAGGCCACTGCCAGCCAGCAGGGCCTCGACAGAGCACAGTTCATTCGAGTAGGCCCCAGGGGCTTGCCTGTGTGCCTCTTGCCCTGCTGGGAAGCTGCAGGTCCAGAGGCTGTGGGAGCCCGGGGCCACTGGGGCCTGAGCACAAAACCGTCAGGACCCCACTCTCAAGCAGGACTCCTGCCACCTCGGCGCTGCCTGCCACACCCCCTTGCTGCCCGCACTGTCTTCACTGCTGGCAGGCCTCTGTGTGCACAGCCCAGTCTCTGCCAAGGGAACAAGGGGCTTGCTCGCCCCTTGCTAGGACCTCCTCCTACAGCACTCTGGACCAGGGCACACACGCCCCTGGACCAGCAGCCTGCAAGGAAGCTGCAGCTGAGCCAGCCCCAAAGGCCTGCAGCCCTGGGCAGGGAGCCTTCTGCTAAGGACAGCTTTGCCACTCCAAAGCCCTGCAGGAGTTCCTGGAGGCTCAGGCCTGCAGCATTTTCCATCACAGGGCACTGGGTGCCCAAAGCCTCCCCTGCGGCTTCCGAGCACCCTGCAGCCCACAGGCCCTTGGCCCCCACTCTGTTGCCAGAGGCAAGTCCTAGGCAGGACTCTCGAGCTTGTAGAGCCACAGGGCCTCCAGCTTGGAAACCTGCTCAGGAACTCAGTGGCAGCCAGGCTTCACCTTCCATGCTTGTGAGCCAGCAGATGGAGCCCTCGCTCCACCGAAAAACTCTCTGCTTTGCCTTCAGCCAGGGAATCGCCTAGCTCAGCTCTCTCTGCCTCAAGCAGAAACTCGAGGGTGCATCCAGCCTGCAGAAAGAAGAGTGCCTTTTCCTGAGCACTGCTCTGCTCTGGCAGCTCCCTGAAGGCCTTCTGGGGCCTTCTCTGCCCTCACCCAGTCGTGCCATTCGGCCCACCCGGGGAGCAAAGGTCCCCCCTCGGCAGGGCTCAGGGTACGGCCTGTGTGTTTTCAGGGCTGGGAAAGGGCCGATCCAGAAGCTGGGTGTGCACTTGGGAATGGGGCCTGGTGGGCCTAGCCGGCCTTCCCTGGTTGGGAAGCAGGAGATCTGGGGCCTCCGAGCTGCATGCCCATCCCATCCCTGGATGCCCCTCTTGCTTTCTCTCTGCTGCCAAGCCTCTCTCACCACACGTGCGTCTCATCGAAAGGAGCAGGCTGCTTGCCATTCTTTGCAAGGACCTCACCCCACAGGCCTCGTTTCCTCGAACGGGAGTGCACACTGACCCAGAGCCTCCAGAGGAGCTGCTGTCTCTCCAGCCACAAAGGCCTGCAGCTGAATCCACGACAGCCTGCTGCATGGAGGGCGTCTATGGGAGAGGGCCATACATGCCAGGTGGGTGCCTCTCTGGCACACCGCTTTCCATGGGCAGACACGGTGTGTGCCAAGTGTCTCCTGTGTGCAGAAAATGTAGTCCCGGTGCCCGCGGTGCAGGGAATCCTCTTTGCACCCAGAGCAATGTGCTGGGCAGGCCTCCCATGCTGGGAGAGCCTCCACTTCCCCCAACTGTCCAAGGGCCTCAGAAGCACACTTCGAGGGAGTGGTGGGTCTGACAGGCAGAACGGCCCGAGTGAGGAACGTGGATGGCAGGCCAAAGCCAGCCCTAGGGCCTGTGCTGGCCTAGGCCACTGCCAGCCAGCAGGGCCTCGACAGAGCACAGTTCATTCGAGTAGGCCCCAGGGGCTTGCCTGTGTGCCTCTTGCCCTGCTGGGAAGCTGCAGGTCCAGAGGCTGTGTGAGCCCGGGGCCACTGGGGCCTGAGCACAAAACCGTCAGGACCCCACTCTCAAGCAGGACTCCTGCCACCTCGGCGCTGCCTGCCACACCCCCTTGCTGCCCGCACTGTCTTCACTGCTGGCAGGCCTCTGTGTGCACAGCCCAGTCTCTGCCAAGGGAACAAGGGGCTTGCTCGCCCCTTGCTAGGACCTCCTCCTACAGCACTCTGGACCAGGGCACACACGCCCCTGGACCAGCAGCCTGCAAGGAAGCTGCAGCTGAGCCAGCCCCAAAGGCCTGCAGCCCTGGGCAGGGAGCCTTCTGCTAAGGACAGCTTTGCCACTCCAAAGCCCTGCAGGAGTTCCTGGAGGCTCAGGCCTGCAGCATTTTCCATCACAGGGCACTGGGTGCCCAAAGCCTCCCCTGCGGCTTCCGAGCACCCTGCAGCCCACAGGCCCTTGGCCCCCACTCTGTTGCCAGAGGCAAGTCCTAGGCAGGACTCTCGAGCTTGTAGAGCCACAGGGCCTCCAGCTTGGAAACCTGCTCAGGAACTCAGTGGCAGCCAGGCTTCACCTTCCATGCTTGTGAGCCAGCAGATGGAGCCCTCGCTCCACCGAAAAACTCTCTGCTTTGCCTTCAGCCAGGGAATCGCCTAGCTCAGCTCTCTCTGCCTCAAGCAGAAACTCGAGGGTGCATCCAGCCTGCAGAAAGAAGAGTGCCTTTTCCTGAGCACTGCTCTGCTCTGGCAGCTCCCTGAAGGCCTTCTGGGGCCTTCTCTGCCCTCACCCAGTCGTGCCATTCGGCCCACCCGGGGAGCAAAGGTGCCCCCTCGGCAGGGCTCAGGGTACGGCCTGTGTGTTTTCAGGGCTGGGAAAGGGCCGATCCAGAAGCTGGGTGTGCACTTGGGAATGGGGCCTGGTGGGCCTAGCCGGCCTTCCCTAGTTGGGAAGCAGGAGATCTGGGGCCTCCGAGCTGCATGCCCATCCCCTCCCTGGATGCCCCTCTTGCTTTCTCTCTGCTGCCAAGCCTCTCTCACCACACGTGCGTCTCATCGAAAGGAGCAGGCTGCTTGCCATTCTTTGCAAGGACCTCACCCCACAGGCCTCGTTTCCTCGAACGGGAGTGCACACTGACCCAGAGCCTCCAGAGGAGCTGCTGTCTCTCCAGCCACAAAGGCCTGCAGCTGAATCCACGACAGCCTGCTGCATGGAGGGCGTCTATGGGAGAGGGCCATACATGCCAGGTGGGTGCCTCTCTGGCACACCGCTTTCCATGGGCAGACACGGTGTGTGCCAAGTGTCTCCTGTGTGCAGAAAATGTAGTCCCGGTGCCCGCGGTGCAGGGAATCCTCTTTGCACCCAGAGCAATGTGCTGGGCAGGCCTCCCATGCTGGGAGAGCCTCCACTTCCCCCAACTGTCCAAGGGCCTCAGGAGCACACTTCGAGGGAGTGGTGGGTCTGACAGGCAGAACGGCCCGAGTGAGGAACGTGGATGGCAGGCCAAAGCCAGCCCTAGGGCCTGTGCTGGCCTAGGCCACTGCCAGCCAGCAGGGCCTCGACAGAGCACAGTTCATTCGAGTAGGCCCCAGGGGCTTGCCTGTGTGCCTCTTGCCCTGCTGGGAAGCTGCAGGTCCAGAGGCTGTGTGAGCCCGGGGCCACTGGGGCCTGAGCACAAAACCGTCAGGACCCCACTCTCAAGCAGGACTCCTGCCACCTCGGCGCTGCCTGCCACACCCCCTTGCTGCCCGCACTGTCTTCACTGCTGGCAGGCCTCTGTGTGCACAGCCCAGTCTCTGCCAAGGGAACAAGGGGCTTGCTCGCCCCTTGCTAGGACCTCCTCCTACAGCACTCTGGACCAGGGCACACACGCCCCTGGACCAGCAGCCTGCAAGGAAGCTGCAGCTGAGCCAGCCCCAAAGGCCTGCAGCCCTGGGCAGGGAGCCTTCTGCTAAGGACAGCTTTGCCACTCCAAAGCCCTGCAGGAGTTCCTGGAGGCTCAGGCCTGCAGCATTTTCCATCACAGGGCACTGGGTGCCCAAAGCCTCCCCTGCGGCTTCCGAGCACCCTGCAGCCCACAGGCCCTTGGCCCCCACTCTGTTGCCAGAGGCAAGTCCTAGGCAGGACTCTCGAGCTTGTAGAGCCACAGGGCCTCCAGCTTGGAAACCTGCTCAGGAACTCAGTGGCAGCCAGGCTTCACCTTCCATGCTTGTGAGCCAGCAGATGGAGCCCTCGCTCCACCGAAAAACTCTCTGCTTTGCCTTCAGCCAGGGAATCGCCTAGCTCAGCTCTCTCTGCCTCAAGCAGAAACTCGAGGGTGCATCCAGCCTGCAGAAAGAAGAGTGCCTTTTCCTGAGCACTGCTCTGCTCTGGCAGCTCCCTGAAGGCCTTCTGGGGCCTTCTCTGCCCTCACCCAGTCGTGCCATTCGGCCCACCCGGGGAGCAAAGGTCCCCCCTCGGCAGGGCTCAGGGTACGGCCTGTGTGTTTTCAGGGCTGGGAAAGGGCCGATCCAGAAGCTGGGTGTGCACTTGGGAATGGGGCCTGGTGGGCCTAGCCGGCCTTCCCTGGTTGGGAAGCAGGAGATCTGGGGCCTCCGAGCTGCATGCCCATCCCATCCCTGGATGCCCCTCTTGCTTTCTCTCTGCTGCCAAGCCTCTCTCACCACACGTGCGTCTCATCGAAAGGAGCAGGCTGCTTGCCATTCTTTGCAAGGACCTCACCCCACAGGCCTCGTTTCCTCGAACGGGAGTGCACACTGACCCAGAGCCTCCAGAGGAGCTGCTGTCTCTCCAGCCACAAAGGCCTGCAGCTGAATCCACGACAGCCTGCTGCATGGAGGGCGTCTATGGGAGAGGGCCATACATGCCAGGTGGGTGCCTCTCTGGCACACCGCTTTCCATGGGCAGACACGGTGTGTGCCAAGTGTCTCCTGTGTGCAGAAAATGTAGTCCCGGTGCCCGCGGTGCAGGGAATCCTCTTTGCACCCAGAGCAATGTGCTGGGCAGGCCTCCCATGCTGGGAGAGCCTCCACTTCCCCCAACTGTCCAAGGGCCTCAGAAGCACACTTCGAGGGAGTGGTGGGTCTGACAGGCAGAACGGCCCGAGTGAGGAACGTGGATGGCAGGCCAAAGCCAGCCCTAGGGCCTGTGCTGGCCTAGGCCACTGCCAGCCAGCAGGGCCTCGACAGAGCACAGTTCATTCGAGTAGGCCCCAGGGGCTTGCCTGTGTGCCTCTTGCCCTGCTGGGAAGCTGCAGGTCCAGAGGCTGTGTGAGCCCGGGGCCACTGGGGCCTGAGCACAAAACCGTCAGGACCCCACTCTCAAGCAGGACTCCTGCCACCTCGGCGCTGCCTGCCACACCCCCTTGCTGCCCGCACTGTCTTCACTGCTGGCAGGCCTCTGTGTGCACAGCCCAGTCTCTGCCAAGGGAACAAGGGGCTTGCTCGCCCCTTGCTAGGACCTCCTCCTACAGCACTCTGGACCAGGGCACACACGCCCCTGGACCAGCAGCCTGCAAGGAAGCTGCAGCTGAGCCAGCCCCAAAGGCCTGCAGCCCTGGGCAGGGAGCCTTCTGCTAAGGACAGCTTTGCCACTCCAAAGCCCTGCAGGAGTTCCTGGAGGCTCAGGCCTGCAGCATTTTCCATCACAGGGCACTGGGTGCCCAAAGCCTCCCCTGCGGCTTCCGAGCACCCTGCAGCCCACAGGCCCTTGGCCCCCACTCTGTTGCCAGAGGCAAGTCCTAGGCAGGACTCTCGAGCTTGTAGAGCCACAGGGCCTCCAGCTTGGAAACCTGCTCAGGAACTCAGTGGCAGCCAGGCTTCACCTTCCATGCTTGTGAGCCAGCAGATGGAGCCCTCGCTCCACCGAAAAACTCTCTGCTTTGCCTTCAGCCAGGGAATCGCCTAGCTCAGCTCTCTCTGCCTCAAGCAGAAACTCGAGGGTGCATCCAGCCTGCAGAAAGAAGAGTGCCTTTTCCTGAGCACTGCTCTGCTCTGGCAGCTCCCTGAAGGCCTTCTGGGGCCTTCTCTGCCCTCACCCAGTCGTGCCATTCGGCCCACCCGGGGAGCAAAGGTGCCCCCTCGGCAGGGCTCAGGGTACGGCCTGTGTGTTTTCAGGGCTGGGAAAGGGCCGATCCAGAAGCTGGGTGTGCACTTGGGAATGGGGCCTGGTGGGCCTAGCCGGCCTTCCCTAGTTGGGAAGCAGGAGATCTGGGGCCTCCGAGCTGCATGCCCATCCCCTCCCTGGATGCCCCTCTTGCTTTCTCTCTGCTGCCAAGCCTCTCTCACCACACGTGCGTCTCATCGAAAGGAGCAGGCTGCTTGCCATTCTTTGCAAGGACCTCACCCCACAGGCCTCGTTTCCTCGAACGGGAGTGCACACTGACCCAGAGCCTCCAGAGGAGCTGCTGTCTCTCCAGCCACAAAGGCCTGCAGCTGAATCCACGACAGCCTGCTGCATGGAGGGCGTCTATGGGAGAGGGCCATACATGCCAGGTGGGTGCCTCTCTGGCACACCGCTTTCCATGGGCAGACACGGTGTGTGCCAAGTGTCTCCTGTGTGCAGAAAATGTAGTCCCGGTGCCCGCGGTGCAGGGAATCCTCTTTGCACCCAGAGCAATGTGCTGGGCAGGCCTCCCATGCTGGGAGAGCCTCCACTTCCCCCAACTGTCCAAGGGCCTCAGGAGCACACTTCGAGGGAGTGGTGGGTCTGACAGGCAGAACGGCCCGAGTGAGGAACGTGGATGGCAGGCCAAAGCCAGCCCTAGGGCCTGTGCTGGCCTAGGCCACTGCCAGCCAGCAGGGCCTCGACAGAGCACAGTTCATTCGAGTAGGCCCCAGGGGCTTGCCTGTGTGCCTCTTGCCCTGCTGGGAAGCTGCAGGTCCAGAGGCTGTGTGAGCCCGGGGCCACTGGGGCCTGAGCACAAAACCGTCAGGACCCCACTCTCAAGCAGGACTCCTGCCACCTCGGCGCTGCCTGCCACACCCCCTTGCTGCCCGCACTGTCTTCACTGCTGGCAGGCCTCTGTGTGCACAGCCCAGTCTCTGCCAAGGGAACAAGGGGCTTGCTCGCCCCTTGCTAGGACCTCCTCCTACAGCACTCTGGACCAGGGCACACACGCCCCTGGACCAGCAGCCTGCAAGGAAGCTGCAGCTGAGCCAGCCACAAAGGCCTGCAGCCCTGGGCAGGGAGCCTTCTGCTAAGGACAGCTTTGCCACTCCAAAGCCCTGCAGGAGTTCCTGGAGGCTCAGGCCTGCAGCATTTTCCATCACAGGGCACTGGGTGCCCAAAGCCTCCCCTGCGGCTTCCGAGCACCCTGCAGCCCACAGGCCCTTGGCCCCCACTCTGTTGCCAGAGGCAAGTCCTAGGCAGGACTCTCGAGCTTGTAGAGCCACAGGGCCTCCAGCTTGGAAACCTGCTCAGGAACTCAGTGGCAGCCAGGCTTCACCTTCCATGCTTGTCGGCAAGCAGATGAAGCCCTCGCTCCACCGAAAAACTCTCTGCTTTGCCTTCAGCCAGGGAATCGCCTAGCTCAGCTCTCTCTGCCTCAAGCAGAAACTCGAGGGTGCATCCAGCCTGCAGAAAGAAGAGTGCCTTTTCCTGAGCACTGCTCTGCTCTGGCAGCTCCCTGAAGGCCTTCTGGGGCCTTCTCTGCCCTCACCCAGTCGTGCCATTCGGCACACCCGGGGAGCAAAGGTGCCCCCTCGGCAGGGCTCAGGGTACGGCCTGTGTGTGTTTTCAGGGCTGGGAAAGGGCCGATCCAGAAGCTGGGTGTGCACTTGGGAATGGGGCCTGGTGGGCCTAGCCGGCCTTCCCTGGTTGGGAAGCAGGAGATCTGGGGCCTCCGAGCTGCATGCCCATCCCATCCCTGGATGCCCCTCTTGCTTTCTCTCTGCTGCCAAGCCTCTCTCACCACACGTGCGTCTCATCGAAAGGAGCAGGCTGCTTGCCATTCTTTGCAAGGACCTCACCCCACAGGCCTCGTTTCCTCGAACGGGAGTGCACACTGACCCAGAGCCTCCAGAGGAGCTGCTGTCTCTCCAGCCACAAAGGCCTGCAGCTGAATCCACGACAGCCTGCTGCATGGAGGGCGTCTATGGGAGAGGGCCATACATGCCAGGTGGGTGCCTCTCTGGCACACCGCTTTCCATGGGCAGACACGGTGTGTGCCAAGTGTCTCCTGTGTGCAGAAAATGTAGTCCCGGTGCCCGCGGTGCAGGGAATCCTCTTTGCACCCAGAGCAATGTGCTGGGCAGGCCTCCCATGCTGGGAGAGCCTCCACTTCCCCCAACTGTCCAAGGGCCTCAGAAGCACACTTCGAGGGAGTGGTGGGTCTGACAGGCAGAACGGCCCGAGTGAGGAACGTGGATGGCAGGCCAAAGCCAGCCCTAGGGCCTGTGCTGGCCTAGGCCACTGCCAGCCAGCAGGGCCTCGACAGAGCACAGTTCATTCGAGTAGGCCCCAGGGGCTTGCCTGTGTGCCTCTTGCCCTGCTGGGAAGCTGCAGGTCCAGAGGCTGTGTGAGCCCGGGGCCACTGGGGCCTGAGCACAAAACCGTCAGGACCCCACTCTCAAGCAGGACTCCTGCCACCTCGGCGCTGCCTGCCACACCCCCTTGCTGCCCGCACTGTCTTCACTGCTGGCAGGCCTCTGTGTGCACAGCCCAGTCTCTGCCAAGGGAACAAGGGGCTTGCTCGCCCCTTGCTAGGACCTCCTCCTACAGCACTCTGGACCAGGGCACACACGCCCCTGGACCAGCAGCCTGCAAGGAAGCTGCAGCTGAGCCAGCCCCAAAGGCCTGCAGCCCTGGGCAGGGAGCCTTCTGCTAAGGACAGCTTTGCCACTCCAAAGCCCTGCAGGAGTTCCTGGAGGCTCAGGCCTGCAGCATTTTCCATCACAGGGCACTGGGTGCCCAAAGCCTCCCCTGCGGCTTCCGAGCACCCTGCAGCCCACAGGCCCTTGGCCCCCACTCTGTTGCCAGAGGCAAGTCCTAGGCAGGACTCTCGAGCTTGTAGAGCCACAGGGCCTCCAGCTTGGAAACCTGCTCAGGAACTCAGTGGCAGCCAGGCTTCACCTTCCATGCTTGTGAGCCAGCAGATGGAGCCCTCGCTCCACCGAAAAACTCTCTGCTTTGCCTTCAGCCAGGGAATCGCCTAGCTCAGCTCTCTCTGCCTCAAGCAGAAACTCGAGGGTGCATCCAGCCTGCAGAAAGAAGAGTGCCTTTTCCTGAGCACTGCTCTGCTCTGGCAGCTCCCTGAAGGCCTTCTGGGGCCTTCTCTGCCCTCACCCAGTCGTGCCATTCGGCCCACCCGGGGAGCAAAGGTCCCCCCTCGGCAGGGCTCAGGGTACGGCCTGTGTGTGTTTTCAGGGCTGGGAAAGGGCCGATCCAGAAGCTGGGTGTGCACTTGGGAATGGGGCCTGGTGGGCCTAGCCAGCCTTCCCTAGTTGGGAAGCAGGAGATCTGGGGCCTCCGAGCTGCATGCCCATCCCCTCCCTGGATGCCCCTCTTGCTTTCTCTCTGCTGCCAAGCCTCTCTCACCACACGTGCGTCTCATCGAAAGGAGCAGGCTGCTTGCCATTCTTTGCAAGGACCTCACCCCACAGGCCTCGTTTCCTCGAACGGGAGTGCACACTGACCCAGAGCCTCCAGAGGAGCTGCTGTCTCTCCAGCCACAAAGGCCTGCAGCTGAATCCACGACAGCCTGCTGCATGGAGGGCGTCTATGGGAGAGGGCCATACATCCCAGGTTGGTGCCTCTCTGGCACACCGCTTTCCATGGGCAGACACGGTGTGTGCCAAGTGTCTCCTGTGTGCAGAAAATGTAGTCCCGGTGCCCGCGGTGCAGGGAATCCTCTTTGCACCCAGAGCAATGTGCTGGGCAGGCCTCCCATGCTGGGAGAGCCTCCACTTCCCCCAACTGTCCAAGGGCCTCAGGAGCACACTTCGAGGGAGTGGTGGGTCTGACAGGCAGAACGGCCCGAGTGAGGAACGTGGATGGCAGGCCAAAGCCAGCCCTAGGGCCTGTGCTGGCCTAGGCCACTGCCAGCCAGCAGGGCCTCGACAGAGCACAGTTCATTCGAGTAGGCCCCAGGGGCTTGCCTGTGTGCCTCTTGCCCTGCTGGGAAGCTGCAGGTCCAGAGGCTGTGTGAGCCCGGGGCCACTGGGGCCTGAGCACAAAACCGTCAGGACCCCACTCTCAAGCAGGACTCCTGCCACCTCGGCGCTGCCTGCCACACCCCCTTGCTGCCCGCACTGTCTTCACTGCTGGCAGGCCTCTGTGTGCACAGCCCAGTCTCTGCCAAGGGAACAAGGGGCTTGCTCGCCCCTTGCTAGGACCTCCTCCTACAGCACTCTGGACCAGGGCACACACGCCCCTGGACCAGCAGCCTGCAAGGAAGCTGCAGCTGAGCCAGCCACAAAGGCCTGCAGCCCTGGGCAGGGAGCCTTCTGCTAAGGACAGCTTTGCCACTCCAAAGCCCTGCAGGAGTTCCTGGAGGCTCAGGCCTGCAGCGTTTTCCATCACAGGGCACTGGGTGCCCAAAGCCTCCCCTGCGGCTTCCGAGCACCCTGCAGCCCACAGGCCCTTGGCCCCCACTCTGTTGCCAGAGGCAAGTCCTAGGCAGGACTCTCGAGCTTGTAGAGCCACAGGGCCTCCAGCTTGGAAACCTGCTCAGGAACTCAGTGGCAGCCAGGCTTCACCTTCCATGCTTGTGGGCCAGCAGATGGAGCCCTCGCTCCACCGAAAAACTCTCTGCTTTGCCTTCAGCCAGGGAATCGCCTAGCTCAGCTCTCTCTGCCTCAAGCAGAAACTCGAGGGTGCATCCAGCCTGCAGAAAGAAGAGTGCCTTTTCCTGAGCACTGCTCTGCTCTGGCAGCTCCCTGAAGGCCTTCTGGGGCCTTCTCTGCCCTCACCCAGTCGTGCCATTCGGCCCACCCGGGGAGCAAAGGGCCCCCCTCGGCAGGGCTCAGGGTACGGCCTGTGTGTGTTTTCAGGGCTGGGAAAGGGCCGATCCAGAAGCTGGGTGTGCACTTGGGAATGGGGCCTGGTGGGCCTAGCCGGCCTTCCCTGGTTGGGAAGCAGGAGATCTGGGGCCTCCGAGCTGCATGCCCATCCCCTCCCTGGATGCCCCTCTTGCTTCCTCTCTGCTGCCAAGCCTCTCTCACCACACGCGCGTCTCATCGAAAGGAGCAGGCTGCTTGCCATTCTTTGCAAGGACCTCACCCCACAGGCCTCGTTTCCTCGAACGGGAGTGCACACTGACCCAGAGCCTCCAGAGGAGCTGCTGTCTCTCCAGCCACAAAGGCCTGCAGCTGAATCCACGACAGCCTGCTGCATGGAGGGCGTCTATGGGAGAGGGCCATACATCCCAGGTGGGTGCCTCTCTGGCACACCGCTTTCCATGGGCAGACACGGTGTGTGCCAAGTGTCTCCTGTGTGCAGAAAATGTAGTCCCGGTGCCCGCGGTGCAGGGAATCCTCTTTGCACCCAGAGCAATGTGCTGGGCAGGCCTCCCATGCTGGGAGAGCCTCCACTTCCCCCAACTGTCCAAGGGCCTCAGGAGCACACTTCGAGGGAGTGGTGGGTCTGACAGGCAGAACGGCCCGAGTGAGGAACGTGGATGGCAGGCCAAAGCCAGCCCTAGGGCCTGTGCTGGCCTAGGCCACTGCCAGCCAGCAGGGCCTCGACAGAGCACAGTTCATTCGAGTAGGCCCCAGGGGCTTGCCTGTGTGCCTCTTGCCCTGCTGGGAAGCTGCAGGTCCAGAGGCTGTGTGAGCCCGGGGCCACTGGGGCCTGAGCACAAAACCGTCAGGACCCCACTCTCAAGCAGGACTCCTGCCACCTCGGCGCTGCCTGCCACACCCCCTTGCTGCCCGCACTGTCTTCACTGCTGGCAGGCCTCTGTGTGCACAGCCCAGTCTCTGCCAAGGGAACAAGGGGCTTGCTCGCCCCTTGCTAGGACCTCCTCCTACAGCACTCTGGACCAGGGCACACACGCCCCTGGACCAGCAGCCTGCAAGGAAGCTGCAGCTGAGCCAGCCACAAAGGCCTGCAGCCCTGGGCAGGGAGCCTTCTGCTAAGGACAGCTTTGCCACTCCAAAGCCCTGCAGGAGTTCCTGGAGGCTCAGGCCTGCAGCATTTTCCATCACAGGGCACTGGGTGCCCAAAGCCTCCCCTGCGGCTTCCGAGCACCCTGCAGCCCACAGGCCCTTGGCCCCCACTCTGTTGCCAGAGGCAAGTCCTAGGCAGGACTCTCGAGCTTGTAGAGCCACAGGGCCTCCAGCTTGGAAACCTGCTCAGGAACTCAGTGGCAGCCAGGCTTCACCTTCCATGCTTGTCGGCAAGCAGATGAAGCCCTCGCTCCACCGAAAAACTCTCTGCTTTGCCTTCAGCCAGGGAATCGCCTAGCTCAGCTCTCTCTGCCTCAAGCAGAAACTCGAGGGTGCATCCAGCCTGCAGAAAGAAGAGTGCCTTTTCCTGAGCACTGCTCTGCTCTGGCAGCTCCCTGAAGGCCTTCTGGGGCCTTCTCTGCCCTCACCCAGTCGTGCCATTCGGCCCACCCGGGGAGCAAAGGTGCCCCCTCGGCAGGGCTCAGGGTACAGCCTGTGTGTGTTTTCAGGGCTGGGAAAGGGCCGATCCAGAAGCTGGGTGTGCACTTGGGAATGGGGCCTGGTGGGCCTAGCCGGCCTTCCCTGGTTGGGAAGCAGGAGATCTGGGGCCTCCGAGCTGCATGCCCATCCCATCCCTGGATGCCCCTCTTGCTTTCTCTCTGCTGCCAAGCCTCTCTCACCACACGTGCGTCTCATCGAAAGGAGCAGGCTGCTTGCCATTCTTTGCAAGGACCTCACCCCACAGGCCTCGTTTCCTCGAACGGGAGTGCACACTGACCCAGAGCCTCCAGAGGAGCTGCTGTCTCTCCAGCCACAAAGGCCTGCAGCTGAATCCACGACAGCCTGCTGCATGGAGGGCGTCTATGGGAGAGGGCCATACATCCCAGGTGGGTGCCTCTCTGGCACACCGCTTTCCATGGGCAGACACGGTGTGTGCCAAGTGTCTCCTGTGTGCAGAAAATGTAGTCCCGGTGCCCGCGGTGCAGGGAATCCTCTTTGCACCCAGAGCAATGTGCTGGGCAGGCCTCCCATGCTGGGAGAGCCTCCACTTCCCCCAACTGTCCAAGGGCCTCAGAAGCACACTTCGAGGGAGTGGTGGGTCTGACAGGCAGAACGGCCCGAGTGAGGAACGTGGATGGCAGGCCAAAGCCAGCCCTAGGGCCTGTGCTGGCCTAGGCCACTGCCAGCCAGCAGGGCCTCGACAGAGCACAGTTCATTCGAGTAGGCCCCAGGGGCTTGCCTGTGTGCCTCTTGCCCTGCTGGGAAGCTGCAGGTCCAGAGGCTGTGTGAGCCCGGGGCCACTGGGGCCTGAGCACAAAACCGTCAGGACCCCACTCTCAAGCAGGACTCCTGCCACCTCGGCGCTGCCTGCCACACCCCCTTGCTGCCCGCACTGTCTTCACTGCTGGCAGGCCTCTGTGTGCACAGCCCAGTCTCTGCCAAGGGAACAAGGGGCTTGCTCGCCCCTTGCTAGGACCTCCTCCTACAGCACTCTGGACCAGGGCACACACGCCCCTGGACCAGCAGCCTGCAAGGAAGCTGCAGCTGAGCCAGCCCCAAAGGCCTGCAGCCCTGGGCAGGGAGCCTTCTGCTAAGGACAGCTTTGCCACTCCAAAGCCCTGCAGGAGTTCCTGGAGGCTCAGGCCTGCAGCATTTTCCATCACAGGGCACTGGGTGCCCAAAGCCTCCCCTGCGGCTTCCGAGCACCCTGCAGCCCACAGGCCCTTGGCCCCCACTCTGTTGCCAGAGGCAAGTCCTAGGCAGGACTCTCGAGCTTGTAGAGCCACAGGGCCTCCAGCTTGGAAACCTGCTCAGGAACTCAGTGGCAGCCAGGCTTCACCTTCCATGCTTGTGAGCCAGCAGATGGAGCCCTCGCTCCACCGAAAAACTCTCTGCTTTGCCTTCAGCCAGGGAATCGCCTAGCTCAGCTCTCTCTGCCTCAAGCAGAAACTCGAGGGTGCATCCAGCCTGCAGAAAGAAGAGTGCCTTTTCCTGAGCACTGCTCTGCTCTGGCAGCTCCCTGAAGGCCTTCTGGGGCCTTCTCTGCCCTCACCCAGTCGTGCCATTCGGCCCACCCGGGGAGCAAAGGTCCCCCCTCGGCAGGGCTCAGGGTACGGCCTGTGTGTTTTCAGGGCTGGGAAAGGGCCGATCCAGAAGCTGGGTGTGCACTTGGGAATGGGGCCTGGTGGGCCTAGCCGGCCTTCCCTAGTTGGGAAGCAGGAGATCTGGGGCCTCCGAGCTGCATGCCCATCCCCTCCCTGGATGCCCCTCTTGCTTTCTCTCTGCTGCCAAGCCTCTCTCACCACACGTGCGTCTCATCGAAAGGAGCAGGCTGCTTGCCATTCTTTGCAAGGACCTCACCCCACAGGCCTCGTTTCCTCGAACGGGAGTGCACACTGACCCAGAGCCTCCAGAGGAGCTGCTGTCTCTCCAGCCACAAAGGCCTGCAGCTGAATCCACGACAGCCTGCTGCATGGAGGGCGTCTATGGGAGAGGGCCATACATCCCAGGTTGGTGCCTCTCTGGCACACCGCTTTCCATGGGCAGACACGGTGTGTGCCAAGTGTCTCCTGTGTGCAGAAAATGTAGTCCCGGTGCCCGCGGTGCAGGGAATCCTCTTTGCACCCAGAGCAATGTGCTGGGCAGGCCTCCCATGCTGGGAGAGCCTCCACTTCCCCCAACTGTCCAAGGGCCTCAGGAGCACACTTCGAGGGAGTGGTGGGTCTGACAGGCAGAACGGCCCGAGTGAGGAACGTGGATGGCAGGCCAAAGCCAGCCCTAGGGCCTGTGCTGGCCTAGGCCACTGCCAGCCAGCAGGGCCTCGACAGAGCACAGTTCATTCGAGTAGGCCCCAGGGGCTTGCCTGTGTGCCTCTTGCCCTGCTGGGAAGCTGCAGGTCCAGAGGCTGTGTGAGCCCGGGGCCACTGGGGCCTGAGCACAAAACCGTCAGGACCCCACTCTCAAGCAGGACTCCTGCCACCTCGGCGCTGCCTGCCACACCCCCTTGCTGCCCGCACTGTCTTCACTGCTGGCAGGCCTCTGTGTGCACAGCCCAGTCTCTGCCAAGGGAACAAGGGGCTTGCTCGCCCCTTGCTAGGACCTCCTCCTACAGCACTCTGGACCAGGGCACACACGCCCCTGGACCAGCAGCCTGCAAGGAAGCTGCAGCTGAGCCAGCCACAAAGGCCTGCAGCCCTGGGCAGGGAGCCTTCTGCTAAGGACAGCTTTGCCACTCCAAAGCCCTGCAGGAGTTCCTGGAGGCTCAGGCCTGCAGCGTTTTCCATCACAGGGCACTGGGTGCCCAAAGCCTCCCCTGCGGCTTCCGAGCACCCTGCAGCCCACAGGCCCTTGGCCCCCACTCTGTTGCCAGAGGCAAGTCCTAGGCAGGACTCTCGAGCTTGTAGAGCCACAGGGCCTCCAGCTTGGAAACCTGCTCAGGAACTCAGTGGCAGCCAGGCTTCACCTTCCATGCTTGTGGGCCTGCAGATGAAGCCCTCGCTCCACCGAAAAACTCTCTGCTTTGCCTTCAGCCAGGGAATCGCCTAGCTCAGCTCTCTCTGCCTCAAGCAGAAACTCGAGGGTGCATCCAGCCTGCAGAAAGAAGAGTGCCTTTTCCTGAGCACTGCTCTGCTCTGGCAGCTCCCTGAAGGCCTTCTGGGGCCTTCTCTGCCCTCACCCAGTCGTGCCATTCGGCCCACCCGGGGAGCAAAGGTGCCCCCTCGGCAGGGCTCAGGGTACGGCCTGTGTGTGTTTTCAGGGCTGGGAAAGGGCCGATCCAGAAGCTGGGTGTGCACTTGGGAATGGGGCCTGGTGGGCCTAGCCGGCCTTCCCTGGTTGGGAAGCAGGAGATCTGGGGCCTCCGAGCTGCATGCCCATCCCCTCCCTGGATGCCCCTCTTGCTTCCTCTCTGCTGCCAAGCCTCTCTCACCACACGCGCGTCTCATCAAAAGGAGCAGGCTGCTTGCCATTTTTTGCAAGGACCTCACCCCACAGGCCTCGTTTCCTCGAACGGGAGTGCACACTGACCCAGAGCCTCCAGAGGAGCTGCTGTCTCTCCAGCCACAAAGGCCTGCAGCTGAATCCACGACAGCCTGCTGCATGGAGGGCGTCTATGGGAGAGGGCCATACATCCCAGGTGGGTGCCTCTCTGGCACACCGCTTTCCATGGGCAGACACGGTGTGTGCCAAGTGTCTCCTGTGTGCAGAAAAATGTAGTCCTGGTGCCCGCGGTGCAGAGAATCCTCTTTGCACCCAGAGCAGTGTGCTGGGCAGGCCTCCCATGCTGGGAGAGCCTCCACTTCCCCCAACTGTCCAAGGGCCTCAGGAGCACACTTCGAGGGAGTGGTGGGTCTGACAGGCAGAACGGCCCGAGTGAGGAACGTGGATGGCAGGCCAAAGCCAGCCCTAGGGCCTGTGCTGGCCTAGGCCACTGCCAGCCAGCAGGGCCTCGACAGAGCACAGTTCATTCGAGTAGGCCCCAGGGGCTTGCCTGTGTGCCTCTTGCCCTGCTGGGAAGCTGCAGGTCCAGAGGCTGTGGGAGCCCGGGGCCACTGGGGCCTGAGCACAAAACCGTCAGGACCCCACTCTCAAGCAGGACTCCTGCCACCTCGGCGCTGCCTGCCACACCCCCTTGCTGCCCGCACTGTCTTCACTGCTGGCAGGCCTCTGTGTGCACAGCCCAGTCTCTGCCAAGGGAACAAGGGGCTTGCTCGCCCCTTGCTAGGACCTCCTCCTACAGCACTCTGGACCAGGGCACACACGCCCCTGGACCAGCAGCCTGCAAGGAAGCTGCAGCTGAGCCAGCCACAAAGGCCTGCAGCCCTGGGCAGGGAGCCTTCTGCTAAGGACAGCTTTGCCACTCCAAAGCCCTGCAGGAGTTCCTGGAGGCTCAGGCCTGCAGCGTTTTCCATCACAGGGCACTGGGTGCCCAAAGCCTCCCCTGCGGCTTCCGAGCACCCTGCAGCCCACAGGCCCTTGGCCCCCACTCTGTTGCCAGAGGCAAGTCCTAGGCAGGACTCTCGAGCTTGTAGAGCCACAGGGCCTCCAGCTTGGAAACCTGCTCAGGAACTCAGTGGCAGCCAGGCTTCACCTTCCATGCTTGTGGGCCAGCAGATGGAGCCCTCGCTCCACCGAAAAACTCTCTGCTTTGCCTTCAGCCAGGGAATCGCCTAGCTCAGCTCTCTCTGCCTCAAGCAGAAACTCGAGGGTGCATCCAGCCTGCAGAAAGAAGAGTGCCTTTTCCTGAACACTGCTCTGCTCTGGCAGCTCCCTGAAGGCCTTCTGGGGCCTTCTCTGCCCTCACCCAGTCGTGCCATTCGGCCCACCCGGGGAGCAAAGGGCCCCCCTCGGCAGGGCTCAGGGTACGGCCTGTGTGTGTTTTCAGGGCTGGGAAAGGGCCGATCCAGAAGCTGGGTGTGCACTTGGGAATGGGGCCTGGTGGGCCTAGCCGGCCTTCCCTAGTTGGGAAGCAGGAGATCTGGGGCCTCCGAGCTGCATGCCCATCCCCTCCCTGGATGCCCCTCTTGCTTTCTCTCTGCTGCCAAGCCTCTCTCACCACACGTGCGTCTCATCGAAAGGAGCAGGCTGCTTGCCATTCTTTGCAAGGACCTCACCCCACAGGCCTCGTTTCCTCGAACGGGAGTGCACACTGACCCAGAGCCTCCAGAGGAGCTGCTGTCTCTCCAGCCACAAAGGCCTGCAGCTGAATCCACGACAGCCTGCTGCATGGAGGGCGTCTATGGGAGAGGGCCATACATCCCAGGTTGGTGCCTCTCTGGCACACCGCTTTCCATGGGCAGACACGGTGTGTGCCAAGTGTCTCCTGTGTGCAGAAAATGTAGTCCCGGTGCCCGCGGTGCAGGGAATCCTCTTTGCACCCAGAGCAATGTGCTGGGCAGGCCTCCCATGCTGGGAGAGCCTCCACTTCCCCCAACTGTCCAAGGGCCTCAGGAGCACACTTCGAGGGAGTGGTGGGTCTGACAGGCAGAACGGCCCGAGTGAGGAACGTGGATGGCAGGCCAAAGCCAGCCCTAGGGCCTGTGCTGGCCTAGGCCACTGCCAGCCAGCAGGGCCTCGACAGAGCACAGTTCATTCGAGTAGGCCCCAGGGGCTTGCCTGTGTGCCTCTTGCCCTGCTGGGAAGCTGCAGGTCCAGAGGCTGTGTGAGCCCGGGGCCACTGGGGCCTGAGCACAAAACCGTCAGGACCCCACTCTCAAGCAGGACTCCTGCCACCTCGGCGCTGCCTGCCACACCCCCTTGCTGCCCGCACTGTCTTCACTGCTGGCAGGCCTCTGTGTGCACAGCCCAGTCTCTGCCAAGGGAACAAGGGGCTTGCTCGCCCCTTGCTAGGACCTCCTCCTACAGCACTCTGGACCAGGGCACACACGCCCCTGGACCAGCAGCCTGCAAGGAAGCTGCAGCTGAGCCAGCCACAAAGGCCTGCAGCCCTGGGCAGGGAGCCTTCTGCTAAGGACAGCTTTGCCACTCCAAAGCCCTGCAGGAGTTCCTGGAGGCTCAGGCCTGCAGCGTTTTCCATCACAGGGCACTGGGTGCCCAAAGCCTCCCCTGCGGCTTCCGAGCACCCTGCAGCCCACAGGCCCTTGGCCCCCACTCTGTTGCCAGAGGCAAGTCCTAGGCAGGACTCTCGAGCTTGTAGAGCCACAGGGCCTCCAGCTTGGAAACCTGCTCAGGAACTCAGTGGCAGCCAGGCTTCACCTTCCATGCTTGTGGGCCTGCAGATGAAGCCCTCGCTCCACCGAAAAACTCTCTGCTTTGCCTTCAGCCAGGGAATCGCCTAGCTCAGCTCTCTCTGCCTCAAGCAGAAACTCGAGGGTGCATCCAGCCTGCAGAAAGAAGAGTGCCTTTTCCTGAGCACTGCTCTGCTCTGGCAGCTCCCTGAAGGCCTTCTGGGGCCTTCTCTGCCCTCACCCAGTCGTGCCATTCGGCCCACCCGGGGAGCAAAGGTGCCCCCTCGGCAGGGCTCAGGGTACGGCCTGTGTGTGTTTTCAGGGCTGGGAAAGGGCCGATCCAGAAGCTGGGTGTGCACTTGGGAATGGGGCCTGGTGGGCCTAGCCGGCCTTCCCTGGTTGGGAAGCAGGAGATCTGGGGCCTCCGAGCTGCATGCCCATCCCCTCCCTGGATGCCCCTCTTGCTTCCTCTCTGCTGCCAAGCCTCTCTCACCACACGCGCGTCTCATCAAAAGGAGCAGGCTGCTTGCCATTTTTTGCAAGGACCTCACCCCACAGGCCTCGTTTCCTCGAACGGGAGTGCACACTGACCCAGAGCCTCCAGAGGAGCTGCTGTCTCTCCAGCCACAAAGGCCTGCAGCTGAATCCACGACAGCCTGCTGCATGGAGGGCGTCTATGGGAGAGGGCCATACATCCCAGGTGGGTGCCTCTCTGGCACACCGCTTTCCATGGGCAGACACGGTGTGTGCCAAGTGTCTCCTGTGTGCAGAAAAATGTAGTCCTGGTGCCCGCGGTGCAGAGAATCCTCTTTGCACCCAGAGCAGTGTGCTGGGCAGGCCTCCCATGCTGGGAGAGCCTCCACTTCCCCCAACTGTCCAAGGGCCTCAGGAGCACACTTCGAGGGAGTGGTGGGTCTGACAGGCAGAACGGCCCGAGTGAGGAACGTGGATGGCAGGCCAAAGCCAGCCCTAGGGCCTGTGCTGGCCTAGGCCACTGCCAGCCAGCAGGGCCTCGACAGAGCACAGTTCATTCGAGTAGGCCCCAGGGGCTTGCCTGTGTGCCTCTTGCCCTGCTGGGAAGCTGCAGGTCCAGAGGCTGTGGGAGCCCGGGGCCACTGGGGCCTGAGCACAAAACCGTCAGGACCCCACTCTCAAGCAGGACTCCTGCCACCTCGGCGCTGCCTGCCACACCCCCTTGCTGCCCGCACTGTCTTCACTGCTGGCAGGCCTCTGTGTGCACAGCCCAGTCTCTGCCAAGGGAACAAGGGGCTTGCTCGCCCCTTGCTAGGACCTCCTCCTACAGCACTCTGGACCAGGGCACACACGCCCCTGGACCAGCAGCCTGCAAGGAAGCTGCAGCTGAGCCAGCCACAAAGGCCTGCAGCCCTGGGCAGGGAGCCTTCTGCTAAGGACAGCTTTGCCACTCCAAAGCCCTGCAGGAGTTCCTGGAGGCTCAGGCCTGCAGCGTTTTCCATCACAGGGCACTGGGTGCCCAAAGCCTCCCCTGCGGCTTCCGAGCACCCTGCAGCCCACAGGCCCTTGGCCCCCACTCTGTTGCCAGAGGCAAGTCCTAGGCAGGACTCTCGAGCTTGTAGAGCCACAGGGCCTCCAGCTTGGAAACCTGCTCAGGAACTCAGTGGCAGCCAGGCTTCACCTTCCATGCTTGTGGGCCAGCAGATGGAGCCCTCGCTCCACCGAAAAACTCTCTGCTTTGCCTTCAGCCAGGGAATCGCCTAGTTCAGCTCTCTCTGCCTCAAGCAGAAACTCGAGGATGCATCCAGCCTGCAGAAAGAAGAGTGCCTTTTCCTGAGCACTGCTCTGCTCTGGCAGCTCCCTGAAGGCCTTCTGGGGCCTTCTCTGCCCTCACCCAGTCGTGCCATTCGGCCCACCCGGGGAGCAAAGGTACCCCCTCGGCAGGGCTCAGGGTACGGCCTGTGTGTGTTTTCAGGGCTGGGAAAGGGCCGATCCAGAAGCTGGGTGTGCACTTGGGAATGGGGCCTGGTGGGCCTAGCCGGCCTTCCCTGGTTGGGAAGCAGGAGATCTGGGGCCTCCGAGCTGCATGCCCATCCCCTCCCTGGATGCCCCTCTTGCTTCCTCTCTGCTGCCAAGCCTCTCTCACCACACGCGCGTCTCATCGAAAGGAGCAGGCTGCTTGCCATTCTTTGCAAGGACCTCACCCCACAGGCCTCGTTTCCTCGAACGGGAGTGCACACTGACCCAGAGCCTCCAGAGGAGCTGCTGTCTCTCCAGCCACAAAGGCCTGCAGCTGAATCCACGACAGCCTGCTGCATGGAGGGCGTCTATGGGAGAGGGCCATACATCCCAGGTGGGTGCCTCTCTGGCACACCGCTTTCCATGGGCAGACACGGTGTGTGCCAAGTGTCTCCTGTGTGCAGAAAATGTAGTCCCGGTGCCCGCGGTGCAGGGAATCCTCTTTGCACCCAGAGCAATGTGCTGGGCAGGCCTCCCATGCTGGGAGAGCCTCCACTTCCCCCAACTGTCCAAGGGCCTCAGGAGCACACTTCGAGGGAGTGGTGGGTCTGACAGGAAGAACGGCCCGAGTGAGGAACGTGGATGGCAGGCCAAAGCCAGCCCTAGGGCCTGTGCTGGCCTAGGCCACTGCCAGCCAGCAGGGCCTCGACAGAGCACAGTTCATTCGAGTAGGCCCCAGGGGCTTGCCTGTGTGCCTCTTGCCCTGCTGGGAAGCTGCAGGTCCAGAGGCTGTGTGAGCCCGGGGCCACTGGGGCCTGAGCACAAAACCGTCAGGACCCCACTCTCAAGCAGGACTCCTGCCACCTCGGCGCTGCCTGCCACACCCCCTTGCTGCCCGCACTGTCTTCACTGCTGGCAGGCCTCTGTGTGCACAGCCCAGTCTCTGCCAAGGGAACAAGGGGCTTGCTCGCCCCTTGCTAGGACCTCCTCCTACAGCACTCTGGACCAGGGCACACACGCCCCTGGACCAGCAGCCTGCAAGGAAGCTGCAGCTGAGCCAGCCACAAAGGCCTGCAGCCCTGGGCAGGGAGCCTTCTGCTAAGGACAGCTTTGCCACGCCAAAGCCCTGCAGGAGTTCCTGGAGGCTCAGGCCTGCAGCGTTATGCATCACAGGGAACTGGGTGCCCAAAGCCTCCCCTGCGGCTTCCGAGCACCCTGCAGCCCACAGGCCCTTGGCCCCCACTCTGTTGCCAGAGGCAAGTCCTAGGCAGGACTCTCGAGCTTGTAGAGCCACAGGGCCTCCAGCTTGGAAACCTGCTCAGGAACTCAGTGGCAGCCAGGCTTCACCTTCCATGCTTGTGGGCCAGCAGATGGAGCCCTCGCTCCACCGAAAAACTCTCTGCTTTGCCTTCAGCCAGGGAATCGCCTAGTTCAGCTCTCTCTGCCTCAAGCAGAAACTCGAGGGTGCATCCAGCCTGCAGAAAGAAGAGTGCCTTTTCCTGAGCACTGCTCTGCTCTGGCAGCTCCCTGAAGGCCTTCTGGGGCCTTCTCTGCCCTCACCCAGTCGTGCCATTCGGCCCACCCGGGGAGCAAAGGTACCCCCTCGGCAGGGCTCAGGGTACGGCCTGTGTGTGTTTTCAGGGCTGGGAAAGGGCCGATCCAGAAGCTGGGTGTGCACTTGGGAATGGGGCCTGGTGGGCCTAGCCGGCCTTCCCTGGTTGGGAAGCAGGAGATCTGGGGCCTCCGAGCTGCATGCCCATCCCCTCCCTGGATGCCCCTCTTGCTTCCTCTCTGCTGCCAAGCCTCTCTCACCACACGCGCGTCTCATCGAAAGGAGCAGGCTGCTTGCCATTCTTTGCAAGGACCTCACCCCACAGGCCTCGTTTCCTCGAACGGGAGTGCACACTGACCCAGAGCCTCCAGAGGAGCTGCTGTCTCTCCAGCCACAAAGGCCTGCAGCTGAATCCACGACAGCCTGCTGCATGGAGGGCGTCTATGGGAGAGGGCCATACATCCCAGGTGGGTGCCTCTCTGGCACACCGCTTTCCATGGGCAGACACGGTGTGTGCCAAGTGTCTCCTGTGTGCAGAAAATGTAGTCCCGGTGCCCGCGGTGCAGGGAATCCTCTTTGCACCCAGAGCAATGTGCTGGGCAGGCCTCCCATGCTGGGAGAGCCTCCACTTCCCCCAACTGTCCAAGGGCCTCAGGAGCACACTTCGAGGGAGTGGTGGGTCTGACAGGAAGAACGGCCCGAGTGAGGAACGTGGATGGCAGGCCAAAGCCAGCCCTAGGGCCTGTGCTGGCCTAGGCCACTGCCAGCCAGCAGGGCCTCGACAGAGCACAGTTCATTCGAGTAGGCCCCAGGGGCTTGCCTGTGTGCCTCTTGCCCTGCTGGGAAGCTGCAGGTCCAGAGGCTGTGTGAGCCCGGGGCCACTGGGGCCTGAGCACAAAACCGTCAGGACCCCACTCTCAAGCAGGACTCCTGCCACCTCGGCGCTGCCTGCCACACCCCCTTGCTGCCCGCACTGTCTTCACTGCTGGCAGGCCTCTGTGTGCACAGCCCAGTCTCTGCCAAGGGAACAAGGGGCTTGCTCGCCCCTTGCTAGGACCTCCTCCTACAGCACTCTGGACCAGGGCACACACGCCCCTGGACCAGCAGCCTGCAAGGAAGCTGCAGCTGAGCCAGCCACAAAGGCCTGCAGCCCTGGGCAGGGAGCCTTCTGCTAAGGACAGCTTTGCCACGCCAAAGCCCTGCAGGAGTTCCTGGAGGCTCAGGCCTGCAGCGTTATGCATCACAGGGAACTGGGTGCCCAAAGCCTCCCCTGCGGCTTCCGAGCACCCTGCAGCCCACAGGCCCTTGGCCCCCACTCTGTTGCCAGAGGCAAGTCCTAGGCAGGACTCTCGAGCTTGTAGAGCCACAGGGCCTCCAGCTTGGAAACCTGCTCAGGAACTCAGTGGCAGCCAGGCTTCACCTTCCATGCTTGTGGGCCAGCAGATGGAGCCCTCGCACCACCGAAAAACTCTCTGCTTTGCCTTCAGCCAGGGAATCGCCTAGCTCAGCTCTCTCTGCCTCAAGCAGAAACTCGAGGGTGCATCCAGCCTGCAGAAAGAAGAGTGCCTTTTCCTGAGCACTGCTCTGCTCTGGCAGCTCCCTGAAGGCCTTCTGGGGCCTTCTCTGCCCTCACCCAGTCGTGCCATTCGGCCCACCCGGGGAGCAAAGGTCCCCCCTCGGCAGGGCTCAGGGTACGGCCTGTGTGTTTTCAGGGCTGGGAAAGGGCCGATCCAGAAGCTGGGTGTGCACTTGGGAATGGGGCCTGGTGGGCCTAGCCGGCCTTCCCTAGTTGGGAAGCAGGAGATCTGGGGCCTCCGAGCTGCATGCCCATCCCCTCCCTGGATGCCCCTCTTGCTTTCTCTCTGCTGCCAAGCCTCTCTCACCACACGTGCGTCTCATCGAAAGGAGCAGGCTGCTTGCCATTCTTTGCAAGGACCTCACCCCACAGGCCTCGTTTCCTCGAACGGGAGTGCACACTGACCCAGAGCCTCCAGAGGAGCTGCTGTCTCTCCAGCCACAAAGGCCTGCAGCTGAATCCACGACAGCCTGCTGCATGGAGGGCGTCTATGGGAGAGGGCCATACATGCCAGGTGGGTGCCTCTCTGGCACACCGCTTTCCATGGGCAGACACGGTGTGTGCCAAGTGTCTCCTGTGTGCAGAAAATGTAGTCCCGGTGCCCGCGGTGCAGGGAATCCTCTTTGCACCCAGAGCAATGTGCTGGGCAGGCCTCCCATGCTGGGAGAGCCTCCACTTCCCCCAACTGTCCAAGGGCCTCAGGAGCACACTTCGAGGGAGTGGTGGGTCTGACAGGCAGAACGGCCCGAGTGAGGAACGTGGATGGCAGGCCAAAGCCAGCCCTAGGGCCTGTGCTAGCCTAGGCCACTGCCAGCCAGCAGGGCCTCGACAGAGCACAGTTCATTCGAGTAGGCCCCAGGGGCTTGCCTGTGTGCCTCTTGCCCTGCTGGGAAGCTGCAGGTCCAGAGGCTGTGGGAGCCCGGGGCCACTGGGGCCTGAGCACAAAACCGTCAGGACCCCACTCTCAAGCAGGACTCCTGCCACCTCGGCGCTGCCTGCCACACCCCCTTGCTGCCCGCACTGTCTTCACTGCTGGCAGGCCTCTGTGTGCACAGCCCAGTCTCTGCCAAGGGAACAAGGGGCTTGCTCGCCCCTTGCTAGGACCTCCTCCTACAGCACTCTGGACCAGGGCACACACGCCCCTGGACCAGCAGCCTGCAAGGAAGCTGCAGCTGAGCCAGCCCCAAAGGCCTGCAGCCCTGGGCAGGGAGCCTTCTGCTAAGGACAGCTTTGCCACTCCAAAGCCCTGCAGGAGTTCCTGGAGGCTCAGGCCTGCAGCATTTTCCATCACAGGGCACTGGGTGCCCAAAGCCTCCCCTGCGGCTTCCGAGCACCCTGCAGCCCACAGGCCCTTGGCCCCCACTCTGTTGCCAGAGGCAAGTCCTAGGCAGGACTCTCGAGCTTGTAGAGCCACAGGGCCTCCAGCTTGGAAACCTGCTCAGGAACTCAGTGGCAGCCAGGCTTCACCTTCCATGCTTGTCGGCAAGCAGATGAAGCCCTCGCTCCACCGAAAAACTCTCTGCTTTGCCTTCAGCCAGGGAATCGCCTAGCTCAGCTCTCTCTGCCTCAAGCAGAAACTCGAGGGTGCATCCAGCCTGCAGAAAGAAGAGTGCCTTTTCCTGAGCACTGCTCTGCTCTGGCAGCTCCCTGAAGGCCTTCTGGGGCCTTCTCTGCCCTCACCCAGTCGTGCCATTCGGCCCACCCGGGGAGCAAAGGTCCCCCCTCGGCAGGGCTCAGGGTACGGCCTGTGTGTTTTCAGGGCTGGGAAAGGGCCGATCCAGAAGCTGGGTGTGCACTTGGGAATGGGGCCTGGTGGGCCTAGCCGGCCTTCCCTAGTTGGGAAGCAGGAGATCTGGGGCCTCCGAGCTGCATGCCCATCCCCTCCCTGGATGCCCCTCTTGCTTTCTCTCTGCTGCCAAGCCTCTCTCACCACACGTGCGTCTCATCGAAAGGAGCAGGCTGCTTGCCATTCTTTGCAAGGACCTCACCCCACAGGCCTCGTTTCCTCGAACGGGAGTGCACACTGACCCAGAGCCTCCAGAGGAGCTGCTGTCTCTCCAGCCACAAAGGCCTGCAGCTGAATCCACGAGAGCCTGCTGCATGGAGGGCGTCTATGGGAGAGGGCCATACATGCCAGGTGGGTGCCTCTCTGGCACACCGCTTTCCATGGGCAGACACGGTGTGTGCCAAGTGTCTCCTGTGTGCAGAAAATGTAGTCCCGGTGCCCGCGGTGCAGGGAATCCTCTTTGCACCCAGAGCAATGTGCTGGGCAGGCCTCCCATGCTGGGAGAGCCTCCACTTCCCCCAACTGTCCAAGGGCCTCAGGAGCACACTTCGAGGGAGTGGTGGGTCTGACAGGCAGAACGGCCCGAGTGAGGAACGTGGATGGCAGGCCAAAGCCAGCCCTAGGGCCTGTGCTGGCCTAGGCCACTGCCAGCCAGCAGGGCCTCGACAGAGCACAGTTCATTCGAGTAGGCCCCAGGGGCTTGCCTGTGTGCCTCTTGCCCTGCTGGGAAGCTGCAGGTCCAGAGGCTGTGTGAGCCCGGGGCCACTGGGGCCTGAGCACAAAACCGTCAGGACCCCACTCTCAAGCAGGACTCCTGCCACCTCGGCGCTGCCTGCCACACCCCCTTGCTGCCCGCACTGTCTTCACTGCTGGCAGGCCTCTGTGTGCACAGCCCAGTCTCTGCCAAGGGAACAAGGGGCTTGCTCGCCCCTTGCTAGGACCTCCTCCTACAGCACTCTGGACCAGGGCACACACGCCCCTGGACCAGCAGCCTGCAAGGAAGCTGCAGCTGAGCCAGCCACAAAGGCCTGCAGCCCTGGGCAGGGAGCCTTCTGCTAAGGACAGCTTTGCCACTCCAAAGCCCTGCAGGAGTTCCTGGAGGCTCAGGCCTGCAGCATTTTCCATCACAGGGCACTGGGTGCCCAAAGCCTCCCCTGCGGCTTCCGAGCACCCTGCAGCCCACAGGCCCTTGGCCCCCACTCTGTTGCCAGAGGCAAGTCCTAGGCAGGACTCTCGAGCTTGTAGAGCCACAGGGCCTCCAGCTTGGAAACCTGCTCAGGAACTCAGTGGCAGCCAGGCTTCACCTTCCATGCTTGTGAGCCAGCAGATGGAGCCCTCGCTCCACCGAAAAACTCTCTGCTTTGCCTTCAGCCAGGGAATCGCCTAGCTCAGCTCTCTCTGCCTCAAGCAGAAACTCGAGGGTGCATCCAGCCTGCAGAAAGAAGAGTGCCTTTTCCTGAGCACTGCTCTGCTCTGGCAGCTCCCTGAAGGCCTTCTGGGGCCTTCTCTGCCCTCACCCAGTCGTGCCATTCGGCCCACCCGGGGAGCAAAGGTCCCCCCTCGGCAGGGCTCAGGGTACGGCCTGTGTGTTTTCAGGGCTGGGAAAGGGCCGATCCAGAAGCTGGGTGTGCACTTGGGAATGGGGCCTGGTGGGCCTAGCCGGCCTTCCCTGGTTGGGAAGCAGGAGATCTGGGGCCTCCGAGCTGCATGCCCATCCCATCCCTGGATGCCCCTCTTGCTTTCTCTCTGCTGCCAAGCCTCTCTCACCACACGTGCGTCTCATCGAAAGGAGCAGGCTGCTTGCCATTCTTTGCAAGGACCTCACCCCACAGGCCTCGTTTCCTCGAACGGGAGTGCACACTGACCCAGAGCCTCCAGAGGAGCTGCTGTCTCTCCAGCCACAAAGGCCTGCAGCTGAATCCACGACAGCCTGCTGCATGGAGGGCGTCTATGGGAGAGGGCCATACATCCCAGGTGGGTGCCTCTCTGGCACACCGCTTTCCATGGGCAGACACGGTGTGTGCCAAGTGTCTCCTGTGTGCAGAAAATGTAGTCCCGGTGCCCGCGGTGCAGGGAATCCTCTTTGCACCCAGAGCAATGTGCTGGGCAGGCCTCCCATGCTGGGAGAGCCTCCACTTCCCCCAACTGTCCAAGGGCCTCAGGAGCACACTTCGAGGGAGTGGTGGGTCTGACAGGAAGAACGGCCCGAGTGAGGAACGTGGATGGCAGGCCAAAGCCAGCCCTAGGGCCTGTGCTGGCCTAGGCCACTGCCAGCCAGCAGGGCCTCGACAGAGCACAGTTCATTCGAGTAGGCCCCAGGGGCTTGCCTGTGTGCCTCTTGCCCTGCTGGGAAGCTGCAGGTCCAGAGGCTGTGTGAGCCCGGGGCCACTGGGGCCTGAGCACAAAACCGTCAGGACCCCACTCTCAAGCAGGACTCCTGCCACCTCGGCGCTGCCTGCCACACCCCCTTGCTGCCCGCACTGTCTTCACTGCTGGCAGGCCTCTGTGTGCACAGCCCAGTCTCTGCCAAGGGAACAAGGGGCTTGCTCGCCCCTTGCTAGGACCTCCTCCTACAGCACTCTGGACCAGGGCACACACGCCCCTGGACCAGCAGCCTGCAAGGAAGCTGCAGCTGAGCCAGCCACAAAGGCCTGCAGCCCTGGGCAGGGAGCCTTCTGCTAAGGACAGCTTTGCCACGCCAAAGCCCTGCAGGAGTTCCTGGAGGCTCAGGCCTGCAGCGTTATGCATCACAGGGAACTGGGTGCCCAAAGCCTCCCCTGCGGCTTCCGAGCACCCTGCAGCCCACAGGCCCTTGGCCCCCACTCTGTTGCCAGAGGCAAGTCCTAGGCAGGACTCTCGAGCTTGTAGAGCCACAGGGCCTCCAGCTTGGAAACCTGCTCAGGAACTCAGTGGCAGCCAGGCTTCACCTTCCATGCTTGTGGGCCAGCAGATGGAGCCCTCGCACCACCGAAAAACTCTCTGCTTTGCCTTCAGCCAGGGAATCGCCTAGCTCAGCTCTCTCTGCCTCAAGCAGAAACTCGAGGGTGCATCCAGCCTGCAGAAAGAAGAGTGCCTTTTCCTGAGCACTGCTCTGCTCTGGCAGCTCCCTGAAGGCCTTCTGGGGCCTTCTCTGCCCTCACCCAGTCGTGCCATTCGGCCCACCCGGGGAGCAAAGGTCCCCCCTCGGCAGGGCTCAGGGTACGGCCTGTGTGTTTTCAGGGCTGGGAAAGGGCCGATCCAGAAGCTGGGTGTGCACTTGGGAATGGGGCCTGGTGGGCCTAGCCGGCCTTCCCTAGTTGGGAAGCAGGAGATCTGGGGCCTCCGAGCTGCATGCCCATCCCCTCCCTGGATGCCCCTCTTGCTTTCTCTCTGCTGCCAAGCCTCTCTCACCACACGTGCGTCTCATCGAAAGGAGCAGGCTGCTTGCCATTCTTTGCAAGGACCTCACCCCACAGGCCTCGTTTCCTCGAACGGGAGTGCACACTGACCCAGAGCCTCCAGAGGAGCTGCTGTCTCTCCAGCCACAAAGGCCTGCAGCTGAATCCACGACAGCCTGCTGCATGGAGGGCGTCTATGGGAGAGGGCCATACATCCCAGGTGGGTGCCTCTCTGGCACACCGCTTTCCATGGGCAGACACGGTGTGTGCCAAGTGTCTCCTGTGTGCAGAAAATGTAGTCCCGGTGCCCGCGGTGCAGGGAATCCTCTTTGCACCCAGAGCAATGTGCTGGGCAGGCCTCCCATGCTGGGAGAGCCTCCACTTCCCCCAACTGTCCAAGGGCCTCAGGAGCACACTTCGAGGGAGTGGTGGGTCTGACAGGCAGAACGGCCCGAGTGAGGAACGTGGATGGCAGGCCAAAGCCAGCCCTAGGGCCTGTGCTAGCCTAGGCCACTGCCAGCCAGCAGGGCCTCGACAGAGCACAGTTCATTCGAGTAGGCCCCAGGGGCTTGCCTGTGTGCCTCTTGCCCTGCTGGGAAGCTGCAGGTCCAGAGGCTGTGGGAGCCCGGGGCCACTGGGGCCTGAGCACAAAACCGTCAGGACCCCACTCTCAAGCAGGACTCCTGCCACCTCGGCGCTGCCTGCCACACCCCCTTGCTGCCCGCACTGTCTTCACTGCTGGCAGGCCTCTGTGTGCACAGCCCAGTCTCTGCCAAGGGAACAAGGGGCTTGCTCGCCCCTTGCTAGGACCTCCTCCTACAGCACTCTGGACCAGGGCACACACGCCCCTGGACCAGCAGCCTGCAAGGAAGCTGCAGCTGAGCCAGCCCCAAAGGCCTGCAGCCCTGGGCAGGGAGCCTTCTGCTAAGGACAGCTTTGCCACTCCAAAGCCCTGCAGGAGTTCCTGGAGGCTCAGGCCTGCAGCATTTTCCATCACAGGGCACTGGGTGCCCAAAGCCTCCCCTGCGGCTTCCGAGCACCCTGCAGCCCACAGGCCCTTGGCCCCCACTCTGTTGCCAGAGGCAAGTCCTAGGCAGGACTCTCGAGCTTGTAGAGCCACAGGGCCTCCAGCTTGGAAACCTGCTCAGGAACTCAGTGGCAGCCAGGCTTCACCTTCCATGCTTGTCGGCAAGCAGATGAAGCCCTCGCTCCACCGAAAAACTCTCTGCTTTGCCTTCAGCCAGGGAATCGCCTAGCTCAGCTCTCTCTGCCTCAAGCAGAAACTCGAGGGTGCATCCAGCCTGCAGAAAGAAGAGTGCCTTTTCCTGAGCACTGCTCTGCTCTGGCAGCTCCCTGAAGGCCTTCTGGGGCCTTCTCTGCCCTCACCCAGTCGTGCCATTCGGCCCACCCGGGGAGCAAAGGTCCCCCCTCGGCAGGGCTCAGGGTACGGCCTGTGTGTTTTCAGGGCTGGGAAAGGGCCGATCCAGAAGCTGGGTGTGCACTTGGGAATGGGGCCTGGTGGGCCTAGCCGGCCTTCCCTAGTTGGGAAGCAGGAGATCTGGGGCCTCCGAGCTGCATGCCCATCCCCTCCCTGGATGCCCCTCTTGCTTTCTCTCTGCTGCCAAGCCTCTCTCACCACACGTGCGTCTCATCGAAAGGAGCAGGCTGCTTGCCATTCTTTGCAAGGACCTCACCCCACAGGCCTCGTTTCCTCGAACGGGAGTGCACACTGACCCAGAGCCTCCAGAGGAGCTGCTGTCTCTCCAGCCACAAAGGCCTGCAGCTGAATCCACGAGAGCCTGCTGCATGGAGGGCGTCTATGGGAGAGGGCCATACATGCCAGGTGGGTGCCTCTCTGGCACACCGCTTTCCATGGGCAGACACGGTGTGTGCCAAGTGTCTCCTGTGTGCAGAAAATGTAGTCCCGGTGCCCGCGGTGCAGGGAATCCTCTTTGCACCCAGAGCAATGTGCTGGGCAGGCCTCCCATGCTGGGAGAGCCTCCACTTCCCCCAACTGTCCAAGGGCCTCAGGAGCACACTTCGAGGGAGTGGTGGGTCTGACAGGCAGAACGGCCCGAGTGAGGAACGTGGATGGCAGGCCAAAGCCAGCCCTAGGGCCTGTGCTGGCCTAGGCCACTGCCAGCCAGCAGGGCCTCGACAGAGCACAGTTCATTCGAGTAGGCCCCAGGGGCTTGCCTGTGTGCCTCTTGCCCTGCTGGGAAGCTGCAGGTCCAGAGGCTGTGTGAGCCCGGGGCCACTGGGGCCTGAGCACAAAACCGTCAGGACCCCACTCTCAAGCAGGACTCCTGCCACCTCGGCGCTGCCTGCCACACCCCCTTGCTGCCCGCACTGTCTTCACTGCTGGCAGGCCTCTGTGTGCACAGCCCAGTCTCTGCCAAGGGAACAAGGGGCTTGCTCGCCCCTTGCTAGGACCTCCTCCTACAGCACTCTGGACCAGGGCACACACGCCCCTGGACCAGCAGCCTGCAAGGAAGCTGCAGCTGAGCCAGCCACAAAGGCCTGCAGCCCTGGGCAGGGAGCCTTCTGCTAAGGACAGCTTTGCCACTCCAAAGCCCTGCAGGAGTTCCTGGAGGCTCAGGCCTGCAGCATTTTCCATCACAGGGCACTGGGTGCCCAAAGCCTCCCCTGCGGCTTCCGAGCACCCTGCAGCCCACAGGCCCTTGGCCCCCACTCTGTTGCCAGAGGCAAGTCCTAGGCAGGACTCTCGAGCTTGTAGAGCCACAGGGCCTCCAGCTTGGAAACCTGCTCAGGAACTCAGTGGCAGCCAGGCTTCACCTTCCATGCTTGTGAGCCAGCAGATGGAGCCCTCGCTCCACCGAAAAACTCTCTGCTTTGCCTTCAGCCAGGGAATCGCCTAGCTCAGCTCTCTCTGCCTCAAGCAGAAACTCGAGGGTGCATCCAGCCTGCAGAAAGAAGAGTGCCTTTTCCTGAGCACTGCTCTGCTCTGGCAGCTCCCTGAAGGCCTTCTGGGGCCTTCTCTGCCCTCACCCAGTCGTGCCATTCGGCCCACCCGGGGAGCAAAGGTCCCCCCTCGGCAGGGCTCAGGGTACGGCCTGTGTGTTTTCAGGGCTGGGAAAGGGCCGATCCAGAAGCTGGGTGTGCACTTGGGAATGGGGCCTGGTGGGCCTAGCCGGCCTTCCCTAGTTGGGAAGCAGGAGATCTGGGGCCTCCGAGCTGCATGCCCATCCCCTCCCTGGATGCCCCTCTTGCTTTCTCTCTGCTGCCAAGCCTCTCTCACCACACGTGCGTCTCATCGAAAGGAGCAGGCTGCTTGCCATTCTTTGCAAGGACCTCACCCCACAGGCCTCGTTTCCTCGAACGGGAGTGCACACTGACCCAGAGCCTCCAGAGGAGCTGCTGTCTCTCCAGCCACAAAGGCCTGCAGCTGAATCCACGAGAGCCTGCTGCATGGAGGGCGTCTATGGGAGAGGGCCATACATGCCAGGTGGGTGCCTCTCTGGCACACCGCTTTCCATGGGCAGACACGGTGTGTGCCAAGTGTCTCCTGTGTGCAGAAAATGTAGTCCCGGTGCCCGCGGTGCAGGGAATCCTCTTTGCACCCAGAGCAATGTGCTGGGCAGGCCTCCCATGCTGGGAGAGCCTCCACTTCCCCCAACTGTCCAAGGGCCTCAGGAGCACACTTCGAGGGAGTGGTGGGTCTGACAGGCAGAACGGCCCGAGTGAGGAACGTGGATGGCAGGCCAAAGCCAGCCCTAGGGCCTGTGCTGGCCTAGGCCACTGCCAGCCAGCAGGGCCTCGACAGAGCACAGTTCATTCGAGTAGGCCCCAGGGGCTTGCCTGTGTGCCTCTTGCCCTGCTGGGAAGCTGCAGGTCCAGAGGCTGTGTGAGCCCGGGGCCACTGGGGCCTGAGCACAAAACCGTCAGGACCCCACTCTCAAGCAGGACTCCTGCCACCTCGGCGCTGCCTGCCACACCCCCTTGCTGCCCGCACTGTCTTCACTGCTGGCAGGCCTCTGTGTGCACAGCCCAGTCTCTGCCAAGGGAACAAGGGGCTTGCTCGCCCCTTGCTAGGACCTCCTCCTACAGCACTCTGGACCAGGGCACACACGCCCCTGGACCAGCAGCCTGCAAGGAAGCTGCAGCTGAGCCAGCCACAAAGGCCTGCAGCCCTGGGCAGGGAGCCTTCTGCTAAGGACAGCTTTGCCACTCCAAAGCCCTGCAGGAGTTCCTGGAGGCTCAGGCCTGCAGCATTTTCCATCACAGGGCACTGGGTGCCCAAAGCCTCCCCTGCGGCTTCCGAGCACCCTGCAGCCCACAGGCCCTTGGCCCCCACTCTGTTGCCAGAGGCAAGTCCTAGGCAGGACTCTCGAGCTTGTAGAGCCACAGGGCCTCCAGCTTGGAAACCTGCTCAGGAACTCAGTGGCAGCCAGGCTTCACCTTCCATGCTTGTGAGCCAGCAGATGGAGCCCTCGCTCCACCGAAAAACTCTCTGCTTTGCCTTCAGCCAGGGAATCGCCTAGCTCAGCTCTCTCTGCCTCAAGCAGAAACTCGAGGGTGCATCCAGCCTGCAGAAAGAAGAGTGCCTTTTCCTGAGCACTGCTCTGCTCTGGCAGCTCCCTGAAGGCCTTCTGGGGCCTTCTCTGCCCTCACCCAGTCGTGCCATTCGGCCCACCCGGGGAGCAAAGGGCCCCCCTCGGCAGGGCTCAGGGTACGGCCTGTGTGTGTTTTCAGGGCTGGGAAAGGGCCGATCCAGAAGCTGGGTGTGCACTTGGGAATGGGGCCTGGTGGGCCTAGCCGGCCTTCCCTAGTTGGGAAGCAGGAGATCTGGGGCCTCCGAGCTGCATGCCCATCCCCTCCCTGGATGCCCCTCTTGCTTTCTCTCTGCTGCCAAGCCTCTCTCACCACACGTGCGTCTCATCGAAAGGAGCAGGCTGCTTGCCATTCTTTGCAAGGACCTCACCCCACAGGCCTCGTTTCCTCGAACGGGAGTGCACACTGACCCAGAGCCTCCAGAGGAGCTGCTGTCTCTCCAGCCACAAAGGCCTGCAGCTGAATCCACGACAGCCTGCTGCATGGAGGGCGTCTATGGGAGAGGGCCATACATCCCAGGTTGGTGCCTCTCTGGCACACCGCTTTCCATGGGCAGACACGGTGTGTGCCAAGTGTCTCCTGTGTGCAGAAAATGTAGTCCCGGTGCCCGCGGTGCAGGGAATCCTCTTTGCACCCAGAGCAATGTGCTGGGCAGGCCTCCCATGCTGGGAGAGCCTCCACTTCCCCCAACTGTCCAAGGGCCTCAGGAGCACACTTCGAGGGAGTGGTGGGTCTGACAGGCAGAACGGCCCGAGTGAGGAACGTGGATGGCAGGCCAAAGCCAGCCCTAGGGCCTGTGCTGGCCTAGGCCACTGCCAGCCAGCAGGGCCTCGACAGAGCACAGTTCATTCGAGTAGGCCCCAGGGGCTTGCCTGTGTGCCTCTTGCCCTGCTGGGAAGCTGCAGGTCCAGAGGCTGTGGGAGCCCGGGGCCACTGGGGCCTGAGCACAAAACCGTCAGGACCCCACTCTCAAGCAGGACTCCTGCCACCTCGGCGCTGCCTGCCACACCCCCTTGCTGCCCGCACTGTCTTCACTGCTGGCAGGCCTCTGTGTGCACAGCCCAGTCTCTGCCAAGGGAACAAGGGGCTTGCTCGCCCCTTGCTAGGACCTCCTCCTACAGCACTCTGGACCAGGGCACACACGCCCCTGGACCAGCAGCCTGCAAGGAAGCTGCAGCTGAGCCAGCCACAAAGGCCTGCAGCCCTGGGCAGGGAGCCTTCTGCTAAGGACAGCTTTGCCACTCCAAAGCCCTGCAGGAGTTCCTGGAGGCTCAGGCCTGCAGCGTTTTCCATCACAGGGCACTGGGTGCCCAAAGCCTCCCCTGCGGCTTCCGAGCACCCTGCAGCCCACAGGCCCTTGGCCCCCACTCTGTTGCCAGAGGCAAGTCCTAGGCAGGACTCTCGAGCTTGTAGAGCCACAGGGCCTCCAGCTTGGAAACCTGCTCAGGAACTCAGTGGCAGCCAGGCTTCACCTTCCATGCTTGTGGGCCAGCAGATGGAGCCCTCGCTCCACCGAAAAACTCTCTGCTTTGCCTTCAGCCAGGGAATCGCCTAGCTCAGCTCTCTCTGCCTCAAGCAGAAACTCGAGGGTGCATCCAGCCTGCAGAAAGAAGAGTGCCTTTTCCTGAGCACTGCTCTGCTCTGGCAGCTCCCTGAAGGCCTTCTGGGGCCTTCTCTGCCCTCACCCAGTCGTGCCATTCGGCCCACCCGGGGAGCAAAGGGCCCCCCTCGGCAGGGCTCAGGGTACGGCCTGTGTGTGTTTTCAGGGCTGGGAAAGGGCCGATCCAGAAGCTGGGTGTGCACTTGGGAATGGGGCCTGGTGGGCCTAGCCGGCCTTCCCTGGTTGGGAAGCAGGAGATCTGGGGCCTCCGAGCTGCATGCCCATCCCCTCCCTGGATGCCCCTCTTGCTTCCTCTCTGCTGCCAAGCCTCTCTCACCACACGCGCGTCTCATCGAAAGGAGCAGGCTGCTTGCCATTCTTTGCAAGGACCTCACCCCACAGGCCTCGTTTCCTCGAACGGGAGTGCACACTGACCCAGAGCCTCCAGAGGAGCTGCTGTCTCTCCAGCCACAAAGGCCTGCAGCTGAATCCACGACAGCCTGCTGCATGGAGGGCGTCTATGGGAGAGGGCCATACATCCCAGGTGGGTGCCTCTCTGGCACACCGCTTTCCATGGGCAGACACGGTGTGTGCCAAGTGTCTCCTGTGTGCAGAAAATGTAGTCCCGGTGCCCGCGGTGCAGGGAATCCTCTTTGCACCCAGAGCAATGTGCTGGGCAGGCCTCCCATGCTGGGAGAGCCTCCACTTCCCCCAACTGTCCAAGGGCCTCAGGAGCACACTTCGAGGGAGTGGTGGGTCTGACAGGCAGAACGGCCCGAGTGAGGAACGTGGATGGCAGGCCAAAGCCAGCCCTAGGGCCTGTGCTGGCCTAGGCCACTGCCAGCCAGCAGGGCCTCGACAGAGCACAGTTCATTCGAGTAGGCCCCAGGGGCTTGCCTGTGTGCCTCTTGCCCTGCTGGGAAGCTGCAGGTCCAGAGGCTGTGTGAGCCCGGGGCCACTGGGGCCTGAGCACAAAACCGTCAGGACCCCACTCTCAAGCAGGACTCCTGCCACCTCGGCGCTGCCTGCCACACCCCCTTGCTGCCCGCACTGTCTTCACTGCTGGCAGGCCTCTGTGTGCACAGCCCAGTCTCTGCCAAGGGAACAAGGGGCTTGCTCGCCCCTTGCTAGGACCTCCTCCTACAGCACTCTGGACCAGGGCACACACGCCCCTGGACCAGCAGCCTGCAAGGAAGCTGCAGCTGAGCCAGCCACAAAGGCCTGCAGCCCTGGGCAGGGAGCCTTCTGCTAAGGACAGCTTTGCCACTCCAAAGCCCTGCAGGAGTTCCTGGAGGCTCAGGCCTGCAGCGTTTTCCATCACAGGGCACTGGGTGCCCAAAGCCTCCCCTGCGGCTTCCGAGCACCCTGCAGCCCACAGGCCCTTGGCCCCCACTCTGTTGCCAGAGGCAAGTCCTAGGCAGGACTCTCGAGCTTGTAGAGCCACAGGGCCTCCAGCTTGGAAACCTGCTCAGGAACTCAGTGGCAGCCAGGCTTCACCTTCCATGCTTGTGGGCCAGCAGATGGAGCCCTCGCTCCACCGAAAAACTCTCTGCTTTGCCTTCAGCCAGGGAATCGCCTAGCTCAGCTCTCTCTGCCTCAAGCAGAAACTCGAGGGTGCATCCAGCCTGCAGAAAGAAGAGTGCCTTTTCCTGAGCACTGCTCTGCTCTGGCAGCTCCCTGAAGGCCTTCTGGGGCCTTCTCTGCCCTCACCCAGTCGTGCCATTCGGCCCACCCGGGGAGCAAAGGGCCCCCCTCGGCAGGGCTCAGGGTACGGCCTGTGTGTGTTTTCAGGGCTGGGAAAGGGCCGATCCAGAAGCTGGGTGTGCACTTGGGAATGGGGCCTGGTGGGCCTAGCCGGCCTTCCCTGGTTGGGAAGCAGGAGATCTGGGGCCTCCGAGCTGCATGCCCATCCCCTCCCTGGATGCCCCTCTTGCTTCCTCTCTGCTGCCAAGCCTCTCTCACCACACGCGCGTCTCATCGAAAGGAGCAGGCTGCTTGCCATTCTTTGCAAGGACCTCACCCCACAGGCCTCGTTTCCTCGAACGGGAGTGCACACTGACCCAGAGCCTCCAGAGGAGCTGCTGTCTCTCCAGCCACAAAGGCCTGCAGCTGAATCCACGACAGCCTGCTGCATGGAGGGCGTCTATGGGAGAGGGCCATACATCCCAGGTGGGTGCCTCTCTGGCACACCGCTTTCCATGGGCAGACACGGTGTGTGCCAAGTGTCTCCTGTGTGCAGAAAATGTAGTCCCGGTGCCCGCGGTGCAGGGAATCCTCTTTGCACCCAGAGCAATGTGCTGGGCAGGCCTCCCATGCTGGGAGAGCCTCCACTTCCCCCAACTGTCCAAGGGCCTCAGGAGCACACTTCGAGGGAGTGGTGGGTCTGACAGGCAGAACGGCCCGAGTGAGGAACGTGGATGGCAGGCCAAAGCCAGCCCTAGGGCCTGTGCTGGCCTAGGCCACTGCCAGCCAGCAGGGCCTCGACAGAGCACAGTTCATTCGAGTAGGCCCCAGGGGCTTGCCTGTGTGCCTCTTGCCCTGCTGGGAAGCTGCAGGTCCAGAGGCTGTGTGAGCCCGGGGCCACTGGGGCCTGAGCACAAAACCGTCAGGACCCCACTCTCAAGCAGGACTCCTGCCACCTCGGCGCTGCCTGCCACACCCCCTTGCTGCCCGCACTGTCTTCACTGCTGGCAGGCCTCTGTGTGCACAGCCCAGTCTCTGCCAAGGGAACAAGGGGCTTGCTCGCCCCTTGCTAGGACCTCCTCCTACAGCACTCTGGACCAGGGCACACACGCCCCTGGACCAGCAGCCTGCAAGGAAGCTGCAGCTGAGCCAGCCACAAAGGCCTGCAGCCCTGGGCAGGGAGCCTTCTGCTAAGGACAGCTTTGCCACTCCAAAGCCCTGCAGGAGTTCCTGGAGGCTCAGGCCTGCAGCGTTTTCCATCACAGGGCACTGGGTGCCCAAAGCCTCCCCTGCGGCTTCCGAGCACCCTGCAGCCCACAGGCCCTTGGCCCCCACTCTGTTGCCAGAGGCAAGTCCTAGGCAGGACTCTCGAGCTTGTAGAGCCACAGGGCCTCCAGCTTGGAAACCTGCTCAGGAACTCAGTGGCAGCCAGGCTTCACCTTCCATGCTTGTGGGCCAGCAGATGGAGCCCTCGCTCCACCGAAAAACTCTCTGCTTTGCCTTCAGCCAGGGAATCGCCTAGCTCAGCTCTCTCTGCCTCAAGCAGAAACTCGAGGGTGCATCCAGCCTGCAGAAAGAAGAGTGCCTTTTCCTGAGCACTGCTCTGCTCTGGCAGCTCCCTGAAGGCCTTCTGGGGCCTTCTCTGCCCTCACCCAGTCGTGCCATTCGGCCCACCCGGGGAGCAAAGGGCCCCCCTCGGCAGGGCTCAGGGTACGGCCTGTGTGTGTTTTCAGGGCTGGGAAAGGGCCGATCCAGAAGCTGGGTGTGCACTTGGGAATGGGGCCTGGTGGGCCTAGCCGGCCTTCCCTGGTTGGGAAGCAGGAGATCTGGGGCCTCCGAGCTGCATGCCCATCCCCTCCCTGGATGCCCCTCTTGCTTCCTCTCTGCTGCCAAGCCTCTCTCACCACACGCGCGTCTCATCGAAAGGAGCAGGCTGCTTGCCATTCTTTGCAAGGACCTCACCCCACAGGCCTCGTTTCCTCGAACGGGAGTGCACACTGACCCAGAGCCTCCAGAGGAGCTGCTGTCTCTCCAGCCACAAAGGCCTGCAGCTGAATCCACGACAGCCTGCTGCATGGAGGGCGTCTATGGGAGAGGGCCATACATCCCAGGTGGGTGCCTCTCTGGCACACCGCTTTCCATGGGCAGACACGGTGTGTGCCAAGTGTCTCCTGTGTGCAGAAAATGTAGTCCCGGTGCCCGCGGTGCAGGGAATCCTCTTTGCACCCAGAGCAATGTGCTGGGCAGGCCTCCCATGCTGGGAGAGCCTCCACTTCCCCCAACTGTCCAAGGGCCTCAGGAGCACACTTCGAGGGAGTGGTGGGTCTGACAGGCAGAACGGCCCGAGTGAGGAACGTGGATGGCAGGCCAAAGCCAGCCCTAGGGCCTGTGCTGGCCTAGGCCACTGCCAGCCAGCAGGGCCTCGACAGAGCACAGTTCATTCGAGTAGGCCCCAGGGGCTTGCCTGTGTGCCTCTTGCCCTGCTGGGAAGCTGCAGGTCCAGAGGCTGTGTGAGCCCGGGGCCACTGGGGCCTGAGCACAAAACCGTCAGGACCCCACTCTCAAGCAGGACTCCTGCCACCTCGGCGCTGCCTGCCACACCCCCTTGCTGCCCGCACTGTCTTCACTGCTGGCAGGCCTCTGTGTGCACAGCCCAGTCTCTGCCAAGGGAACAAGGGGCTTGCTCGCCCCTTGCTAGGACCTCCTCCTACAGCACTCTGGACCAGGGCACACACGCCCCTGGACCAGCAGCCTGCAAGGAAGCTGCAGCTGAGCCAGCCACAAAGGCCTGCAGCCCTGGGCAGGGAGCCTTCTGCTAAGGACAGCTTTGCCACTCCAAAGCCCTGCAGGAGTTCCTGGAGGCTCAGGCCTGCAGCGTTTTCCATCACAGGGCACTGGGTGCCCAAAGCCTCCCCTGCGGCTTCCGAGCACCCTGCAGCCCACAGGCCCTTGGCCCCCACTCTGTTGCCAGAGGCAAGTCCTAGGCAGGACTCTCGAGCTTGTAGAGCCACAGGGCCTCCAGCTTGGAAACCTGCTCAGGAACTCAGTGGCAGCCAGGCTTCACCTTCCATGCTTGTGGGCCAGCAGATGAAGCCCTCGCTCCACCGAAAAACTCTCTGCTTTGCCTTCAGCCAGGGAATCGCCTAGCTCAGCTCTCTCTGCCTCAAGCAGAAACTCCAGGGTGCATCCAGCCTGCAGAAAGAAGAGTGCCTTTTCCTGAGCACTGCTCTGCTCTGGCAGCTCCCTGAAGGCCTTCTGGGGCCTTCTCTGCCCTCACCCAGTCGTGCCATTCGGCCCACCCGGGGAGCAAAGGTGCCCCCTCGGCAGGGCTCAGGGTACGGCCTGTGTGTGTTTTCAGGGCTGGGAAAGGGCCGATCCAGAAGCTGGGTGTGCACTTGGGAATGGGGCCTGGTGGGCCTAGCCGGCCTTCCCTGGTTGGGAAGCAGGAGATCTGGGGCCTCCGAGCTGCATGCCCATCCCCTCCCTGGATGCCCCTCTTGCTTCCTCTCTGCTGCCAAGCCTCTCTCACCACACGCGCGTCTCATCGAAAGGAGCAGGCTGCTTGCCATTCTTTGCAAGGACCTCACCCCACAGGCCTCGTTTCCTCGAACGGGAGTGCACACTGACCCAGAGCCTCCAGAGGAGCTGCTGTCTCTCCAGCCACAAAGGCCTGCAGCTGAATCCACGACAGCCTGCTGCATGGAGGGCGTCTATGGGAGAGGGCCATACATCCCAGGTGGGTGCCTCTCTGGCACACCGCTTTCCATGGGCAGACACGGTGTGTGCCAAGTGTCTCCTGTGTGCAGAAAATGTAGTCCCGGTGCCCGCGGTGCAGGGAATCCTCTTTGCACCCAGAGCAATGTGCTGGGCAGGCCTCCCATGCTGGGAGAGCCTCCACTTCCCCCAACTGTCCAAGGGCCTCAGGAGCACACTTCGAGGGAGTGGTGGGTCTGACAGGCAGAACGGCCCGAGTGAGGAACGTGGATGGCAGGCCAAAGCCAGCCCTAGGGCCTGTGCTGGCCTAGGCCACTGCCAGCCAGCAGGGCCTCGACAGAGCACAGTTCATTCGAGTAGGCCCCAGGGGCTTGCCTGTGTGCCTCTTGCCCTGCTGGGAAGCTGCAGGTCCAGAGGCTGTGTGAGCCCGGGGCCACTGGGGCCTGAGCACAAAACCGTCAGGACCCCACTCTCAAGCAGGACTCCTGCCACCTCGGCGCTGCCTGCCACACCCCCTTGCTGCCCGCACTGTCTTCACTGCTGGCAGGCCTCTGTGTGCACAGCCCAGTCTCTGCCAAGGGAACAAGGGGCTTGCTCGCCCCTTGCTAGGACCTCCTCCTACAGCACTCTGGACCAGGGCACACACGCCCCTGGACCAGCAGCCTGCAAGGAAGCTGCAGCTGAGCCAGCCACAAAGGCCTGCAGCCCTGGGCAGGGAGCCTTCTGCTAAGGACAGCTTTGCCACTCCAAAGCCCTGCAGGAGTTCCTGGAGGCTCAGGCCTGCAGCGTTTTCCATCACAGGGCACTGGGTGCCCAAAGCCTCCCCTGCGGCTTCCGAGCACCCTGCAGCCCACAGGCCCTTGGCCCCCACTCTGTTGCCAGAGGCAAGTCCTAGGCAGGACTCTCGAGCTTGTAGAGCCACAGGGCCTCCAGCTTGGAAACCTGCTCAGGAACTCAGTGGCAGCCAGGCTTCACCTTCCATGCTTGTGGGCCAGCAGATGGAGCCCTCGCTCCACCGAAAAACTCTCTGCTTTGCCTTCAGCCAGGGAATCGCCTAGCTCAGCTCTCTCTGCCTCAAGCAGAAACTCGAGGGTGCATCCAGCCTGCAGAAAGAAGAGTGCCTTTTCCTGAGCACTGCTCTGCTCTGGCAGCTCCCTGAAGGCCTTCTGGGGCCTTCTCTGCCCTCACCCAGTCGTGCCATTCGGCCCACCCGGGGAGCAAAGGGCCCCCCTCGGCAGGGCTCAGGGTACGGCCTGTGTGTGTTTTCAGGGCTGGGAAAGGGCCGATCCAGAAGCTGGGTGTGCACTTGGGAATGGGGCCTGGTGGGCCTAGCCGGCCTTCCCTGGTTGGGAAGCAGGAGATCTGGGGCCTCCGAGCTGCATGCCCATCCCCTCCCTGGATGCCCCTCTTGCTTCCTCTCTGCTGCCAAGCCTCTCTCACCACACGCGCGTCTCATCGAAAGGAGCAGGCTGCTTGCCATTCTTTGCAAGGACCTCACCCCACAGGCCTCGTTTCCTCGAACGGGAGTGCACACTGACCCAGAGCCTCCAGAGGAGCTGCTGTCTCTCCAGCCACAAAGGCCTGCAGCTGAATCCACGACAGCCTGCTGCATGGAGGGCGTCTATGGGAGAGGGCCATACATCCCAGGTGGGTGCCTCTCTGGCACACCGCTTTCCATGGGCAGACACGGTGTGTGCCAAGTGTCTCCTGTGTGCAGAAAATGTAGTCCCGGTGCCCGCGGTGCAGGGAATCCTCTTTGCACCCAGAGCAATGTGCTGGGCAGGCCTCCCATGCTGGGAGAGCCTCCACTTCCCCCAACTGTCCAAGGGCCTCAGGAGCACACTTCGAGGGAGTGGTGGGTCTGACAGGCAGAACGGCCCGAGTGAGGAACGTGGATGGCAGGCCAAAGCCAGCCCTAGGGCCTGTGCTGGCCTAGGCCACTGCCAGCCAGCAGGGCCTCGACAGAGCACAGTTCATTCGAGTAGGCCCCAGGGGCTTGCCTGTGTGCCTCTTGCCCTGCTGGGAAGCTGCAGGTCCAGAGGCTGTGTGAGCCCGGGGCCACTGGGGCCTGAGCACAAAACCGTCAGGACCCCACTCTCAAGCAGGACTCCTGCCACCTCGGCGCTGCCTGCCACACCCCCTTGCTGCCCGCACTGTCTTCACTGCTGGCAGGCCTCTGTGTGCACAGCCCAGTCTCTGCCAAGGGAACAAGGGGCTTGCTCGCCCCTTGCTAGGACCTCCTCCTACAGCACTCTGGACCAGGGCACACACGCCCCTGGACCAGCAGCCTGCAAGGAAGCTGCAGCTGAGCCAGCCACAAAGGCCTGCAGCCCTGGGCAGGGAGCCTTCTGCTAAGGACAGCTTTGCCACTCCAAAGCCCTGCAGGAGTTCCTGGAGGCTCAGGCCTGCAGCGTTTTCCATCACAGGGCACTGGGTGCCCAAAGCCTCCCCTGCGGCTTCCGAGCACCCTGCAGCCCACAGGCCCTTGGCCCCCACTCTGTTGCCAGAGGCAAGTCCTAGGCAGGACTCTCGAGCTTGTAGAGCCACAGGGCCTCCAGCTTGGAAACCTGCTCAGGAACTCAGTGGCAGCCAGGCTTCACCTTCCATGCTTGTGGGCCAGCAGATGAAGCCCTCGCTCCACCGAAAAACTCTCTGCTTTGCCTTCAGCCAGGGAATCGCCTAGCTCAGCTCTCTCTGCCTCAAGCAGAAACTCCAGGGTGCATCCAGCCTGCAGAAAGAAGAGTGCCTTTTCCTGAGCACTGCTCTGCTCTGGCAGCTCCCTGAAGGCCTTCTGGGGCCTTCTCTGCCCTCACCCAGTCGTGCCATTCGGCCCACCCGGGGAGCAAAGGTGCCCCCTCGGCAGGGCTCAGGGTACGGCCTGTGTGTGTTTTCAGGGCTGGGAAAGGGCCGATCCAGAAGCTGGGTGTGCACTTGGGAATGGGGCCTGGTGGGCCTAGCCGGCCTTCCCTGGTTGGGAAGCAGGAGATCTGGGGCCTCCGAGCTGCATGCCCATCCCCTCCCTGGATGCCCCTCTTGCTTCCTCTCTGCTGCCAAGCCTCTCTCACCACACGCGCGTCTCATCGAAAGGAGCAGGCTGCTTGCCATTCTTTGCAAGGACCTCACCCCACAGGCCTCGTTTCCTCGAACGGGAGTGCACACTGACCCAGAGCCTCCAGAGGAGCTGCTGTCTCTCCAGCCACAAAGGCCTGCAGCTGAATCCACGACAGCCTGCTGCATGGAGGGCGTCTATGGGAGAGGGCCATACATCCCAGGTGGGTGCCTCTCTGGCACACCGCTTTCCATGGGCAGACACGGTGTGTGCCAAGTGTCTCCTGTGTGCAGAAAATGTAGTCCCGGTGCCCGCGGTGCAGGGAATCCTCTTTGCACCCAGAGCAATGTGCTGGGCAGGCCTCCCATGCTGGGAGAGCCTCCACTTCCCCCAACTGTCCAAGGGCCTCAGGAGCACACTTCGAGGGAGTGGTGGGTCTGACAGGCAGAACGGCCCGAGTGAGGAACGTGGATGGCAGGCCAAAGCCAGCCCTAGGGCCTGTGCTGGCCTAGGCCACTGCCAGCCAGCAGGGCCTCGACAGAGCACAGTTCATTCGAGTAGGCCCCAGGGGCTTGCCTGTGTGCCTCTTGCCCTGCTGGGAAGCTGCAGGTCCAGAGGCTGTGTGAGCCCGGGGCCACTGGGGCCTGAGCACAAAACCGTCAGGACCCCACTCTCAAGCAGGACTCCTGCCACCTCGGCGCTGCCTGCCACACCCCCTTGCTGCCCGCACTGTCTTCACTGCTGGCAGGCCTCTGTGTGCACAGCCCAGTCTCTGCCAAGGGAACAAGGGGCTTGCTCGCCCCTTGCTAGGACCTCCTCCTACAGCACTCTGGACCAGGGCACACACGCCCCTGGACCAGCAGCCTGCAAGGAAGCTGCAGCTGAGCCAGCCACAAAGGCCTGCAGCCCTGGGCAGGGAGCCTTCTGCTAAGGACAGCTTTGCCACTCCAAAGCCCTGCAGGAGTTCCTGGAGGCTCAGGCCTGCAGCGTTTTCCATCACAGGGCACTGGGTGCCCAAAGCCTCCCCTGCGGCTTCCGAGCACCCTGCAGCCCACAGGCCCTTGGCCCCCACTCTGTTGCCAGAGGCAAGTCCTAGGCAGGACTCTCGAGCTTGTAGAGCCACAGGGCCTCCAGCTTGGAAACCTGCTCAGGAACTCAGTGGCAGCCAGGCTTCACCTTCCATGCTTGTGGGCCAGCAGATGGAGCCCTCGCTCCACCGAAAAACTCTCTGCTTTGCCTTCAGCCAGGGAATCGCCTAGCTCAGCTCTCTCTGCCTCAAGCAGAAACTCGAGGGTGCATCCAGCCTGCAGAAAGAAGAGTGCCTTTTCCTGAGCACTGCTCTGCTCTGGCAGCTCCCTGAAGGCCTTCTGGGGCCTTCTCTGCCCTCACCCAGTCGTGCCATTCGGCCCACCCGGGGAGCAAAGGGCCCCCCTCGGCAGGGCTCAGGGTACGGCCTGTGTGTGTTTTCAGGGCTGGGAAAGGGCCGATCCAGAAGCTGGGTGTGCACTTGGGAATGGGGCCTGGTGGGCCTAGCCGGCCTTCCCTGGTTGGGAAGCAGGAGATCTGGGGCCTCCGAGCTGCATGCCCATCCCCTCCCTGGATGCCCCTCTTGCTTCCTCTCTGCTGCCAAGCCTCTCTCACCACACGCGCGTCTCATCGAAAGGAGCAGGCTGCTTGCCATTCTTTGCAAGGACCTCACCCCACAGGCCTCGTTTCCTCGAACGGGAGTGCACACTGACCCAGAGCCTCCAGAGGAGCTGCTGTCTCTCCAGCCACAAAGGCCTGCAGCTGAATCCACGACAGCCTGCTGCATGGAGGGCGTCTATGGGAGAGGGCCATACATCCCAGGTGGGTGCCTCTCTGGCACACCGCTTTCCATGGGCAGACACGGTGTGTGCCAAGTGTCTCCTGTGTGCAGAAAATGTAGTCCCGGTGCCCGCGGTGCAGGGAATCCTCTTTGCACCCAGAGCAATGTGCTGGGCAGGCCTCCCATGCTGGGAGAGCCTCCACTTCCCCCAACTGTCCAAGGGCCTCAGGAGCACACTTCGAGGGAGTGGTGGGTCTGACAGGCAGAACGGCCCGAGTGAGGAACGTGGATGGCAGGCCAAAGCCAGCCCTAGGGCCTGTGCTGGCCTAGGCCACTGCCAGCCAGCAGGGCCTCGACAGAGCACAGTTCATTCGAGTAGGCCCCAGGGGCTTGCCTGTGTGCCTCTTGCCCTGCTGGGAAGCTGCAGGTCCAGAGGCTGTGTGAGCCCGGGGCCACTGGGGCCTGAGCACAAAACCGTCAGGACCCCACTCTCAAGCAGGACTCCTGCCACCTCGGCGCTGCCTGCCACACCCCCTTGCTGCCCGCACTGTCTTCACTGCTGGCAGGCCTCTGTGTGCACAGCCCAGTCTCTGCCAAGGGAACAAGGGGCTTGCTCGCCCCTTGCTAGGACCTCCTCCTACAGCACTCTGGACCAGGGCACACACGCCCCTGGACCAGCAGCCTGCAAGGAAGCTGCAGCTGAGCCAGCCACAAAGGCCTGCAGCCCTGGGCAGGGAGCCTTCTGCTAAGGACAGCTTTGCCACTCCAAAGCCCTGCAGGAGTTCCTGGAGGCTCAGGCCTGCAGCGTTTTCCATCACAGGGCACTGGGTGCCCAAAGCCTCCCCTGCGGCTTCCGAGCACCCTGCAGCCCACAGGCCCTTGGCCCCCACTCTGTTGCCAGAGGCAAGTCCTAGGCAGGACTCTCGAGCTTGTAGAGCCACAGGGCCTCCAGCTTGGAAACCTGCTCAGGAACTCAGTGGCAGCCAGGCTTCACCTTCCATGCTTGTGGGCCAGCAGATGAAGCCCTCGCTCCACCGAAAAACTCTCTGCTTTGCCTTCAGCCAGGGAATCGCCTAGCTCAGCTCTCTCTGCCTCAAGCAGAAACTCGAGGGTGCATCCAGCCTGCAGAAAGAAGAGTGCCTTTTCCTGAGCACTGCTCTGCTCTGGCAGCTCCCTGAAGGCCTTCTGGGGCCTTCTCTGCCCTCACCCAGTCGTGCCATTCGGCCCACCCGGGGAGCAAAGGTGCCCCCTCGGCAGGGCTCAGGGTACGGCCTGTGTGTGTTTTCAGGGCTGGGAAAGGGCCGATCCAGAAGCTGGGTGTGCACTTGGGAATGGGGCCTGGTGGGCCTAGCCGGCCTTCCCTGGTTGGGAAGCAGGAGATCTGGGGCCTCCGAGCTGCATGCCCATCCCCTCCCTGGATGCCCCTCTTGCTTCCTCTCTGCTGCCAAGCCTCTCTCACCACACGCGCGTCTCATCGAAAGGAGCAGGCTGCTTGCCATTTTTTGCAAGGACCTCACCCCACAGGCCTCGTTTCCTCGAACGGGAGTGCACACTGACCCAGAGCCTCCAGAGGAGCTGCTGTCTCTCCAGCCACAAAGGCCTGCAGCTGAATCCACGACAGCCTGCTGCATGGAGGGCGTCTATGGGAGAGGGCCATACATCCCAGGTGGGTGCCTCTCTGGCACACCGCTTTCCATGGGCAGACACGGTGTGTGCCAAGTGTCTCCTGTGTGCAGAAAAATGTAGTCCTGGTGCCCGCGGTGCAGAGAATCCTCTTTGCACCCAGAGCAGTGTGCTGGGCAGGCCTCCCATGCTGGGAGAGCCTCCACTTCCCCCAACTGTCCAAGGGCCTCAGGAGCACACTTCGAGGGAGTGGTGGGTCTGACAGGCAGAACGGCCCGAGTGAGGAACGTGGATGGCAGGCCAAAGCCAGCCCTAGGGCCTGTGCTGGCCTAGGCCACTGCCAGCCAGCAGGGCCTCGACAGAGCACAGTTCATTCGAGTAGGCCCCAGGGGCTTGCCTGTGTGCCTCTTGCCCTGCTGGGAAGCTGCAGGTCCAGAGGCTGTGTGAGCCCGGGGCCACTGGGGCCTGAGCACAAAACCGTCAGGACCCCACTCTCAAGCAGGACTCCTGCCACCTCGGCGCTGCCTGCCACACCCCCTTGCTGCCCGCACTGTCTTCACTGCTGGCAGGCCTCTGTGTGCACAGCCCAGTCTCTGCCAAGGGAACAAGGGGCTTGCTCGCCCCTTGCTAGGACCTCCTCCTACAGCACTCTGGACCAGGGCACACACGCCCCTGGACCAGCAGCCTGCAAGGAAGCTGCAGCTGAGCCAGCCACAAAGGCCTGCAGCCCTGGGCAGGGAGCCTTCTGCTAAGGACAGCTTTGCCACTCCAAAGCCCTGCAGGAGTTCCTGGAGGCTCAGGCCTGCAGCGTTTTCCATCACAGGGCACTGGGTGCCCAAAGCCTCCCCTGCGGCTTCCGAGCACCCTGCAGCCCACAGGCCCTTGGCCCCCACTCTGTTGCCAGAGGCAAGTCCTAGGCAGGACTCTCGAGCTTGTAGAGCCACAGGGCCTCCAGCTTGGAAACCTGCTCAGGAACTCAGTGGCAGCCAGGCTTCACCTTCCATGCTTGTGGGCCAGCAGATGGAGCCCTCGCTCCACCGAAAAACTCTCTGCTTTGCCTTCAGCCAGGGAATCGCCTAGTTCAGCTCTCTCTGCCTCAAGCAGAAACTCGAGGATGCATCCAGCCTGCAGAAAGAAGAGTGCCTTTTCCTGAGCACTGCTCTGCTCTGGCAGCTCCCTGAAGGCCTTCTGGGGCCTTCTCTGCCCTCACCCAGTCGTGCCATTCGGCCCACCCGGGGAGCAAAGGGCCCCCCTCGGCAGGGCTCAGGGTACGGCCTGTGTGTGTTTTCAGGGCTGGGAAAGGGCCGATCCAGAAGCTGGGTGTGCACTTGGGAATGGGGCCTGGTGGGCCTAGCCGGCCTTCCCTGGTTGGGAAGCAGGAGATCTGGGGCCTCCGAGCTGCATGCCCATCCCCTCCCTGGATGCCCCTCTTGCTTCCTCTCTGCTGCCAAGCCTCTCTCACCACACGCGCGTCTCATCGAAAGGAGCAGGCTGCTTGCCATTCTTTGCAAGGACCTCACCCCACAGGCCTCGTTTCCTCGAACGGGAGTGCACACTGACCCAGAGCCTCCAGAGGAGCTGCTGTCTCTCCAGCCACAAAGGCCTGCAGCTGAATCCACGACAGCCTGCTGCATGGAGGGCGTCTATGGGAGAGGGCCATACATCCCAGGTGGGTGCCTCTCTGGCACACCGCTTTCCATGGGCAGACACGGTGTGTGCCAAGTGTCTCCTGTGTGCAGAAAATGTAGTCCCGGTGCCCGCGGTGCAGGGAATCCTCTTTGCACCCAGAGCAATGTGCTGGGCAGGCCTCCCATGCTGGGAGAGCCTCCACTTCCCCCAACTGTCCAAGGGCCTCAGGAGCACACTTCGAGGGAGTGGTGGGTCTGACAGGAAGAACGGCCCGAGTGAGGAACGTGGATGGCAGGCCAAAGCCAGCCCTAGGGCCTGTGCTGGCCTAGGCCACTGCCAGCCAGCAGGGCCTCGACAGAGCACAGTTCATTCGAGTAGGCCCCAGGGGCTTGCCTGTGTGCCTCTTGCCCTGCTGGGAAGCTGCAGGTCCAGAGGCTGTGTGAGCCCGGGGCCACTGGGGCCTGAGCACAAAACCGTCAGGACCCCACTCTCAAGCAGGACTCCTGCCACCTCGGCGCTGCCTGCCACACCCCCTTGCTGCCCGCACTGTCTTCACTGCTGGCAGGCCTCTGTGTGCACAGCCCAGTCTCTGCCAAGGGAACAAGGGGCTTGCTCGCCCCTTGCTAGGACCTCCTCCTACAGCACTCTGGACCAGGGCACACACGCCCCTGGACCAGCAGCCTGCAAGGAAGCTGCAGCTGAGCCAGCCACAAAGGCCTGCAGCCCTGGGCAGGGAGCCTTCTGCTAAGGACAGCTTTGCCACGCCAAAGCCCTGCAGGAGTTCCTGGAGGCTCAGGCCTGCAGCGTTATGCATCACAGAGCACTGGGTGCCCAAAGCCTCCCCTGCGGCTTCCGAGCACCCTGCAGCCCACAGGCCCTTGGCCCCCACTCTGTTGCCAGAGGCAAGTCCTAGGCAGGACTCTCGAGCTTGTAGAGCCACAGGGCCTCCAGCTTGGAAACCTGCTCAGGAACTCAGTGGCAGCCAGGCTTCACCTTCCATGCTTGTGGGCCAGCAGATGGAGCCCTCGCTCCACCGAAAAACTCTCTGCTTTGCCTTCAGCCAGGGAATCGCCTAGCTCAGCTCTCTCTGCCTCAAGCAGAAACTCGAGGGTGCATCCAGCCTGCAGAAAGAAGAGTGCCTTTTCCTGAGCACTGCTCTGCTCTGGCAGCTCCCTGAAGGCCTTCTGGGGCCTTCTCTGCCCTCACCCAGTCGTGCCATTCGGCCCACCCGGGGAGCAAAGGTCCCCCCTTGGCAGGGCTCAGGGTACGGCCTGTGTGTGTTTTCAGGGCTGGGAAAGGGCCGATCCAGAAGCTGGGTGTGCACTTGGGAATGGGGCCTGGTGGGCCTAGCCGGCCTTCCCTGGTTGGGAAGCAGGAGATCTGGGGCCTCCGAGCTGCATGCCCATCCCCTCCCTGGATGCCCCTCTTGCTTCCTCTCTGCTGCCAAGCCTCTCTCACCACACGCGCGTCTCATCGAAAGGAGCAGGCTGCTTGCCATTCTTTGCAAGGACCTCACCCCACAGGCCTTGTTTCCTCGAACGGGAGTGCACACTGACCCAGAGCCTCCAGAGGAGCTGCTGTCTCTCCAGCCACAAAGGCCTGCAGCTGAATCCACGACAGCCTGCTGCATGGAGGGCGTCTATGGGAGAGGGCCATACATCCCAGGTGGGTGCCTCTTTGGCACACCGCTTTCCATGGGCAGACACGGTGTGTGCCAAGTGTCTCCTGTGTGCAGAAAATGTAGTCCCGGTGCCCGCGGTGCAGGGAATCCTCTTTGCACCCAGAGCAATGTGCTGGGCAGGCCTCCCATGCTGGGAGAGCCTCCACTTCCCCCAACTGTCCAAGGGCCTCAGGAGCACACTTCGAGAGAGTGGTGGGTCTGACAGGCAGAACGGCCCGAGTGAGGAACGTGGATGGCAGGCCAAAGCCAGCCCTAGGGCCTGTGCTGGCCTAGGCCACTGCCAGCCAGCAGGGCCTCGACAGAGCACAGTTCATTCGAGTAGGCCCCAGGGGCTTGCCTGTTTGCCTCTTGCCCTGCTGGGAAGCTGCAGGTCCAGAGGCTTTGTGAGCCCGGGGCCACTGGGGCCTGAGCACAAAACCGTCAGGACCCCACTCTCAAGCAGGACTCCTGCCACCTCGGCGCTGCCTGCCACACCCCCTTGCTGCCCGCACTGTCTTCACTGCTGGCAGGCCTCTGTGTGCACAGCCCAGTCTCTGCCAAGGGAACAAGGGGCTTGCTCGCCCCTTGCTAGGACCTCCTCCTACAGCACTCTGGACCAGGGCACACACGCCCCTGGACCAGCAGCCTGCAAGGAAGCTGCAGCTGAGCCAGCCACAAAGGCCTGCAGCCCTGGGCAGGGAGCCTTCTGCTAAGGACAGCTTTGCCACTCCAAAGCCCTGCAGGAGTTCCTGGAGGCTCAGGCCTGCAGCGTTTTCCATCACAGGGCACTGGGTGCCCAAAGCCTCCCCTGCGGCTTCCGAGCACCCTGCAGCCCACAGGCCCTTGGCCCCCACTCTGTTGCCAGAGGCAAGTCCTAGGCAGGACTCTCGAGCTTGTAGAGCCACAGGGCCTCCAGCTTGGAAACCTGCTCAGGAACTCAGTGGCAGCCAGGCTTCACCTTCCATGCTTGTGGGCCAGCAGATGGAGCCCTCGCTCCACCGAAAAACTCTCTGCTTTGCCTTCAGCCAGGGAATCGCCTAGCTCAGCTCTCTCTGCCTCAAGCAGAAACTCCAGGGTGCATCCAGCCTGCAGAAAGAAGAGTGCCTTTTCCTGAGCACTGCTCTGCTCTGGCAGCTCCCTGAAGGCCTTCTGGGGCCTTCTCTGCCCTCACCCAGTCGTGCCATTCGGCCCACCCGGGGAGCAAAGGTCCCCCCTCGGCAGGGCTCAGGGTACGGCCTGTGTGTGTTTTCAGGGCTGGGAAAGGGCCGATCCAGAAGCTGGGTGTGCACTTGGGAATGGGGCCTGGTGGGCCTAGCCGGCCTTCCCTGGTTGGGAAGCAGGAGATCTGGGGCCTCCGAGCTGCATGCCCATCCCCTCCCTGGATGCCCCTCTTGCTTCCTCTCTGCTGCCAAGCCTCTCTCACCACACGCGCGTCTCATCGAAAGGAGCAGGCTGCTTGCCATTCTTTGCAAGGACCTCACCCCACAGGCCTCGTTTCCTCGAACGGGAGTGCACACTGACCCAGAGCCTCCAGAGGAGCTGCTGTCTCTCCAGCCACAAAGGCCTGCAGCTGAATCCACGACAGCCTGCTGCATGGAGGGCGTCTATGGGAGAGGGCCATACATCCCAGGTGGGTGCCTCTCTGGCACACCGCTTTCCATGGGCAGACACGGTGTGTGCCAAGTGTCTCCTGTGTGCAGAAAATGTAGTCCCGGTGCCCGCGGTGCAGGGAATCCTCTTTGCACCCAGAGCAATGTGCTGGGCAGGCCTCCCATGCTGGGAGAGCCTCCACTTCCCCCAACTGTCCAAGGGCCTCAGGAGCACACTTCGAGGGAGTGGTGGGTCTGACAGGAAGAACGGCCCGAGTGAGGAACGTGGATGGCAGGCCAAAGCCAGCCCTAGGGCCTGTGCTGGCCTAGGCCACTGCCAGCCAGCAGGGCCTCGACAGAGCACAGTTCATTCGAGTAGGCCCCAGCGGCTTGCCTGTGTGCCTCTTGCCCTGCTGGGAAGCTGCAGGTCCAGAGGCTGTGTGAGCCCGGGGCCACTGGGGCCTGAGCACAAAACCGTCAGGACCCCACTCTCAAGCAGGACTCCTGCCACCTCGGCGCTGCCTGCCACACCCCCTTGCTGCCCGCACTGTCTTCACTGCTGGCAGGCCTCTGTGTGCACAGCCCAGTCTCTGCCAAGGGAACAAGGGGCTTGCTCGCCCCTTGCTAGGACCTCCTCCTACAGCACTCTGGACCAGGGCACACACGCCCCTGGACCAGCAGCCTGCAAGGAAGCTGCAGCTGAGCCAGCCACAAAGGCCTGCAGCCCTGGGCAGGGAGCCTTCTGCTAAGGACAGCTTTGCCACGCCAAAGCCCTGCAGGAGTTCCTGGAGGCTCAGGCCTGCAGCGTTATGCATCACAGAGCACTGGGTGCCCAAAGCCTCCCCTGCGGCTTCCGAGCACCCTGCAGCCCACAGGCCCTTGGCCCCCACTCTGTTGCCAGAGGCAAGTCCTAGGCAGGACTCTCGAGCTTGTAGAGCCACAGGGCCTCCAGCTTGGAAACCTGCTCAGGAACTCAGTGGCAGCCAGGCTTCACCTTCCATGCTTGTGGGCCAGCAGATGGAGCCCTCGCTCCACCGAAAAACTCTCTGCTTTGCCTTCAGCCAGGGAATCGCCTAGCTCAGCTCTCTCTGCCTCAAGCAGAAACTCCAGGGTGCATCCAGCCTGCAGAAAGAAGAGTGCCTTTTCCTGAGCACTGCTCTGCTCTGGCAGCTCCCTGAAGGCCTTCTGGGGCCTTCTCTGCCCTCACCCAGTCGTGCCATTCGGCCCACCCGGGGAGCAAAGGTCCCCCCTCGGCAGGGCTCAGGGTACGGCCTGTGTGTGTTTTCAGGGCTGGGAAAGGGCCGATCCAGAAGCTGGGTGTGCACTTGGGAATGGGGCCTGGTGGGCCTAGCCGGCCTTCCCTGGTTGGGAAGCAGGAGATCTGGGGCCTCCGAGCTGCATGCCCATCCCCTCCCTGGATGCCCCTCTTGCTTCCTCTCTGCTGCCAAGCCTCTCTCACCACACGCGCGTCTCATCGAAAGGAGCAGGCTGCTTGCCATTCTTTGCAAGGACCTCACCCCACAGGCCTCGTTTCCTCGAACGGGAGTGCACACTGACCCAGAGCCTCCAGAGGAGCTGCTGTCTCTCCAGCCACAAAGGCCTGCAGCTGAATCCACGACAGCCTGCTGCATGGAGGGCGTCTATGGGAGAGGGCCATACATCCCAGGTGGGTGCCTCTCTGGCACACCGCTTTCCATGGGCAGACACGGTGTGTGCCAAGTGTCTCCTGTGTGCAGAAAATGTAGTCCCGGTGCCCGCGGTGCAGGGAATCCTCTTTGCACCCAGAGCAATGTGCTGGGCAGGCCTCCCATGCTGGGAGAGCCTCCACTTCCCCCAACTGTCCAAGGGCCTCAGGAGCACACTTCGAGGGAGTGGTGGGTCTGACAGGAAGAACGGCCCGAGTGAGGAACGTGGATGGCAGGCCAAAGCCAGCCCTAGGGCCTGTGCTGGCCTAGGCCACTGCCAGCCAGCAGGGCCTCGACAGAGCACAGTTCATTCGAGTAGGCCCCAGGGGCTTGCCTGTGTGCCTCTTGCCCTGCTGGGAAGCTGCAGGTCCAGAGGCTGTGTGAGCCCGGGGCCACTGGGGCCTGAGCACAAAACCGTCAGGACCCCACTCTCAAGCAGGACTCCTGCCACCTCGGCGCTGCCTGCCACACCCCCTTGCTGCCCGCACTGTCTTCACTGCTGGCAGGCCTCTGTGTGCACAGCCCAGTCTCTGCCAAGGGAACAAGGGGCTTGCTCGCCCCTTGCTAGGACCTCCTCCTACAGCACTCTGGACCAGGGCACACACGCCCCTGGACCAGCAGCCTGCAAGGAAGCTGCAGCTGAGCCAGCCACAAAGGCCTGCAGCCCTGGGCAGGGAGCCTTCTGCTAAGGACAGCTTTGCCACGCCAAAGCCCTGCAGGAGTTCCTGGAGGCTCAGGCCTGCAGCGTTATGCATCACAGAGCACTGGGTGCCCAAAGCCTCCCCTGCGGCTTCCGAGCACCCTGCAGCCCACAGGCCCTTGGCCCCCACTCTGTTGCCAGAGGCAAGTCCTAGGCAGGACTCTCGAGCTTGTAGAGCCACAGGGCCTCCAGCTTGGAAACCTGCTCAGGAACTCAGTGGCAGCCAGGCTTCACCTTCCATGCTTGTGGGCCAGCAGATGGAGCCCTCGCTCCACCGAAAAACTCTCTGCTTTGCCTTCAGCCAGGGAATCGCCTAGCTCAGCTCTCTCTGCCTCAAGCAGAAACTCCAGGGTGCATCCAGCCTGCAGAAAGAAGAGTGCCTTTTCCTGAGCACTGCTCTGCTCTGGCAGCTCCCTGAAGGCCTTCTGGGGCCTTCTCTGCCCTCACCCAGTCGTGCCATTCGGCCCACCCGGGGAGCAAAGGTCCCCCCTTGGCAGGGCTCAGGGTACGGCCTGTGTGTGTTTTCAGGGCTGGGAAAGGGCCGATCCAGAAGCTGGGTGTGCACTTGGGAATGGGGCCTGGTGGGCCTAGCCGGCCTTCCCTGGTTGGGAAGCAGGAGATCTGGGGCCTCCGAGCTGCATGCCCATCCCCTCCCTGGATGCCCCTCTTGCTTCCTCTCTGCTGCCAAGCCTCTCTCACCACACGCGCGTCTCATCGAAAGGAGCAGGCTGCTTGCCATTCTTTGCAAGGACCTCACCCCACAGGCCTCGTTTCCTCGAACGGGAGTGCACACTGACCCAGAGCCTCCAGAGGAGCTGCTGTCTCTCCAGCCACAAAGGCCTGCAGCTGACTCCACGACAGCCTGCTGCATGGAGGGCGTCTATGGGAGAGGGCCATACATCCCAGGTGGGTGCCTCTTTGGCACACCGCTTTCCATGGGCAGACACGGTGTGTGCCAAGTGTCTCCTGTGTGCAGAAAATGTAGTCCCGGTGCCCGCGGTGCAGGGAATCCTCTTTGCACCCAGAGCAATGTGCTGGGCAGGCCTCCCATGCTGGGAGAGCCTCCACTTCCCCCAACTGTCCAAGGGCCTCAGGAGCACACTTCGAGAGAGTGGTGGGTCTGACAGGCAGAACGGCCCGAGTGAGGAACGTGGATGGCAGGCCAAAGCCAGCCCTAGGGCCTGTGCTGGCCTAGGCCACTGCCAGCCAGCAGGGCCTCGACAGAGCACAGTTCATTCGAGTAGGCCCCAGGGGCTTGCCTGTTTGCCTCTTGCCCTGCTGGGAAGCTGCAGGTCCAGAGGCTTTGTGAGCCCGGGGCCACTGGGGCCTGAGCACAAAACCGTCAGGACCCCACTCTCAAGCAGGACTCCTGCCACCTCGGCGCTGCCTGCCACACCCCCTTGCTGCCCGCACTGTCTTCACTGCTGGCAGGCCTCTGTGTGCACAGCCCAGTCTCTGCCAAGGGAACAAGGGGCTTGCTCGCCCCTTGCTAGGACCTCCTCCTACAGCACTCTGGACCAGGGCACACACGCCCCTGGACCAGCAGCCTGCAAGGAAGCTGCAGCTGAGCCAGCCACAAAGGCCTGCAGCCCTGGGCAGGGAGCCTTCTGCTAAGGACAGCTTTGCCACTCCAAAGCCCTGCAGGAGTTCCTGGAGGCTCAGGCCTGCAGCGTTTTCCATCACAGGGCACTGGGTGCCCAAAGCCTCCCCTGCGGCTTCCGAGCACCCTGCAGCCCACAGGCCCTTGGCCCCCACTCTGTTGCCAGAGGCAAGTCCTAGGCAGGACTCTCGAGCTTGTAGAGCCACAGGGCCTCCAGCTTGGAAACCTGCTCAGGAACTCAGTGGCAGCCAGGCTTCACCTTCCATGCTTGTGAGCCAGCAGATGGAGCCCTCGCTCCACCGAAAAACTCTCTGCTTTGCCTTCAGCCAGGGAATCGCCTAGCTCAGCTCTCTCTGCCTCAAGCAGAAACTCCAGGGTGCATCCAGCCTGCAGAAAGAAGAGTGCCTTTTCCTGAGCACTGCTCTGCTCTGGCAGCTCCCTGAAGGCCTTCTGGGGCCTTCTCTGCCCTCACCCAGTCGTGCCATTCGGCCCACCCGGGGAGCAAAGGGCCCCCCTCGGCAGGGCTCAGGGTACGGCCTGTGTGTGTTTTCAGGGCTGGGAAAGGGCCGATCCAGAAGCTGGGTGTGCACTTGGGAATGGGGCCTGGTGGGCCTAGCCGGCCTTCCCTAGTTGGGAAGCAGGAGATCTGGGGCCTCCGAGCTGCATGCCCATCCCCTCCCTGGATGCCCCTCTTGCTTTCTCTCTGCTGCCAAGCCTCTCTCACCACACGTGCGTCTCATCGAAAGGAGCAGGCTGCTTGCCATTCTTTGCAAGGACCTCACCCCACAGGCCTCGTTTCCTCGAACGGGAGTGCACACTGACCCAGAGCCTCCAGAGGAGCTGCTGTCTCTCCAGCCACAAAGGCCTGCAGCTGAATCCACGACAGCCTGCTGCATGGAGGGCGTCTATGGGAGAGGGCCATACATCCCAGGTTGGTGCCTCTCTGGCACACCGCTTTCCATGGGCAGACACGGTGTGTGCCAAGTGTCTCCTGTGTGCAGAAAATGTAGTCCCGGTGCCCGCGGTGCAGGGAATCCTTTTTGCACCCAGAGCAATGTGCTGGGCAGGCCTCCCATGCTGGGAGAGCCTCCACTTCCCCCAACTGTCCAAGGGCCTCAGGAGCACACTTCGAGGGAGTGGTGGGTCTGACAGGCAGAACGGCCCGAGTGAGGAACGTGGATGGCAGGCCAAAGCCAGCCCTAGGGCCTGTGCTGGCCTAGGCCACTGCCAGCCAGCAGGGCCTCGACAGAGCACAGTTCATTCGAGTAGGCCCCAGGGGCTTGCCTGTGTGCCTCTTGCCCTGCTGGGAAGCTGCAGGTCCAGAGGCTGTGTGAGCCCGGGGCCACTGGGGCCTGAGCACAAAACCGTCAGGACCCCACTCTCAAGCAGGACTCCTGCCACCTCGGCGCTGCCTGCCACACCCCCTTGCTGCCCGCACTGTCTTCACTGCTGGCAGGCCTCTGTGTGCACAGCCCAGTCTCTGCCAAGGGAACAAGGGGCTTGCTCGCCCCTTGCTAGGACCTCCTCCTACAGCACTCTGGACCAGGGCACACACGCCCCTGGACCAGCAGCCTGCAAGGAAGCTGCAGCTGAGCCAGCCACAAAGGCCTGCAGCCCTGGGCAGGGAGCCTTCTGCTAAGGACAGCTTTGCCACTCCAAAGCCCTGCAGGAGTTCCTGGAGGCTCAGGCCTGCAGCGTTTTCCATCACAGGGCACTGGGTGCCCAAAGCCTCCCCTGCGGCTTCCGAGCACCCTGCAGCCCACAGGCCCTTGGCCCCCACTCTGTTGCCAGAGGCAAGTCCTAGGCAGGACTCTCGAGCTTGTAGAGCCACAGGGCCTCCAGCTTGGAAACCTGCTCAGGAACTCAGTGGCAGCCAGGCTTCACCTTCCATGCTTGTGGGCCAGCAGATGGAGCCCTCGCTCCACCGAAAAACTCTCTGCTTTGCCTTCAGCCAGGGAATCGCCTAGCTCAGCTCTCTCTGCCTCAAGCAGAAACTCGAGGGTGCATCCAGCCTGCAGAAAGAAGAGTGCCTTTTCCTGAGCACTGCTCTGCTCTGGCAGCTCCCTGAAGGCCTTCTGGGGCCTTCTCTGCCCTCACCCAGTCGTGCCATTCGGCCCACCCGGGGAGCAAAGGGCCCCCCTCGGCAGGGCTCAGGGTACGGCCTGTGTGTGTTTTCAGGGCTGGGAAAGGGCCGATCCAGAAGCTGGGTGTGCACTTGGGAATGGGGCCTGGTGGGCCTAGCCGGCCTTCCCTGGTTGGGAAGCAGGAGATCTGGGGCCTCCGAGCTGCATGCCCATCCCCTCCCTGGATGCCCCTCTTGCTTCCTCTCTGCTGCCAAGCCTCTCTCACCACACGCGCGTCTCATCGAAAGGAGCAGGCTGCTTGCCATTCTTTGCAAGGACCTCACCCCACAGGCCTCGTTTCCTCGAACGGGAGTGCACACTGACCCAGAGCCTCCAGAGGAGCTGCTGTCTCTCCAGCCACAAAGGCCTGCAGCTGAATCCACGACAGCCTGCTGCATGGAGGGCGTCTATGGGAGAGGGCCATACATCCCAGGTGGGTGCCTCTCTGGCACACCGCTTTCCATGGGCAGACACGGTGTGTGCCAAGTGTCTCCTGTGTGCAGAAAATGTAGTCCCGGTGCCCGCGGTGCAGGGAATCCTCTTTGCACCCAGAGCAATGTGCTGGGCAGGCCTCCCATGCTGGGAGAGCCTCCACTTCCCCCAACTGTCCAAGGGCCTCAGGAGCACACTTCGAGGGAGTGGTGGGTCTGACAGGCAGAACGGCCCGAGTGAGGAACGTGGATGGCAGGCCAAAGCCAGCCCTAGGGCCTGTGCTGGCCTAGGCCACTGCCAGCCAGCAGGGCCTCGACAGAGCACAGTTCATTCGAGTAGGCCCCAGGGGCTTGCCTGTGTGCCTCTTGCCCTGCTGGGAAGCTGCAGGTCCAGAGGCTGTGTGAGCCCGGGGCCACTGGGGCCTGAGCACAAAACCGTCAGGACCCCACTCTCAAGCAGGACTCCTGCCACCTCGGCGCTGCCTGCCACACCCCCTTGCTGCCCGCACTGTCTTCACTGCTGGCAGGCCTCTGTGTGCACAGCCCAGTCTCTGCCAAGGGAACAAGGGGCTTGCTCGCCCCTTGCTAGGACCTCCTCCTACAGCACTCTGGACCAGGGCACACACGCCCCTGGACCAGCAGCCTGCAAGGAAGCTGCAGCTGAGCCAGCCACAAAGGCCTGCAGCCCTGGGCAGGGAGCCTTCTGCTAAGGACAGCTTTGCCACTCCAAAGCCCTGCAGGAGTTCCTGGAGGCTCAGGCCTGCAGCGTTTTCCATCACAGGGCACTGGGTGCCCAAAGCCTCCCCTGCGGCTTCCGAGCACCCTGCAGCCCACAGGCCCTTGGCCCCCACTCTGTTGCCAGAGGCAAGTCCTAGGCAGGACTCTCGAGCTTGTAGAGCCACAGGGCCTCCAGCTTGGAAACCTGCTCAGGAACTCAGTGGCAGCCAGGCTTCACCTTCCATGCTTGTGGGCCAGCAGATGGAGCCCTCGCTCCACCGAAAAACTCTCTGCTTTGCCTTCAGCCAGGGAATCGCCTAGCTCAGCTCTCTCTGCCTCAAGCAGAAACTCGAGGGTGCATCCAGCCTGCAGAAAGAAGAGTGCCTTTTCCTGAGCACTGCTCTGCTCTGGCAGCTCCCTGAAGGCCTTCTGGGGCCTTCTCTGCCCTCACCCAGTCGTGCCATTCGGCCCACCCGGGGAGCAAAGGGCCCCCCTCGGCAGGGCTCAGGGTACGGCCTGTGTGTGTTTTCAGGGCTGGGAAAGGGCCGATCCAGAAGCTGGGTGTGCACTTGGGAATGGGGCCTGGTGGGCCTAGCCGGCCTTCCCTGGTTGGGAAGCAGGAGATCTGGGGCCTCCGAGCTGCATGCCCATCCCCTCCCTGGATGCCCCTCTTGCTTCCTCTCTGCTGCCAAGCCTCTCTCACCACACGCGCGTCTCATCGAAAGGAGCAGGCTGCTTGCCATTCTTTGCAAGGACCTCACCCCACAGGCCTCGTTTCCTCGAACGGGAGTGCACACTGACCCAGAGCCTCCAGAGGAGCTGCTGTCTCTCCAGCCACAAAGGCCTGCAGCTGAATCCACGACAGCCTGCTGCATGGAGGGCGTCTATGGGAGAGGGCCATACATCCCAGGTGGGTGCCTCTCTGGCACACCGCTTTCCATGGGCAGACACGGTGTGTGCCAAGTGTCTCCTGTGTGCAGAAAATGTAGTCCCGGTGCCCGCGGTGCAGGGAATCCTCTTTGCACCCAGAGCAATGTGCTGGGCAGGCCTCCCATGCTGGGAGAGCCTCCACTTCCCCCAACTGTCCAAGGGCCTCAGGAGCACACTTCGAGGGAGTGGTGGGTCTGACAGGCAGAACGGCCCGAGTGAGGAACGTGGATGGCAGGCCAAAGCCAGCCCTAGGGCCTGTGCTGGCCTAGGCCACTGCCAGCCAGCAGGGCCTCGACAGAGCACAGTTCATTCGAGTAGGCCCCAGGGGCTTGCCTGTGTGCCTCTTGCCCTGCTGGGAAGCTGCAGGTCCAGAGGCTGTGTGAGCCCGGGGCCACTGGGGCCTGAGCACAAAACCGTCAGGACCCCACTCTCAAGCAGGACTCCTGCCACCTCGGCGCTGCCTGCCACACCCCCTTGCTGCCCGCACTGTCTTCACTGCTGGCAGGCCTCTGTGTGCACAGCCCAGTCTCTGCCAAGGGAACAAGGGGCTTGCTCGCCCCTTGCTAGGACCTCCTCCTACAGCACTCTGGACCAGGGCACACACGCCCCTGGACCAGCAGCCTGCAAGGAAGCTGCAGCTGAGCCAGCCACAAAGGCCTGCAGCCCTGGGCAGGGAGCCTTCTGCTAAGGACAGCTTTGCCACTCCAAAGCCCTGCAGGAGTTCCTGGAGGCTCAGGCCTGCAGCGTTTTCCATCACAGGGCACTGGGTGCCCAAAGCCTCCCCTGCGGCTTCCGAGCACCCTGCAGCCCACAGGCCCTTGGCCCCCACTCTGTTGCCAGAGGCAAGTCCTAGGCAGGACTCTCGAGCTTGTAGAGCCACAGGGCCTCCAGCTTGGAAACCTGCTCAGGAACTCAGTGGCAGCCAGGCTTCACCTTCCATGCTTGTGGGCCAGCAGATGAAGCCCTCGCTCCACCGAAAAACTCTCTGCTTTGCCTTCAGCCAGGGAATCGCCTAGCTCAGCTCTCTCTGCCTCAAGCAGAAACTCGAGGGTGCATCCAGCCTGCAGAAAGAAGAGTGCCTTTTCCTGAGCACTGCTCTGCTCTGGCAGCTCCCTGAAGGCCTTCTGGGGCCTTCTCTGCCCTCACCCAGTCGTGCCATTCGGCCCACCCGGGGAGCAAAGGTGCCCCCTCGGCAGGGCTCAGGGTACGGCCTGTGTGTGTTTTCAGGGCTGGGAAAGGGCCGATCCAGAAGCTGGGTGTGCACTTGGGAATGGGGCCTGGTGGGCCTAGCCGGCCTTCCCTGGTTGGGAAGCAGGAGATCTGGGGCCTCCGAGCTGCATGCCCATCCCCTCCCTGGATGCCCCTCTTGCTTCCTCTCTGCTGCCAAGCCTCTCTCACCACACGCGCGTCTCATCGAAAGGAGCAGGCTGCTTGCCATTCTTTGCAAGGACCTCACCCCACAGGCCTCGTTTCCTCGAACGGGAGTGCACACTGACCCAGAGCCTCCAGAGGAGCTGCTGTCTCTCCAGCCACAAAGGCCTGCAGCTGAATCCACGACAGCCTGCTGCATGGAGGGCGTCTATGGGAGAGGGCCATACATCCCAGGTGGGTGCCTCTCTGGCACACCGCTTTCCATGGGCAGACACGGTGTGTGCCAAGTGTCTCCTGTGTGCAGAAAATGTAGTCCCGGTGCCCGCGGTGCAGGGAATCCTCTTTGCACCCAGAGCAATGTGCTGGGCAGGCCTCCCATGCTGGGAGAGCCTCCACTTCCCCCAACTGTCCAAGGGCCTCAGGAGCACACTTCGAGGGAGTGGTGGGTCTGACAGGCAGAACGGCCCGAGTGAGGAACGTGGATGGCAGGCCAAAGCCAGCCCTAGGGCCTGTGCTGGCCTAGGCCACTGCCAGCCAGCAGGGCCTCGACAGAGCACAGTTCATTCGAGTAGGCCCCAGGGGCTTGCCTGTGTGCCTCTTGCCCTGCTGGGAAGCTGCAGGTCCAGAGGCTGTGTGAGCCCGGGGCCACTGGGGCCTGAGCACAAAACCGTCAGGACCCCACTCTCAAGCAGGACTCCTGCCACCTCGGCGCTGCCTGCCACACCCCCTTGCTGCCCGCACTGTCTTCACTGCTGGCAGGCCTCTGTGTGCACAGCCCAGTCTCTGCCAAGGGAACAAGGGGCTTGCTCGCCCCTTGCTAGGACCTCCTCCTACAGCACTCTGGACCAGGGCACACACGCCCCTGGACCAGCAGCCTGCAAGGAAGCTGCAGCTGAGCCAGCCACAAAGGCCTGCAGCCCTGGGCAGGGAGCCTTCTGCTAAGGACAGCTTTGCCACTCCAAAGCCCTGCAGGAGTTCCTGGAGGCTCAGGCCTGCAGCGTTTTCCATCACAGGGCACTGGGTGCCCAAAGCCTCCCCTGCGGCTTCCGAGCACCCTGCAGCCCACAGGCCCTTGGCCCCCACTCTGTTGCCAGAGGCAAGTCCTAGGCAGGACTCTCGAGCTTGTAGAGCCACAGGGCCTCCAGCTTGGAAACCTGCTCAGGAACTCAGTGGCAGCCAGGCTTCACCTTCCATGCTTGTGGGCCAGCAGATGGAGCCCTCGCTCCACCGAAAAACTCTCTGCTTTGCCTTCAGCCAGGGAATCGCCTAGCTCAGCTCTCTCTGCCTCAAGCAGAAACTCGAGGGTGCATCCAGCCTGCAGAAAGAAGAGTGCCTTTTCCTGAGCACTGCTCTGCTCTGGCAGCTCCCTGAAGGCCTTCTGGGGCCTTCTCTGCCCTCACCCAGTCGTGCCATTCGGCCCACCCGGGGAGCAAAGGGCCCCCCTCGGCAGGGCTCAGGGTACGGCCTGTGTGTGTTTTCAGGGCTGGGAAAGGGCCGATCCAGAAGCTGGGTGTGCACTTGGGAATGGGGCCTGGTGGGCCTAGCCGGCCTTCCCTGGTTGGGAAGCAGGAGATCTGGGGCCTCCGAGCTGCATGCCCATCCCCTCCCTGGATGCCCCTCTTGCTTCCTCTCTGCTGCCAAGCCTCTCTCACCACACGCGCGTCTCATCGAAAGGAGCAGGCTGCTTGCCATTCTTTGCAAGGACCTCACCCCACAGGCCTCGTTTCCTCGAACGGGAGTGCACACTGACCCAGAGCCTCCAGAGGAGCTGCTGTCTCTCCAGCCACAAAGGCCTGCAGCTGAATCCACGACAGCCTGCTGCATGGAGGGCGTCTATGGGAGAGGGCCATACATCCCAGGTGGGTGCCTCTCTGGCACACCGCTTTCCATGGGCAGACACGGTGTGTGCCAAGTGTCTCCTGTGTGCAGAAAATGTAGTCCCGGTGCCCGCGGTGCAGGGAATCCTCTTTGCACCCAGAGCAATGTGCTGGGCAGGCCTCCCATGCTGGGAGAGCCTCCACTTCCCCCAACTGTCCAAGGGCCTCAGGAGCACACTTCGAGGGAGTGGTGGGTCTGACAGGCAGAACGGCCCGAGTGAGGAACGTGATGGCAGGCCAAAGCCAGCCCTAGGGCCTGTGCTGGCCTAGGCCACTGCCAGCCAGCAGGGCCTCGACAGAGCACAGTTCATTCGAGTAGGCCCCAGGGGCTTGCCTGTGTGCCTCTTGCCCTGCTGGGAAGCTGCAGGTCCAGAGGCTGTGTGAGCCCGGGGCCACTGGGGCCTGAGCACAAAACCGTCAGGACCCCACTCTCAAGCAGGACTCCTGCCACCTCGGCGCTGCCTGCCACACCCCCTTGCTGCCCGCACTGTCTTCACTGCTGGCAGGCCTCTGTGTGCACAGCCCAGTCTCTGCCAAGGGAACAAGGGGCTTGCTCGCCCCTTGCTAGGACCTCCTCCTACAGCACTCTGGACCAGGGCACACACGCCCCTGGACCAGCAGCCTGCAAGGAAGCTGCAGCTGAGCCAGCCACAAAGGCCTGCAGCCCTGGGCAGGGAGCCTTCTGCTAAGGACAGCTTTGCCACTCCAAAGCCCTGCAGGAGTTCCTGGAGGCTCAGGCCTGCAGCGTTTTCCATCACAGGGCACTGGGTGCCCAAAGCCTCCCCTGCGGCTTCCGAGCACCCTGCAGCCCACAGGCCCTTGGCCCCCACTCTGTTGCCAGAGGCAAGTCCTAGGCAGGACTCTCGAGCTTGTAGAGCCACAGGGCCTCCAGCTTGGAAACCTGCTCAGGAACTCAGTGGCAGCCAGGCTTCACCTTCCATGCTTGTGGGCCAGCAGATGAAGCCCTCGCTCCACCGAAAAACTCTCTGCTTTGCCTTCAGCCAGGGAATCGCCTAGCTCAGCTCTCTCTGCCTCAAGCAGAAACTCGAGGGTGCATCCAGCCTGCAGAAAGAAGAGTGCCTTTTCCTGAGCACTGCTCTGCTCTGGCAGCTCCCTGAAGGCCTTCTGGGGCCTTCTCTGCCCTCACCCAGTCGTGCCATTCGGCCCACCCGGGGAGCAAAGGTGCCCCCTCGGCAGGGCTCAGGGTACGGCCTGTGTGTGTTTTCAGGGCTGGGAAAGGGCCGATCCAGAAGCTGGGTGTGCACTTGGGAATGGGGCCTGGTGGGCCTAGCCGGCCTTCCCTGGTTGGGAAGCAGGAGATCTGGGGCCTCCGAGCTGCATGCCCATCCCCTCCCTGGATGCCCCTCTTGCTTCCTCTCTGCTGCCAAGCCTCTCTCACCACACGCGCGTCTCATCGAAAGGAGCAGGCTGCTTGCCATTTTTTGCAAGGACCTCACCCCACAGGCCTCGTTTCCTCGAACGGGAGTGCACACTGACCCAGAGCCTCCAGAGGAGCTGCTGTCTCTCCAGCCACAAAGGCCTGCAGCTGAATCCACGACAGCCTGCTGCATGGAGGGCGTCTATGGGAGAGGGCCATACATCCCAGGTGGGTGCCTCTCTGGCACACCGCTTTCCATGGGCAGACACGGTGTGTGCCAAGTGTCTCCTGTGTGCAGAAAAATGTAGTCCTGGTGCCCGCGGTGCAGAGAATCCTCTTTGCACCCAGAGCAGTGTGCTGGGCAGGCCTCCCATGCTGGGAGAGCCTCCACTTCCCCCAACTGTCCAAGGGCCTCAGGAGCACACTTCGAGGGAGTGGTGGGTCTGACAGGCAGAACGGCCCGAGTGAGGAACGTGGATGGCAGGCCAAAGCCAGCCCTAGGGCCTGTGCTGGCCTAGGCCACTGCCAGCCAGCAGGGCCTCGACAGAGCACAGTTCATTCGAGTAGGCCCCAGGGGCTTGCCTGTGTGCCTCTTGCCCTGCTGGGAAGCTGCAGGTCCAGAGGCTGTGTGAGCCCGGGGCCACTGGGGCCTGAGCACAAAACCGTCAGGACCCCACTCTCAAGCAGGACTCCTGCCACCTCGGCGCTGCCTGCCACACCCCCTTGCTGCCCGCACTGTCTTCACTGCTGGCAGGCCTCTGTGTGCACAGCCCAGTCTCTGCCAAGGGAACAAGGGGCTTGCTCGCCCCTTGCTAGGACCTCCTCCTACAGCACTCTGGACCAGGGCACACACGCCCCTGGACCAGCAGCCTGCAAGGAAGCTGCAGCTGAGCCAGCCACAAAGGCCTGCAGCCCTGGGCAGGGAGCCTTCTGCTAAGGACAGCTTTGCCACTCCAAAGCCCTGCAGGAGTTCCTGGAGGCTCAGGCCTGCAGCGTTTTCCATCACAGGGCACTGGGTGCCCAAAGCCTCCCCTGCGGCTTCCGAGCACCCTGCAGCCCACAGGCCCTTGGCCCCCACTCTGTTGCCAGAGGCAAGTCCTAGGCAGGACTCTCGAGCTTGTAGAGCCACAGGGCCTCCAGCTTGGAAACCTGCTCAGGAACTCAGTGGCAGCCAGGCTTCACCTTCCATGCTTGTGGGCCAGCAGATGGAGCCCTCGCTCCACCGAAAAACTCTCTGCTTTGCCTTCAGCCAGGGAATCGCCTAGTTCAGCTCTCTCTGCCTCAAGCAGAAACTCGAGGATGCATCCAGCCTGCAGAAAGAAGAGTGCCTTTTCCTGAGCACTGCTCTGCTCTGGCAGCTCCCTGAAGGCCTTCTGGGGCCTTCTCTGCCCTCACCCAGTCGTGCCATTCGGCCCACCCGGGGAGCAAAGGGCCCCCCTCGGCAGGGCTCAGGGTACGGCCTGTGTGTGTTTTCAGGGCTGGGAAAGGGCCGATCCAGAAGCTGGGTGTGCACTTGGGAATGGGGCCTGGTGGGCCTAGCCGGCCTTCCCTGGTTGGGAAGCAGGAGATCTGGGGCCTCCGAGCTGCATGCCCATCCCCTCCCTGGATGCCCCTCTTGCTTCCTCTCTGCTGCCAAGCCTCTCTCACCACACGCGCGTCTCATCGAAAGGAGCAGGCTGCTTGCCATTCTTTGCAAGGACCTCACCCCACAGGCCTCGTTTCCTCGAACGGGAGTGCACACTGACCCAGAGCCTCCAGAGGAGCTGCTGTCTCTCCAGCCACAAAGGCCTGCAGCTGAATCCACGACAGCCTGCTGCATGGAGGGCGTCTATGGGAGAGGGCCATACATCCCAGGTGGGTGCCTCTCTGGCACACCGCTTTCCATGGGCAGACACGGTGTGTGCCAAGTGTCTCCTGTGTGCAGAAAATGTAGTCCCGGTGCCCGCGGTGCAGGGAATCCTCTTTGCACCCAGAGCAATGTGCTGGGCAGGCCTCCCATGCTGGGAGAGCCTCCACTTCCCCCAACTGTCCAAGGGCCTCAGGAGCACACTTCGAGGGAGTGGTGGGTCTGACAGGAAGAACGGCCCGAGTGAGGAACGTGGATGGCAGGCCAAAGCCAGCCCTAGGGCCTGTGCTGGCCTAGGCCACTGCCAGCCAGCAGGGCCTCGACAGAGCACAGTTCATTCGAGTAGGCCCCAGGGGCTTGCCTGTGTGCCTCTTGCCCTGCTGGGAAGCTGCAGGTCCAGAGGCTGTGTGAGCCCGGGGCCACTGGGGCCTGAGCACAAAACCGTCAGGACCCCACTCTCAAGCAGGACTCCTGCCACCTCGGCGCTGCCTGCCACACCCCCTTGCTGCCCGCACTGTCTTCACTGCTGGCAGGCCTCTGTGTGCACAGCCCAGTCTCTGCCAAGGGAACAAGGGGCTTGCTCGCCCCTTGCTAGGACCTCCTCCTACAGCACTCTGGACCAGGGCACACACGCCCCTGGACCAGCAGCCTGCAAGGAAGCTGCAGCTGAGCCAGCCACAAAGGCCTGCAGCCCTGGGCAGGGAGCCTTCTGCTAAGGACAGCTTTGCCACGCCAAAGCCCTGCAGGAGTTCCTGGAGGCTCAGGCCTGCAGCGTTATGCATCACAGAGCACTGGGTGCCCAAAGCCTCCCCTGCGGCTTCCGAGCACCCTGCAGCCCACAGGCCCTTGGCCCCCACTCTGTTGCCAGAGGCAAGTCCTAGGCAGGACTCTCGAGCTTGTAGAGCCACAGGGCCTCCAGCTTGGAAACCTGCTCAGGAACTCAGTGGCAGCCAGGCTTCACCTTCCATGCTTGTGGGCCAGCAGATGGAGCCCTCGCTCCACCGAAAAACTCTCTGCTTTGCCTTCAGCCAGGGAATCGCCTAGCTCAGCTCTCTCTGCCTCAAGCAGAAACTCCAGGGTGCATCCAGCCTGCAGAAAGAAGAGTGCCTTTTCCTGAGCACTGCTCTGCTCTGGCAGCTCCCTGAAGGCCTTCTGGGGCCTTCTCTGCCCTCACCCAGTCGTGCCATTCGGCCCACCCGGGGAGCAAAGGTCCCCCCTTGGCAGGGCTCAGGGTACGGCCTGTGTGTGTTTTCAGGGCTGGGAAAGGGCCGATCCAGAAGCTGGGTGTGCACTTGGGAATGGGGCCTGGTGGGCCTAGCCGGCCTTCCCTGGTTGGGAAGCAGGAGATCTGGGGCCTCCGAGCTGCATGCCCATCCCCTCCCTGGATGCCCCTCTTGCTTCCTCTCTGCTGCCAAGCCTCTCTCACCACACGCGCGTCTCATCGAAAGGAGCAGGCTGCTTGCCATTCTTTGCAAGGACCTCACCCCACAGGCCTTGTTTCCTCGAACGGGAGTGCACACTGACCCAGAGCCTCCAGAGGAGCTGCTGTCTCTCCAGCCACAAAGGCCTGCAGCTGAATCCACGACAGCCTGCTGCATGGAGGGCGTCTATGGGAGAGGGCCATACATCCCAGGTGGGTGCCTCTTTGGCACACCGCTTTCCATGGGCAGACACGGTGTGTGCCAAGTGTCTCCTGTGTGCAGAAAATGTAGTCCCGGTGCCCGCGGTGCAGGGAATCCTCTTTGCACCCAGAGCAATGTGCTGGGCAGGCCTCCCATGCTGGGAGAGCCTCCACTTCCCCCAACTGTCCAAGGGCCTCAGGAGCACACTTCGAGAGAGTGGTGGGTCTGACAGGCAGAACGGCCCGAGTGAGGAACGTGGATGGCAGGCCAAAGCCAGCCCTAGGGCCTGTGCTGGCCTAGGCCACTGCCAGCCAGCAGGGCCTCGACAGAGCACAGTTCATTCGAGTAGGCCCCAGGGGCTTGCCTGTTTGCCTCTTGCCCTGCTGGGAAGCTGCAGGTCCAGAGGCTTTGTGAGCCCGGGGCCACTGGGGCCTGAGCACAAAACCGTCAGGACCCCACTCTCAAGCAGGACTCCTGCCACCTCGGCGCTGCCTGCCACACCCCCTTGCTGCCCGCACTGTCTTCACTGCTGGCAGGCCTCTGTGTGCACAGCCCAGTCTCTGCCAAGGGAACAAGGGGCTTGCTCGCCCCTTGCTAGGACCTCCTCCTACAGCACTCTGGACCAGGGCACACACGCCCCTGGACCAGCAGCCTGCAAGGAAGCTGCAGCTGAGCCAGCCACAAAGGCCTGCAGCCCTGGGCAGGGAGCCTTCTGCTAAGGACAGCTTTGCCACTCCAAAGCCCTGCAGGAGTTCCTGGAGGCTCAGGCCTGCAGCGTTTTCCATCACAGGGCACTGGGTGCCCAAAGCCTCCCCTGCGGCTTCCGAGCACCCTGCAGCCCACAGGCCCTTGGCCCCCACTCTGTTGCCAGAGGCAAGTCCTAGGCAGGACTCTCGAGCTTGTAGAGCCACAGGGCCTCCAGCTTGGAAACCTGCTCAGGAACTCAGTGGCAGCCAGGCTTCACCTTCCATGCTTGTGGGCCAGCAGATGGAGCCCTCGCTCCACCGAAAAACTCTCTGCTTTGCCTTCAGCCAGGGAATCGCCTAGCTCAGCTCTCTCTGCCTCAAGCAGAAACTCCAGGGTGTATCCAGCCTGCAGAAAGAAGAGTGCCTTTTCCTGAGCACTGCTCTGCTCTGGCAGCTCCCTGAAGGCCTTCTGGGGCCTTCTCTGCCCTCACCCAGTCGTGCCATTCGGCCCACCCGGGGAGCAAAGGGCCCCCCTCGGCAGGGCTCAGGGTACGGCCTGTGTGTGTTTTCAGGGCTGGGAAAGGGCCGATCCAGAAGCTGGGTGTGCACTTGGGAATGGGGCCTGGTGGGCCTAGCCGGCCTTCCCTGGTTGGGAAGCAGGAGATCTGGGGCCTCCGAGCTGCATGCCCATCCCCTCCCTGGATGCCCCTCTTGCTTCCTCTCTGCTGCCAAGCCTCTCTCACCACACGCGCGTCTCATCGAAAGGAGCAGGCTGCTTGCCATTCTTTGCAAGGACCTCACCCCACAGGCCTCGTTTCCTCGAACGGGAGTGCACACTGACCCAGAGCCTCCAGAGGAGCTGCTGTCTCTCCAGCCACAAAGGCCTGCAGCTGAATCCACGACAGCCTGCTGCATGGAGGGCGTCTATGGGAGAGGGCCATACATCCCAGGTGGGTGCCTCTCTGGCACACCGCTTTCCATGGGCAGACACGGTGTGTGCCAAGTGTCTCCTGTGTGCAGAAAATGTAGTCCCGGTGCCCGCGGTGCAGGGAATCCTCTTTGCACCCAGAGCAATGTGCTGGGCAGGCCTCCCATGCTGGGAGAGCCTCCACTTCCCCCAACTGTCCAAGGGCCTCAGGAGCACACTTCGAGGGAGTGGTGGGTCTGACAGGAAGAACGGCCCGAGTGAGGAACGTGGATGGCAGGCCAAAGCCAGCCCTAGGGCCTGTGCTGGCCTAGGCCACTGCCAGCCAGCAGGGCCTCGACAGAGCACAGTTCATTCGAGTAGGCCCCAGCGGCTTGCCTGTGTGCCTCTTGCCCTGCTGGGAAGCTGCAGGTCCAGAGGCTGTGTGAGCCCGGGGCCACTGGGGCCTGAGCACAAAACCGTCAGGACCCCACTCTCAAGCAGGACTCCTGCCACCTCGGCGCTGCCTGCCACACCCCCTTGCTGCCCGCACTGTCTTCACTGCTGGCAGGCCTCTGTGTGCACAGCCCAGTCTCTGCCAAGGGAACAAGGGGCTTGCTCGCCCCTTGCTAGGACCTCCTCCTACAGCACTCTGGACCAGGGCACACACGCCCCTGGACCAGCAGCCTGCAAGGAAGCTGCAGCTGAGCCAGCCACAAAGGCCTGCAGCCCTGGGCAGGGAGCCTTCTGCTAAGGACAGCTTTGCCACGCCAAAGCCCTGCAGGAGTTCCTGGAGGCTCAGGCCTGCAGCGTTATGCATCACAGAGCACTGGGTGCCCAAAGCCTCCCCTGCGGCTTCCGAGCACCCTGCAGCCCACAGGCCCTTGGCCCCCACTCTGTTGCCAGAGGCAAGTCCTAGGCAGGACTCTCGAGCTTGTAGAGCCACAGGGCCTCCAGCTTGGAAACCTGCTCAGGAACTCAGTGGCAGCCAGGCTTCACCTTCCATGCTTGTGGGCCAGCAGATGGAGCCCTCGCTCCACCGAAAAACTCTCTGCTTTGCCTTCAGCCAGGGAATCGCCTAGCTCAGCTCTCTCTGCCTCAAGCAGAAACTCCAGGGTGCATCCAGCCTGCAGAAAGAAGAGTGCCTTTTCCTGAGCACTGCTCTGCTCTGGCAGCTCCCTGAAGGCCTTCTGGGGCCTTCTCTGCCCTCACCCAGTCGTGCCATTCGGCCCACCCGGGGAGCAAAGGTCCCCCCTCGGCAGGGCTCAGGGTACGGCCTGTGTGTGTTTTCAGGGCTGGGAAAGGGCCGATCCAGAAGCTGGGTGTGCACTTGGGAATGGGGCCTGGTGGGCCTAGCCGGCCTTCCCTGGTTGGGAAGCAGGAGATCTGGGGCCTCCGAGCTGCATGCCCATCCCCTCCCTGGATGCCCCTCTTGCTTCCTCTCTGCTGCCAAGCCTCTCTCACCACACGCGCGTCTCATCGAAAGGAGCAGGCTGCTTGCCATTCTTTGCAAGGACCTCACCCCACAGGCCTCGTTTCCTCGAACGGGAGTGCACACTGACCCAGAGCCTCCAGAGGAGCTGCTGTCTCTCCAGCCACAAAGGCCTGCAGCTGAATCCACGACAGCCTGCTGCATGGAGGGCGTCTATGGGAGAGGGCCATACATCCCAGGTGGGTGCCTCTCTGGCACACCGCTTTCCATGGGCAGACACGGTGTGTGCCAAGTGTCTCCTGTGTGCAGAAAATGTAGTCCCGGTGCCCGCGGTGCAGGGAATCCTCTTTGCACCCAGAGCAATGTGCTGGGCAGGCCTCCCATGCTGGGAGAGCCTCCACTTCCCCCAACTGTCCAAGGGCCTCAGGAGCACACTTCGAGGGAGTGGTGGGTCTGACAGGAAGAACGGCCCGAGTGAGGAACGTGGATGGCAGGCCAAAGCCAGCCCTAGGGCCTGTGCTGGCCTAGGCCACTGCCAGCCAGCAGGGCCTCGACAGAGCACAGTTCATTCGAGTAGGCCCCAGGGGCTTGCCTGTGTGCCTCTTGCCCTGCTGGGAAGCTGCAGGTCCAGAGGCTGTGTGAGCCCGGGGCCACTGGGGCCTGAGCACAAAACCGTCAGGACCCCACTCTCAAGCAGGACTCCTGCCACCTCGGCGCTGCCTGCCACACCCCCTTGCTGCCCGCACTGTCTTCACTGCTGGCAGGCCTCTGTGTGCACAGCCCAGTCTCTGCCAAGGGAACAAGGGGCTTGCTCGCCCCTTGCTAGGACCTCCTCCTACAGCACTCTGGACCAGGGCACACACGCCCCTGGACCAGCAGCCTGCAAGGAAGCTGCAGCTGAGCCAGCCACAAAGGCCTGCAGCCCTGGGCAGGGAGCCTTCTGCTAAGGACAGCTTTGCCACGCCAAAGCCCTGCAGGAGTTCCTGGAGGCTCAGGCCTGCAGCGTTATGCATCACAGAGCACTGGGTGCCCAAAGCCTCCCCTGCGGCTTCCGAGCACCCTGCAGCCCACAGGCCCTTGGCCCCCACTCTGTTGCCAGAGGCAAGTCCTAGGCAGGACTCTCGAGCTTGTAGAGCCACAGGGCCTCCAGCTTGGAAACCTGCTCAGGAACTCAGTGGCAGCCAGGCTTCACCTTCCATGCTTGTGGGCCAGCAGATGGAGCCCTCGCTCCACCGAAAAACTCTCTGCTTTGCCTTCAGCCAGGGAATCGCCTAGCTCAGCTCTCTCTGCCTCAAGCAGAAACTCCAGGGTGCATCCAGCCTGCAGAAAGAAGAGTGCCTTTTCCTGAGCACTGCTCTGCTCTGGCAGCTCCCTGAAGGCCTTCTGGGGCCTTCTCTGCCCTCACCCAGTCGTGCCATTCGGCCCACCCGGGGAGCAAAGGTCCCCCCTTGGCAGGGCTCAGGGTACGGCCTGTGTGTGTTTTCAGGGCTGGGAAAGGGCCGATCCAGAAGCTGGGTGTGCACTTGGGAATGGGGCCTGGTGGGCCTAGCCGGCCTTCCCTGGTTGGGAAGCAGGAGATCTGGGGCCTCCGAGCTGCATGCCCATCCCCTCCCTGGATGCCCCTCTTGCTTCCTCTCTGCTGCCAAGCCTCTCTCACCACACGCGCGTCTCATCGAAAGGAGCAGGCTGCTTGCCATTCTTTGCAAGGACCTCACCCCACAGGCCTCGTTTCCTCGAACGGGAGTGCACACTGACCCAGAGCCTCCAGAGGAGCTGCTGTCTCTCCAGCCACAAAGGCCTGCAGCTGACTCCACGACAGCCTGCTGCATGGAGGGCGTCTATGGGAGAGGGCCATACATCCCAGGTGGGTGCCTCTTTGGCACACCGCTTTCCATGGGCAGACACGGTGTGTGCCAAGTGTCTCCTGTGTGCAGAAAATGTAGTCCCGGTGCCCGCGGTGCAGGGAATCCTCTTTGCACCCAGAGCAATGTGCTGGGCAGGCCTCCCATGCTGGGAGAGCCTCCACTTCCCCCAACTGTCCAAGGGCCTCAGGAGCACACTTCGAGAGAGTGGTGGGTCTGACAGGCAGAACGGCCCGAGTGAGGAACGTGGATGGCAGGCCAAAGCCAGCCCTAGGGCCTGTGCTGGCCTAGGCCACTGCCAGCCAGCAGGGCCTCGACAGAGCACAGTTCATTCGAGTAGGCCCCAGGGGCTTGCCTGTTTGCCTCTTGCCCTGCTGGGAAGCTGCAGGTCCAGAGGCTTTGTGAGCCCGGGGCCACTGGGGCCTGAGCACAAAACCGTCAGGACCCCACTCTCAAGCAGGACTCCTGCCACCTCGGCGCTGCCTGCCACACCCCCTTGCTGCCCGCACTGTCTTCACTGCTGGCAGGCCTCTGTGTGCACAGCCCAGTCTCTGCCAAGGGAACAAGGGGCTTGCTCGCCCCTTGCTAGGACCTCCTCCTACAGCACTCTGGACCAGGGCACACACGCCCCTGGACCAGCAGCCTGCAAGGAAGCTGCAGCTGAGCCAGCCACAAAGGCCTGCAGCCCTGGGCAGGGAGCCTTCTGCTAAGGACAGCTTTGCCACTCCAAAGCCCTGCAGGAGTTCCTGGAGGCTCAGGCCTGCAGCGTTTTCCATCACAGGGCACTGGGTGCCCAAAGCCTCCCCTGCGGCTTCCGAGCACCCTGCAGCCCACAGGCCCTTGGCCCCCACTCTGTTGCCAGAGGCAAGTCCTAGGCAGGACTCTCGAGCTTGTAGAGCCACAGGGCCTCCAGCTTGGAAACCTGCTCAGGAACTCAGTGGCAGCCAGGCTTCACCTTCCATGCTTGTGAGCCAGCAGATGGAGCCCTCGCTCCACCGAAAAACTCTCTGCTTTGCCTTCAGCCAGGGAATCGCCTAGCTCAGCTCTCTCTGCCTCAAGCAGAAACTCCAGGGTGCATCCAGCCTGCAGAAAGAAGAGTGCCTTTTCCTGAGCACTGCTCTGCTCTGGCAGCTCCCTGAAGGCCTTCTGGGGCCTTCTCTGCCCTCACCCAGTCGTGCCATTCGGCCCACCCGGGGAGCAAAGGGCCCCCCTCGGCAGGGCTCAGGGTACGGCCTGTGTGTGTTTTCAGGGCTGGGAAAGGGCCGATCCAGAAGCTGGGTGTGCACTTGGGAATGGGGCCTGGTGGGCCTAGCCGGCCTTCCCTAGTTGGGAAGCAGGAGATCTGGGGCCTCCGAGCTGCATGCCCATCCCCTCCCTGGATGCCCCTCTTGCTTTCTCTCTGCTGCCAAGCCTCTCTCACCACACGTGCGTCTCATCGAAAGGAGCAGGCTGCTTGCCATTCTTTGCAAGGACCTCACCCCACAGGCCTCGTTTCCTCGAACGGGAGTGCACACTGACCCAGAGCCTCCAGAGGAGCTGCTGTCTCTCCAGCCACAAAGGCCTGCAGCTGAATCCACGACAGCCTGCTGCATGGAGGGCGTCTATGGGAGAGGGCCATACATCCCAGGTTGGTGCCTCTCTGGCACACCGCTTTCCATGGGCAGACACGGTGTGTGCCAAGTGTCTCCTGTGTGCAGAAAATGTAGTCCCGGTGCCCGCGGTGCAGGGAATCCTTTTTGCACCCAGAGCAATGTGCTGGGCAGGCCTCCCATGCTGGGAGAGCCTCCACTTCCCCCAACTGTCCAAGGGCCTCAGGAGCACACTTCGAGGGAGTGGTGGGTCTGACAGGCAGAACGGCCCGAGTGAGGAACGTGGATGGCAGGCCAAAGCCAGCCCTAGGGCCTGTGCTGGCCTAGGCCACTGCCAGCCAGCAGGGCCTCGACAGAGCACAGTTCATTCGAGTAGGCCCCAGGGGCTTGCCTGTGTGCCTCTTGCCCTGCTGGGAAGCTGCAGGTCCAGAGGCTGTGTGAGCCCGGGGCCACTGGGGCCTGAGCACAAAACCGTCAGGACCCCACTCTCAAGCAGGACTCCTGCCACCTCGGCGCTGCCTGCCACACCCCCTTGCTGCCCGCACTGTCTTCACTGCTGGCAGGCCTCTGTGTGCACAGCCCAGTCTCTGCCAAGGGAACAAGGGGCTTGCTCGCCCCTTGCTAGGACCTCCTCCTACAGCACTCTGGACCAGGGCACACACGCCCCTGGACCAGCAGCCTGCAAGGAAGCTGCAGCTGAGCCAGCCACAAAGGCCTGCAGCCCTGGGCAGGGAGCCTTCTGCTAAGGACAGCTTTGCCACTCCAAAGCCCTGCAGGAGTTCCTGGAGGCTCAGGCCTGCAGCGTTTTCCATCACAGGGCACTGGGTGCCCAAAGCCTCCCCTGCGGCTTCCGAGCACCCTGCAGCCCACAGGCCCTTGGCCCCCACTCTGTTGCCAGAGGCAAGTCCTAGGCAGGACTCTCGAGCTTGTAGAGCCACAGGGCCTCCAGCTTGGAAACCTGCTCAGGAACTCAGTGGCAGCCAGGCTTCACCTTCCATGCTTGTGGGCCAGCAGATGGAGCCCTCGCTCCACCGAAAAACTCTCTGCTTTGCCTTCAGCCAGGGAATCGCCTAGCTCAGCTCTCTCTGCCTCAAGCAGAAACTCGAGGGTGCATCCAGCCTGCAGAAAGAAGAGTGCCTTTTCCTGAGCACTGCTCTGCTCTGGCAGCTCCCTGAAGGCCTTCTGGGGCCTTCTCTGCCCTCACCCAGTCGTGCCATTCGGCCCACCCGGGGAGCAAAGGGCCCCCCTCGGCAGGGCTCAGGGTACGGCCTGTGTGTGTTTTCAGGGCTGGGAAAGGGCCGATCCAGAAGCTGGGTGTGCACTTGGGAATGGGGCCTGGTGGGCCTAGCCGGCCTTCCCTGGTTGGGAAGCAGGAGATCTGGGGCCTCCGAGCTGCATGCCCATCCCCTCCCTGGATGCCCCTCTTGCTTCCTCTCTGCTGCCAAGCCTCTCTCACCACACGCGCGTCTCATCGAAAGGAGCAGGCTGCTTGCCATTCTTTGCAAGGACCTCACCCCACAGGCCTCGTTTCCTCGAACGGGAGTGCACACTGACCCAGAGCCTCCAGAGGAGCTGCTGTCTCTCCAGCCACAAAGGCCTGCAGCTGAATCCACGACAGCCTGCTGCATGGAGGGCGTCTATGGGAGAGGGCCATACATCCCAGGTGGGTGCCTCTCTGGCACACCGCTTTCCATGGGCAGACACGGTGTGTGCCAAGTGTCTCCTGTGTGCAGAAAATGTAGTCCCGGTGCCCGCGGTGCAGGGAATCCTCTTTGCACCCAGAGCAATGTGCTGGGCAGGCCTCCCATGCTGGGAGAGCCTCCACTTCCCCCAACTGTCCAAGGGCCTCAGGAGCACACTTCGAGGGAGTGGTGGGTCTGACAGGCAGAACGGCCCGAGTGAGGAACGTGGATGGCAGGCCAAAGCCAGCCCTAGGGCCTGTGCTGGCCTAGGCCACTGCCAGCCAGCAGGGCCTCGACAGAGCACAGTTCATTCGAGTAGGCCCCAGGGGCTTGCCTGTGTGCCTCTTGCCCTGCTGGGAAGCTGCAGGTCCAGAGGCTGTGTGAGCCCGGGGCCACTGGGGCCTGAGCACAAAACCGTCAGGACCCCACTCTCAAGCAGGACTCCTGCCACCTCGGCGCTGCCTGCCACACCCCCTTGCTGCCCGCACTGTCTTCACTGCTGGCAGGCCTCTGTGTGCACAGCCCAGTCTCTGCCAAGGGAACAAGGGGCTTGCTCGCCCCTTGCTAGGACCTCCTCCTACAGCACTCTGGACCAGGGCACACACGCCCCTGGACCAGCAGCCTGCAAGGAAGCTGCAGCTGAGCCAGCCACAAAGGCCTGCAGCCCTGGGCAGGGAGCCTTCTGCTAAGGACAGCTTTGCCACTCCAAAGCCCTGCAGGAGTTCCTGGAGGCTCAGGCCTGCAGCGTTTTCCATCACAGGGCACTGGGTGCCCAAAGCCTCCCCTGCGGCTTCCGAGCACCCTGCAGCCCACAGGCCCTTGGCCCCCACTCTGTTGCCAGAGGCAAGTCCTAGGCAGGACTCTCGAGCTTGTAGAGCCACAGGGCCTCCAGCTTGGAAACCTGCTCAGGAACTCAGTGGCAGCCAGGCTTCACCTTCCATGCTTGTGGGCCAGCAGATGGAGCCCTCGCTCCACCGAAAAACTCTCTGCTTTGCCTTCAGCCAGGGAATCGCCTAGCTCAGCTCTCTCTGCCTCAAGCAGAAACTCGAGGGTGCATCCAGCCTGCAGAAAGAAGAGTGCCTTTTCCTGAGCACTGCTCTGCTCTGGCAGCTCCCTGAAGGCCTTCTGGGGCCTTCTCTGCCCTCACCCAGTCGTGCCATTCGGCCCACCCGGGGAGCAAAGGGCCCCCCTCGGCAGGGCTCAGGGTACGGCCTGTGTGTGTTTTCAGGGCTGGGAAAGGGCCGATCCAGAAGCTGGGTGTGCACTTGGGAATGGGGCCTGGTGGGCCTAGCCGGCCTTCCCTGGTTGGGAAGCAGGAGATCTGGGGCCTCCGAGCTGCATGCCCATCCCCTCCCTGGATGCCCCTCTTGCTTCCTCTCTGCTGCCAAGCCTCTCTCACCACACGCGCGTCTCATCGAAAGGAGCAGGCTGCTTGCCATTCTTTGCAAGGACCTCACCCCACAGGCCTCGTTTCCTCGAACGGGAGTGCACACTGACCCAGAGCCTCCAGAGGAGCTGCTGTCTCTCCAGCCACAAAGGCCTGCAGCTGAATCCACGACAGCCTGCTGCATGGAGGGCGTCTATGGGAGAGGGCCATACATCCCAGGTGGGTGCCTCTCTGGCACACCGCTTTCCATGGGCAGACACGGTGTGTGCCAAGTGTCTCCTGTGTGCAGAAAATGTAGTCCCGGTGCCCGCGGTGCAGGGAATCCTCTTTGCACCCAGAGCAATGTGCTGGGCAGGCCTCCCATGCTGGGAGAGCCTCCACTTCCCCCAACTGTCCAAGGGCCTCAGGAGCACACTTCGAGGGAGTGGTGGGTCTGACAGGCAGAACGGCCCGAGTGAGGAACGTGGATGGCAGGCCAAAGCCAGCCCTAGGGCCTGTGCTGGCCTAGGCCACTGCCAGCCAGCAGGGCCTCGACAGAGCACAGTTCATTCGAGTAGGCCCCAGGGGCTTGCCTGTGTGCCTCTTGCCCTGCTGGGAAGCTGCAGGTCCAGAGGCTGTGTGAGCCCGGGGCCACTGGGGCCTGAGCACAAAACCGTCAGGACCCCACTCTCAAGCAGGACTCCTGCCACCTCGGCGCTGCCTGCCACACCCCCTTGCTGCCCGCACTGTCTTCACTGCTGGCAGGCCTCTGTGTGCACAGCCCAGTCTCTGCCAAGGGAACAAGGGGCTTGCTCGCCCCTTGCTAGGACCTCCTCCTACAGCACTCTGGACCAGGGCACACACGCCCCTGGACCAGCAGCCTGCAAGGAAGCTGCAGCTGAGCCAGCCACAAAGGCCTGCAGCCCTGGGCAGGGAGCCTTCTGCTAAGGACAGCTTTGCCACTCCAAAGCCCTGCAGGAGTTCCTGGAGGCTCAGGCCTGCAGCGTTTTCCATCACAGGGCACTGGGTGCCCAAAGCCTCCCCTGCGGCTTCCGAGCACCCTGCAGCCCACAGGCCCTTGGCCCCCACTCTGTTGCCAGAGGCAAGTCCTAGGCAGGACTCTCGAGCTTGTAGAGCCACAGGGCCTCCAGCTTGGAAACCTGCTCAGGAACTCAGTGGCAGCCAGGCTTCACCTTCCATGCTTGTGGGCCAGCAGATGGAGCCCTCGCTCCACCGAAAAACTCTCTGCTTTGCCTTCAGCCAGGGAATCGCCTAGCTCAGCTCTCTCTGCCTCAAGCAGAAACTCGAGGGTGCATCCAGCCTGCAGAAAGAAGAGTGCCTTTTCCTGAGCACTGCTCTGCTCTGGCAGCTCCCTGAAGGCCTTCTGGGGCCTTCTCTGCCCTCACCCAGTCGTGCCATTCGGCCCACCCGGGGAGCAAAGGGCCCCCCTCGGCAGGGCTCAGGGTACGGCCTGTGTGTGTTTTCAGGGCTGGGAAAGGGCCGATCCAGAAGCTGGGTGTGCACTTGGGAATGGGGCCTGGTGGGCCTAGCCGGCCTTCCCTGGTTGGGAAGCAGGAGATCTGGGGCCTCCGAGCTGCATGCCCATCCCCTCCCTGGATGCCCCTCTTGCTTCCTCTCTGCTGCCAAGCCTCTCTCACCACACGCGCGTCTCATCGAAAGGAGCAGGCTGCTTGCCATTCTTTGCAAGGACCTCACCCCACAGGCCTCGTTTCCTCGAACGGGAGTGCACACTGACCCAGAGCCTCCAGAGGAGCTGCTGTCTCTCCAGCCACAAAGGCCTGCAGCTGAATCCACGACAGCCTGCTGCATGGAGGGCGTCTATGGGAGAGGGCCATACATCCCAGGTGGGTGCCTCTCTGGCACACCGCTTTCCATGGGCAGACACGGTGTGTGCCAAGTGTCTCCTGTGTGCAGAAAATGTAGTCCCGGTGCCCGCGGTGCAGGGAATCCTCTTTGCACCCAGAGCAATGTGCTGGGCAGGCCTCCCATGCTGGGAGAGCCTCCACTTCCCCCAACTGTCCAAGGGCCTCAGGAGCACACTTCGAGGGAGTGGTGGGTCTGACAGGCAGAACGGCCCGAGTGAGGAACGTGGATGGCAGGCCAAAGCCAGCCCTAGGGCCTGTGCTGGCCTAGGCCACTGCCAGCCAGCAGGGCCTCGACAGAGCACAGTTCATTCGAGTAGGCCCCAGGGGCTTGCCTGTGTGCCTCTTGCCCTGCTGGGAAGCTGCAGGTCCAGAGGCTGTGTGAGCCCGGGGCCACTGGGGCCTGAGCACAAAACCGTCAGGACCCCACTCTCAAGCAGGACTCCTGCCACCTCGGCGCTGCCTGCCACACCCCCTTGCTGCCCGCACTGTCTTCACTGCTGGCAGGCCTCTGTGTGCACAGCCCAGTCTCTGCCAAGGGAACAAGGGGCTTGCTCGCCCCTTGCTAGGACCTCCTCCTACAGCACTCTGGACCAGGGCACACACGCCCCTGGACCAGCAGCCTGCAAGGAAGCTGCAGCTGAGCCAGCCACAAAGGCCTGCAGCCCTGGGCAGGGAGCCTTCTGCTAAGGACAGCTTTGCCACTCCAAAGCCCTGCAGGAGTTCCTGGAGGCTCAGGCCTGCAGCGTTTTCCATCACAGGGCACTGGGTGCCCAAAGCCTCCCCTGCGGCTTCCGAGCACCCTGCAGCCCACAGGCCCTTGGCCCCCACTCTGTTGCCAGAGGCAAGTCCTAGGCAGGACTCTCGAGCTTGTAGAGCCACAGGGCCTCCAGCTTGGAAACCTGCTCAGGAACTCAGTGGCAGCCAGGCTTCACCTTCCATGCTTGTGGGCCAGCAGATGGAGCCCTCGCTCCACCGAAAAACTCTCTGCTTTGCCTTCAGCCAGGGAATCGCCTAGCTCAGCTCTCTCTGCCTCAAGCAGAAACTCCAGGGTGCATCCAGCCTGCAGAAAGAAGAGTGCCTTTTCCTGAGCACTGCTCTGCTCTGGCAGCTCCCTGAAGGCCTTCTGGGGCCTTCTCTGCCCTCACCCAGTCGTGCCATTCGGCCCACCCGGGGAGCAAAGGGCCCCCCTCGGCAGGGCTCAGGGTACGGCCTGTGTGTGTTTTCAGGGCTGGGAAAGGGCCGATCCAGAAGCTGGGTGTGCACTTGGGAATGGGGCCTGGTGGGCCTAGCCGGCCTTCCCTGGTTGGGAAGCAGGAGATCTGGGGCCTCCGAGCTGCATGCCCATCCCCTCCCTGGATGCCCCTCTTGCTTCCTCTCTGCTGCCAAGCCTCTCTCACCACACGCGCGTCTCATCGAAAGGAGCAGGCTGCTTGCCATTCTTTGCAAGGACCTCACCCCACAGGCCTCGTTTCCTCGAACGGGAGTGCACACTGACCCAGAGCCTCCAGAGGAGCTGCTGTCTCTCCAGCCACAAAGGCCTGCAGCTGAATCCACGACAGCCTGCTGCATGGAGGGCGTCTATGGGAGAGGGCCATACATCCCAGGTGGGTGCCTCTCTGGCACACCGCTTTCCATGGGCAGACACGGTGTGTGCCAAGTGTCTCCTGTGTGCAGAAAATGTAGTCCCGGTGCCCGCGGTGCAGGGAATCCTCTTTGCACCCAGAGCAATGTGCTGGGCAGGCCTCCCATGCTGGGAGAGCCTCCACTTCCCCCAACTGTCCAAGGGCCTCAGGAGCACACTTCGAGGGAGTGGTGGGTCTGACAGGCAGAACGGCCCGAGTGAGGAACGTGGATGGCAGGCCAAAGCCAGCCCTAGGGCCTGTGCTGGCCTAGGCCACTGCCAGCCAGCAGGGCCTCGACAGAGCACAGTTCATTCGAGTAGGCCCCAGGGGCTTGCCTGTGTGCCTCTTGCCCTGCTGGGAAGCTGCAGGTCCAGAGGCTGTGTGAGCCCGGGGCCACTGGGGCCTGAGCACAAAACCGTCAGGACCCCACTCTCAAGCAGGACTCCTGCCACCTCGGCGCTGCCTGCCACACCCCCTTGCTGCCCGCACTGTCTTCACTGCTGGCAGGCCTCTGTGTGCACAGCCCAGTCTCTGCCAAGGGAACAAGGGGCTTGCTCGCCCCTTGCTAGGACCTCCTCCTACAGCACTCTGGACCAGGGCACACACGCCCCTGGACCAGCAGCCTGCAAGGAAGCTGCAGCTGAGCCAGCCACAAAGGCCTGCAGCCCTGGGCAGGGAGCCTTCTGCTAAGGACAGCTTTGCCACTCCAAAGCCCTGCAGGAGTTCCTGGAGGCTCAGGCCTGCAGCGTTTTCCATCACAGGGCACTGGGTGCCCAAAGCCTCCCCTGCGGCTTCCGAGCACCCTGCAGCCCACAGGCCCTTGGCCCCCACTCTGTTGCCAGAGGCAAGTCCTAGGCAGGACTCTCGAGCTTGTAGAGCCACAGGGCCTCCAGCTTGGAAACCTGCTCAGGAACTCAGTGGCAGCCAGGCTTCACCTTCCATGCTTGTGGGCCAGCAGATGGAGCCCTCGCTCCACCGAAAAACTCTCTGCTTTGCCTTCAGCCAGGGAATCGCCTAGCTCAGCTCTCTCTGCCTCAAGCAGAAACTCCAGGGTGCATCCAGCCTGCAGAAAGAAGAGTGCCTTTTCCTGAGCACTGCTCTGCTCTGGCAGCTCCCTGAAGGCCTTCTGGGGCCTTCTCTGCCCTCACCCAGTCGTGCCATTCGGCCCACCCGGGGAGCAAAGGGCCCCCCTCGGCAGGGCTCAGGGTACGGCCTGTGTGTGTTTTCAGGGCTGGGAAAGGGCCGATCCAGAAGCTGGGTGTGCACTTGGGAATGGGGCCTGGTGGGCCTAGCCGGCCTTCCCTGGTTGGGAAGCAGGAGATCTGGGGCCTCCGAGCTGCATGCCCATCCCCTCCCTGGATGCCCCTCTTGCTTCCTCTCTGCTGCCAAGCCTCTCTCACCACACGCGCGTCTCATCGAAAGGAGCAGGCTGCTTGCCATTCTTTGCAAGGACCTCACCCCACAGGCCTCGTTTCCTCGAACGGGAGTGCACACTGACCCAGAGCCTCCAGAGGAGCTGCTGTCTCTCCAGCCACAAAGGCCTGCAGCTGAATCCACGACAGCCTGCTGCATGGAGGGCGTCTATGGGAGAGGGCCATACATCCCAGGTGGGTGCCTCTCTGGCACACCGCTTTCCATGGGCAGACACGGTGTGTGCCAAGTGTCTCCTGTGTGCAGAAAATGTAGTCCCGGTGCCCGCGGTGCAGGGAATCCTCTTTGCACCCAGAGCAATGTGCTGGGCAGGCCTCCCATGCTGGGAGAGCCTCCACTTCCCCCAACTGTCCAAGGGCCTCAGGAGCACACTTCGAGGGAGTGGTGGGTCTGACAGGCAGAACGGCCCGAGTGAGGAACGTGGATGGCAGGCCAAAGCCAGCCCTAGGGCCTGTGCTGGCCTAGGCCACTGCCAGCCAGCAGGGCCTCGACAGAGCACAGTTCATTCGAGTAGGCCCCAGGGGCTTGCCTGTGTGCCTCTTGCCCTGCTGGGAAGCTGCAGGTCCAGAGGCTGTGTGAGCCCGGGGCCACTGGGGCCTGAGCACAAAACCGTCAGGACCCCACTCTCAAGCAGGACTCCTGCCACCTCGGCGCTGCCTGCCACACCCCCTTGCTGCCCGCACTGTCTTCACTGCTGGCAGGCCTCTGTGTGCACAGCCCAGTCTCTGCCAAGGGAACAAGGGGCTTGCTCGCCCCTTGCTAGGACCTCCTCCTACAGCACTCTGGACCAGGGCACACACGCCCCTGGACCAGCAGCCTGCAAGGAAGCTGCAGCTGAGCCAGCCACAAAGGCCTGCAGCCCTGGGCAGGGAGCCTTCTGCTAAGGACAGCTTTGCCACTCCAAAGCCCTGCAGGAGTTCCTGGAGGCTCAGGCCTGCAGCGTTTTCCATCACAGGGCACTGGGTGCCCAAAGCCTCCCCTGCGGCTTCCGAGCACCCTGCAGCCCACAGGCCCTTGGCCCCCACTCTGTTGCCAGAGGCAAGTCCTAGGCAGGACTCTCGAGCTTGTAGAGCCACAGGGCCTCCAGCTTGGAAACCTGCTCAGGAACTCAGTGGCAGCCAGGCTTCACCTTCCATGCTTGTGGGCCAGCAGATGGAGCCCTCGCTCCACCGAAAAACTCTCTGCTTTGCCTTCAGCCAGGGAATCGCCTAGCTCAGCTCTCTCTGCCTCAAGCAGAAACTCCAGGGTGCATCCAGCCTGCAGAAAGAAGAGTGCCTTTTCCTGAGCACTGCTCTGCTCTGGCAGCTCCCTGAAGGCCTTCTGGGGCCTTCTCTGCCCTCACCCAGTCGTGCCATTCGGCCCACCCGGGGAGCAAAGGGCCCCCCTCGGCAGGGCTCAGGGTACGGCCTGTGTGTGTTTTCAGGGCTGGGAAAGGGCCGATCCAGAAGCTGGGTGTGCACTTGGGAATGGGGCCTGGTGGGCCTAGCCGGCCTTCCCTGGTTGGGAAGCAGGAGATCTGGGGCCTCCGAGCTGCATGCCCATCCCCTCCCTGGATGCCCCTCTTGCTTCCTCTCTGCTGCCAAGCCTCTCTCACCACACGCGCGTCTCATCGAAAGGAGCAGGCTGCTTGCCATTCTTTGCAAGGACCTCACCCCACAGGCCTCGTTTCCTCGAACGGGAGTGCACACTGACCCAGAGCCTCCAGAGGAGCTGCTGTCTCTCCAGCCACAAAGGCCTGCAGCTGAATCCACGACAGCCTGCTGCATGGAGGGCGTCTATGGGAGAGGGCCATACATCCCAGGTGGGTGCCTCTCTGGCACACCGCTTTCCATGGGCAGACACGGTGTGTGCCAAGTGTCTCCTGTGTGCAGAAAATGTAGTCCCGGTGCCCGCGGTGCAGGGAATCCTCTTTGCACCCAGAGCAATGTGCTGGGCAGGCCTCCCATGCTGGGAGAGCCTCCACTTCCCCCAACTGTCCAAGGGCCTCAGGAGCACACTTCGAGGGAGTGGTGGGTCTGACAGGCAGAACGGCCCGAGTGAGGAACGTGGATGGCAGGCCAAAGCCAGCCCTAGGGCCTGTGCTGGCCTAGGCCACTGCCAGCCAGCAGGGCCTCGACAGAGCACAGTTCATTCGAGTAGGCCCCAGGGGCTTGCCTGTGTGCCTCTTGCCCTGCTGGGAAGCTGCAGGTCCAGAGGCTGTGTGAGCCCGGGGCCACTGGGGCCTGAGCACAAAACCGTCAGGACCCCACTCTCAAGCAGGACTCCTGCCACCTCGGCGCTGCCTGCCACACCCCCTTGCTGCCCGCACTGTCTTCACTGCTGGCAGGCCTCTGTGTGCACAGCCCAGTCTCTGCCAAGGGAACAAGGGGCTTGCTCGCCCCTTGCTAGGACCTCCTCCTACAGCACTCTGGACCAGGGCACACACGCCCCTGGACCAGCAGCCTGCAAGGAAGCTGCAGCTGAGCCAGCCACAAAGGCCTGCAGCCCTGGGCAGGGAGCCTTCTGCTAAGGACAGCTTTGCCACTCCAAAGCCCTGCAGGAGTTCCTGGAGGCTCAGGCCTGCAGCGTTTTCCATCACAGGGCACTGGGTGCCCAAAGCCTCCCCTGCGGCTTCCGAGCACCCTGCAGCCCACAGGCCCTTGGCCCCCACTCTGTTGCCAGAGGCAAGTCCTAGGCAGGACTCTCGAGCTTGTAGAGCCACAGGGCCTCCAGCTTGGAAACCTGCTCAGGAACTCAGTGGCAGCCAGGCTTCACCTTCCATGCTTGTGGGCCAGCAGATGGAGCCCTCGCTCCACCGAAAAACTCTCTGCTTTGCCTTCAGCCAGGGAATCGCCTAGCTCAGCTCTCTCTGCCTCAAGCAGAAACTCGAGGGTGCATCCAGCCTGCAGAAAGAAGAGTGCCTTTTCCTGAGCACTGCTCTGCTCTGGCAGCTCCCTGAAGGCCTTCTGGGGCCTTCTCTGCCCTCACCCAGTCGTGCCATTCGGCCCACCCGGGGAGCAAAGGGCCCCCCTCGGCAGGGCTCAGGGTACGGCCTGTGTGTGTTTTCAGGGCTGGGAAAGGGCCGATCCAGAAGCTGGGTGTGCACTTGGGAATGGGGCCTGGTGGGCCTAGCCGGCCTTCCCTGGTTGGGAAGCAGGAGATCTGGGGCCTCCGAGCTGCATGCCCATCCCCTCCCTGGATGCCCCTCTTGCTTCCTCTCTGCTGCCAAGCCTCTCTCACCACACGCGCGTCTCATCGAAAGGAGCAGGCTGCTTGCCATTCTTTGCAAGGACCTCACCCCACAGGCCTCGTTTCCTCGAACGGGAGTGCACACTGACCCAGAGCCTCCAGAGGAGCTGCTGTCTCTCCAGCCACAAAGGCCTGCAGCTGAATCCACGACAGCCTGCTGCATGGAGGGCGTCTATGGGAGAGGGCCATACATCCCAGGTGGGTGCCTCTCTGGCACACCGCTTTCCATGGGCAGACACGGTGTGTGCCAAGTGTCTCCTGTGTGCAGAAAATGTAGTCCCGGTGCCCGCGGTGCAGGGAATCCTCTTTGCACCCAGAGCAATGTGCTGGGCAGGCCTCCCATGCTGGGAGAGCCTCCACTTCCCCCAACTGTCCAAGGGCCTCAGGAGCACACTTCGAGGGAGTGGTGGGTCTGACAGGCAGAACGGCCCGAGTGAGGAACGTGGATGGCAGGCCAAAGCCAGCCCTAGGGCCTGTGCTGGCCTAGGCCACTGCCAGCCAGCAGGGCCTCGACAGAGCACAGTTCATTCGAGTAGGCCCCAGGGGCTTGCCTGTGTGCCTCTTGCCCTGCTGGGAAGCTGCAGGTCCAGAGGCTGTGTGAGCCCGGGGCCACTGGGGCCTGAGCACAAAACCGTCAGGACCCCACTCTCAAGCAGGACTCCTGCCACCTCGGCGCTGCCTGCCACACCCCCTTGCTGCCCGCACTGTCTTCACTGCTGGCAGGCCTCTGTGTGCACAGCCCAGTCTCTGCCAAGGGAACAAGGGGCTTGCTCGCCCCTTGCTAGGACCTCCTCCTACAGCACTCTGGACCAGGGCACACACGCCCCTGGACCAGCAGCCTGCAAGGAAGCTGCAGCTGAGCCAGCCACAAAGGCCTGCAGCCCTGGGCAGGGAGCCTTCTGCTAAGGACAGCTTTGCCACTCCAAAGCCCTGCAGGAGTTCCTGGAGGCTCAGGCCTGCAGCGTTTTCCATCACAGGGCACTGGGTGCCCAAAGCCTCCCCTGCGGCTTCCGAGCACCCTGCAGCCCACAGGCCCTTGGCCCCCACTCTGTTGCCAGAGGCAAGTCCTAGGCAGGACTCTCGAGCTTGTAGAGCCACAGGGCCTCCAGCTTGGAAACCTGCTCAGGAACTCAGTGGCAGCCAGGCTTCACCTTCCATGCTTGTGGGCCAGCAGATGAAGCCCTCGCTCCACCGAAAAACTCTCTGCTTTGCCTTCAGCCAGGGAATCGCCTAGCTCAGCTCTCTCTGCCTCAAGCAGAAACTCGAGGGTGCATCCAGCCTGCAGAAAGAAGAGTGCCTTTTCCTGAGCACTGCTCTGCTCTGGCAGCTCCCTGAAGGCCTTCTGGGGCCTTCTCTGCCCTCACCCAGTCGTGCCATTCGGCCCACCCGGGGAGCAAAGGTGCCCCCTCGGCAGGGCTCAGGGTACGGCCTGTGTGTGTTTTCAGGGCTGGGAAAGGGCCGATCCAGAAGCTGGGTGTGCACTTGGGAATGGGGCCTGGTGGGCCTAGCCGGCCTTCCCTGGTTGGGAAGCAGGAGATCTGGGGCCTCCGAGCTGCATGCCCATCCCCTCCCTGGATGCCCCTCTTGCTTCCTCTCTGCTGCCAAGCCTCTCTCACCACACGCGCGTCTCATCGAAAGGAGCAGGCTGCTTGCCATTTTTTGCAAGGACCTCACCCCACAGGCCTCGTTTCCTCGAACGGGAGTGCACACTGACCCAGAGCCTCCAGAGGAGCTGCTGTCTCTCCAGCCACAAAGGCCTGCAGCTGAATCCACGACAGCCTGCTGCATGGAGGGCGTCTATGGGAGAGGGCCATACATCCCAGGTGGGTGCCTCTCTGGCACACCGCTTTCCATGGGCAGACACGGTGTGTGCCAAGTGTCTCCTGTGTGCAGAAAAATGTAGTCCTGGTGCCCGCGGTGCAGAGAATCCTCTTTGCACCCAGAGCAGTGTGCTGGGCAGGCCTCCCATGCTGGGAGAGCCTCCACTTCCCCCAACTGTCCAAGGGCCTCAGGAGCACACTTCGAGGGAGTGGTGGGTCTGACAGGCAGAACGGCCCGAGTGAGGAACGTGGATGGCAGGCCAAAGCCAGCCCTAGGGCCTGTGCTGGCCTAGGCCACTGCCAGCCAGCAGGGCCTCGACAGAGCACAGTTCATTCGAGTAGGCCCCAGGGGCTTGCCTGTGTGCCTCTTGCCCTGCTGGGAAGCTGCAGGTCCAGAGGCTGTGTGAGCCCGGGGCCACTGGGGCCTGAGCACAAAACCGTCAGGACCCCACTCTCAAGCAGGACTCCTGCCACCTCGGCGCTGCCTGCCACACCCCCTTGCTGCCCGCACTGTCTTCACTGCTGGCAGGCCTCTGTGTGCACAGCCCAGTCTCTGCCAAGGGAACAAGGGGCTTGCTCGCCCCTTGCTAGGACCTCCTCCTACAGCACTCTGGACCAGGGCACACACGCCCCTGGACCAGCAGCCTGCAAGGAAGCTGCAGCTGAGCCAGCCACAAAGGCCTGCAGCCCTGGGCAGGGAGCCTTCTGCTAAGGACAGCTTTGCCACTCCAAAGCCCTGCAGGAGTTCCTGGAGGCTCAGGCCTGCAGCGTTTTCCATCACAGGGCACTGGGTGCCCAAAGCCTCCCCTGCGGCTTCCGAGCACCCTGCAGCCCACAGGCCCTTGGCCCCCACTCTGTTGCCAGAGGCAAGTCCTAGGCAGGACTCTCGAGCTTGTAGAGCCACAGGGCCTCCAGCTTGGAAACCTGCTCAGGAACTCAGTGGCAGCCAGGCTTCACCTTCCATGCTTGTGGGCCAGCAGATGGAGCCCTCGCTCCACCGAAAAACTCTCTGCTTTGCCTTCAGCCAGGGAATCGCCTAGTTCAGCTCTCTCTGCCTCAAGCAGAAACTCGAGGATGCATCCAGCCTGCAGAAAGAAGAGTGCCTTTTCCTGAGCACTGCTCTGCTCTGGCAGCTCCCTGAAGGCCTTCTGGGGCCTTCTCTGCCCTCACCCAGTCGTGCCATTCGGCCCACCCGGGGAGCAAAGGGCCCCCCTCGGCAGGGCTCAGGGTACGGCCTGTGTGTGTTTTCAGGGCTGGGAAAGGGCCGATCCAGAAGCTGGGTGTGCACTTGGGAATGGGGCCTGGTGGGCCTAGCCGGCCTTCCCTGGTTGGGAAGCAGGAGATCTGGGGCCTCCGAGCTGCATGCCCATCCCCTCCCTGGATGCCCCTCTTGCTTCCTCTCTGCTGCCAAGCCTCTCTCACCACACGCGCGTCTCATCGAAAGGAGCAGGCTGCTTGCCATTCTTTGCAAGGACCTCACCCCACAGGCCTCGTTTCCTCGAACGGGAGTGCACACTGACCCAGAGCCTCCAGAGGAGCTGCTGTCTCTCCAGCCACAAAGGCCTGCAGCTGAATCCACGACAGCCTGCTGCATGGAGGGCGTCTATGGGAGAGGGCCATACATCCCAGGTGGGTGCCTCTCTGGCACACCGCTTTCCATGGGCAGACACGGTGTGTGCCAAGTGTCTCCTGTGTGCAGAAAATGTAGTCCCGGTGCCCGCGGTGCAGGGAATCCTCTTTGCACCCAGAGCAATGTGCTGGGCAGGCCTCCCATGCTGGGAGAGCCTCCACTTCCCCCAACTGTCCAAGGGCCTCAGGAGCACACTTCGAGGGAGTGGTGGGTCTGACAGGAAGAACGGCCCGAGTGAGGAACGTGGATGGCAGGCCAAAGCCAGCCCTAGGGCCTGTGCTGGCCTAGGCCACTGCCAGCCAGCAGGGCCTCGACAGAGCACAGTTCATTCGAGTAGGCCCCAGGGGCTTGCCTGTGTGCCTCTTGCCCTGCTGGGAAGCTGCAGGTCCAGAGGCTGTGTGAGCCCGGGGCCACTGGGGCCTGAGCACAAAACCGTCAGGACCCCACTCTCAAGCAGGACTCCTGCCACCTCGGCGCTGCCTGCCACACCCCCTTGCTGCCCGCACTGTCTTCACTGCTGGCAGGCCTCTGTGTGCACAGCCCAGTCTCTGCCAAGGGAACAAGGGGCTTGCTCGCCCCTTGCTAGGACCTCCTCCTACAGCACTCTGGACCAGGGCACACACGCCCCTGGACCAGCAGCCTGCAAGGAAGCTGCAGCTGAGCCAGCCACAAAGGCCTGCAGCCCTGGGCAGGGAGCCTTCTGCTAAGGACAGCTTTGCCACGCCAAAGCCCTGCAGGAGTTCCTGGAGGCTCAGGCCTGCAGCGTTATGCATCACAGAGCACTGGGTGCCCAAAGCCTCCCCTGCGGCTTCCGAGCACCCTGCAGCCCACAGGCCCTTGGCCCCCACTCTGTTGCCAGAGGCAAGTCCTAGGCAGGACTCTCGAGCTTGTAGAGCCACAGGGCCTCCAGCTTGGAAACCTGCTCAGGAACTCAGTGGCAGCCAGGCTTCACCTTCCATGCTTGTGGGCCAGCAGATGGAGCCCTCGCTCCACCGAAAAACTCTCTGCTTTGCCTTCAGCCAGGGAATCGCCTAGCTCAGCTCTCTCTGCCTCAAGCAGAAACTCCAGGGTGCATCCAGCCTGCAGAAAGAAGAGTGCCTTTTCCTGAGCACTGCTCTGCTCTGGCAGCTCCCTGAAGGCCTTCTGGGGCCTTCTCTGCCCTCACCCAGTCGTGCCATTCGGCCCACCCGGGGAGCAAAGGTCCCCCCTTGGCAGGGCTCAGGGTACGGCCTGTGTGTGTTTTCAGGGCTGGGAAAGGGCCGATCCAGAAGCTGGGTGTGCACTTGGGAATGGGGCCTGGTGGGCCTAGCCGGCCTTCCCTGGTTGGGAAGCAGGAGATCTGGGGCCTCCGAGCTGCATGCCCATCCCCTCCCTGGATGCCCCTCTTGCTTCCTCTCTGCTGCCAAGCCTCTCTCACCACACGCGCGTCTCATCGAAAGGAGCAGGCTGCTTGCCATTCTTTGCAAGGACCTCACCCCACAGGCCTCGTTTCCTCGAACGGGAGTGCACACTGACCCAGAGCCTCCAGAGGAGCTGCTGTCTCTCCAGCCACAAAGGCCTGCAGCTGAATCCACGACAGCCTGCTGCATGGAGGGCGTCTATGGGAGAGGGCCATACATCCCAGGTGGGTGCCTCTTTGGCACACCGCTTTCCATGGGCAGACACGGTGTGTGCCAAGTGTCTCCTGTGTGCAGAAAATGTAGTCCCGGTGCCCGCGGTGCAGGGAATCCTCTTTGCACCCAGAGCAATGTGCTGGGCAGGCCTCCCATGCTGGGAGAGCCTCCACTTCCCCCAACTGTCCAAGGGCCTCAGGAGCACACTTCGAGAGAGTGGTGGGTCTGACAGGCAGAACGGCCCGAGTGAGGAACGTGGATGGCAGGCCAAAGCCAGCCCTAGGGCCTGTGCTGGCCTAGGCCACTGCCAGCCAGCAGGGCCTCGACAGAGCACAGTTCATTCGAGTAGGCCCCAGGGGCTTGCCTGTTTGCCTCTTGCCCTGCTGGGAAGCTGCAGGTCCAGAGGCTTTGTGAGCCCGGGGCCACTGGGGCCTGAGCACAAAACCGTCAGGACCCCACTCTCAAGCAGGACTCCTGCCACCTCGGCGCTGCCTGCCACACCCCCTTGCTGCCCGCACTGTCTTCACTGCTGGCAGGCCTCTGTGTGCACAGCCCAGTCTCTGCCAAGGGAACAAGGGGCTTGCTCGCCCCTTGCTAGGACCTCCTCCTACAGCACTCTGGACCAGGGCACACACGCCCCTGGACCAGCAGCCTGCAAGGAAGCTGCAGCTGAGCCAGCCACAAAGGCCTGCAGCCCTGGGCAGGGAGCCTTCTGCTAAGGACAGCTTTGCCACTCCAAAGCCCTGCAGGAGTTCCTGGAGGCTCAGGCCTGCAGCGTTTTCCATCACAGGGCACTGGGTGCCCAAAGCCTCCCCTGCGGCTTCCGAGCACCCTGCAGCCCACAGGCCCTTGGCCCCCACTCTGTTGCCAGAGGCAAGTCCTAGGCAGGACTCTCGAGCTTGTAGAGCCACAGGGCCTCCAGCTTGGAAACCTGCTCAGGAACTCAGTGGCAGCCAGGCTTCACCTTCCATGCTTGTGGGCCAGCAGATGGAGCCCTCGCTCCACCGAAAAACTCTCTGCTTTGCCTTCAGCCAGGGAATCGCCTAGCTCAGCTCTCTCTGCCTCAAGCAGAAACTCCAGGGTGCATCCAGCCTGCAGAAAGAAGAGTGCCTTTTCCTGAGCACTGCTCTGCTCTGGCAGCTCCCTGAAGGCCTTCTGGGGCCTTCTCTGCCCTCACCCAGTCGTGCCATTCGGCCCACCCGGGGAGCAAAGGGCCCCCCTCGGCAGGGCTCAGGGTACGGCCTGTGTGTGTTTTCAGGGCTGGGAAAGGGCCGATCCAGAAGCTGGGTGTGCACTTGGGAATGGGGCCTGGTGGGCCTAGCCGGCCTTCCCTGGTTGGGAAGCAGGAGATCTGGGGCCTCCGAGCTGCATGCCCATCCCCTCCCTGGATGCCCCTCTTGCTTCCTCTCTGCTGCCAAGCCTCTCTCACCACACGCGCGTCTCATCGAAAGGAGCAGGCTGCTTGCCATTCTTTGCAAGGACCTCACCCCACAGGCCTCGTTTCCTCGAACGGGAGTGCACACTGACCCAGAGCCTCCAGAGGAGCTGCTGTCTCTCCAGCCACAAAGGCCTGCAGCTGAATCCACGACAGCCTGCTGCATGGAGGGCGTCTATGGGAGAGGGCCATACATCCCAGGTGGGTGCCTCTCTGGCACACCGCTTTCCATGGGCAGACACGGTGTGTGCCAAGTGTCTCCTGTGTGCAGAAAATGTAGTCCCGGTGCCCGCGGTGCAGGGAATCCTCTTTGCACCCAGAGCAATGTGCTGGGCAGGCCTCCCATGCTGGGAGAGCCTCCACTTCCCCCAACTGTCCAAGGGCCTCAGGAGCACACTTCGAGGGAGTGGTGGGTCTGACAGGAAGAACGGCCCGAGTGAGGAACGTGGATGGCAGGCCAAAGCCAGCCCTAGGGCCTGTGCTGGCCTAGGCCACTGCCAGCCAGCAGGGCCTCGACAGAGCACAGTTCATTCGAGTAGGCCCCAGGGGCTTGCCTGTGTGCCTCTTGCCCTGCTGGGAAGCTGCAGGTCCAGAGGCTGTGTGAGCCCGGGGCCACTGGGGCCTGAGCACAAAACCGTCAGGACCCCACTCTCAAGCAGGACTCCTGCCACCTCGGCGCTGCCTGCCACACCCCCTTGCTGCCCGCACTGTCTTCACTGCTGGCAGGCCTCTGTGTGCACAGCCCAGTCTCTGCCAAGGGAACAAGGGGCTTGCTCGCCCCTTGCTAGGACCTCCTCCTACAGCACTCTGGACCAGGGCACACACGCCCCTGGACCAGCAGCCTGCAAGGAAGCTGCAGCTGAGCCAGCCACAAAGGCCTGCAGCCCTGGGCAGGGAGCCTTCTGCTAAGGACAGCTTTGCCACTCCAAAGCCCTGCAGGAGTTCCTGGAGGCTCAGGCCTGCAGCGTTATGCATCACAGAGCACTGGGTGCCCAAAGCCTCCCCTGCGGCTTCCGAGCACCCTGCAGCCCACAGGCCCTTGGCCCCCACTCTGTTGCCAGAGGCAAGTCCTAGGCAGGACTCTCGAGCTTGTAGAGCCACAGGGCCTCCAGCTTGGAAACCTGCTCAGGAACTCAGTGGCAGCCAGGCTTCACCTTCCATGCTTGTGGGCCAGCAGATGGAGCCCTCGCTCCACCGAAAAACTCTCTGCTTTGCCTTCAGCCAGGGAATCGCCTAGCTCAGCTCTCTCTGCCTCAAGCAGAAACTCCAGGGTGCATCCAGCCTGCAGAAAGAAGAGTGCCTTTCTTTTCCTGAGCACTGCTCTGCTCTGGCAGCTCCCTGAAGGCCTTCTGGGGCCTTCTCTGCCCTCACCCAGTCGTGCCATTCGGCCCACCCGGGGAGCAAAGGTCCCCCCTCGGCAGGGCTCAGGGTACGGCCTGTGTGTGTTTTCAGGGCTGGGAAAGGGCCGATCCAGAAGCTGGGTGTGCACTTGGGAATGGGGCCTGGTGGGCCTAGCCGGCCTTCCCTGGTTGGGAAGCAGGAGATCTGGGGCCTCCGAGCTGCATGCCCATCCCCTCCCTGGATGCCCCTCTTGCTTCCTCTCTGCTGCCAAGCCTCTCTCACCACACGCGCGTCTCATCGAAAGGAGCAGGCTGCTTGCCATTCTTTGCAAGGACCTCACCCCACAGGCCTCGTTTCCTCGAACGGGAGTGCACACTGACCCAGAGCCTCCAGAGGAGCTGCTGTCTCTCCAGCCACAAAGGCCTGCAGCTGAATCCACGACAGCCTGCTGCATGGAGGGCGTCTATGGGAGAGGGCCATACATCCCAGGTGGGTGCCTCTCTGGCACACCGCTTTCCATGGGCAGACACGGTGTGTGCCAAGTGTCTCCTGTGTGCAGAAAATGTAGTCCCGGTGCCCGCGGTGCAGGGAATCCTCTTTGCACCCAGAGCAATGTGCTGGGCAGGCCTCCCATGCTGGGAGAGCCTCCACTTCCCCCAACTGTCCAAGGGCCTCAGGAGCACACTTCGAGGGAGTGGTGGGTCTGACAGGCAGAACGGCCCGAGTGAGGAACGTGGATGGCAGGCCAAAGCCAGCCCTAGGGCCTGTGCTGGCCTAGGCCACTGCCAGCCAGCAGGGCCTCGACAGAGCACAGTTCATTCGAGTAGGCCCCAGGGGCTTGCCTGTGTGCCTCTTGCCCTGCTGGGAAGCTGCAGGTCCAGAGGCTGTGTGAGCCCGGGGCCACTGGGGCCTGAGCACAAAACCGTCAGGACCCCACTCTCAAGCAGGACTCCTGCCACCTCGGCGCTGCCTGCCACACCCCCTTGCTGCCCGCACTGTCTTCACTGCTGGCAGGCCTCTGTGTGCACAGCCCAGTCTCTGCCAAGGGAACAAGGGGCTTGCTCGCCCCTTGCTAGGACCTCCTCCTACAGCACTCTGGACCAGGGCACACACGCCCCTGGACCAGCAGCCTGCAAGGAAGCTGCAGCTGAGCCAGCCACAAAGGCCTGCAGCCCTGGGCAGGGAGCCTTCTGCTAAGGACAGCTTTGCCACGCCAAAGCCCTGCAGGAGTTCCTGGAGGCTCAGGCCTGCAGCGTTATGCATCACAGAGCACTGGGTGCCCAAAGCCTCCCCTGCGGCTTCCGAGCACCCTGCAGCCCACAGGCCCTTGGCCCCCACTCTGTTGCCAGAGGCAAGTCCTAGGCAGGACTCTCGAGCTTGTAGAGCCACAGGGCCTCCAGCTTGGAAACCTGCTCAGGAACTCAGTGGCAGCCAGGCTTCACCTTCCATGCTTGTGGGCCAGCAGATGGAGCCCTCGCTCCACCGAAAAACTCTCTGCTTTGCCTTCAGCCAGGGAATCGCCTAGCTCAGCTCTCTCTGCCTCAAGCAGAAACTCCAGGGTGCATCCAGCCTGCAGAAAGAAGAGTGCCTTTTCCTGAGCACTGCTCTGCTCTGGCAGCTCCCTGAAGGCCTTCTGGGGCCTTCTCTGCCCTCACCCAGTCGTGCCATTCGGCCCACCCGGGGAGCAAAGGTCCCCCCTTGGCAGGGCTCAGGGTACGGCCTGTGTGTGTTTTCAGGGCTGGGAAAGGGCCGATCCAGAAGCTGGGTGTGCACTTGGGAATGGGGCCTGGTGGGCCTAGCCGGCCTTCCCTGGTTGGGAAGCAGGAGATCTGGGGCCTCCGAGCTGCATGCCCATCCCCTCCCTGGATGCCCCTCTTGCTTCCTCTCTGCTGCCAAGCCTCTCTCACCACACGCGCGTCTCATCGAAAGGAGCAGGCTGCTTGCCATTCTTTGCAAGGACCTCACCCCACAGGCCTCGTTTCCTCGAACGGGAGTGCACACTGACCCAGAGCCTCCAGAGGAGCTGCTGTCTCTCCAGCCACAAAGGCCTGCAGCTGAATCCACGACAGCCTGCTGCATGGAGGGCGTCTATGGGAGAGGGCCATACATCCCAGGTGGGTGCCTCTTTGGCACACCGCTTTCCATGGGCAGACACGGTGTGTGCCAAGTGTCTCCTGTGTGCAGAAAATGTAGTCCCGGTGCCCGCGGTGCAGGGAATCCTCTTTGCACCCAGAGCAATGTGCTGGGCAGGCCTCCCATGCTGGGAGAGCCTCCACTTCCCCCAACTGTCCAAGGGCCTCAGGAGCACACTTCGAGAGAGTGGTGGGTCTGACAGGCAGAACGGCCCGAGTGAGGAACGTGGATGGCAGGCCAAAGCCAGCCCTAGGGCCTGTGCTGGCCTAGGCCACTGCCAGCCAGCAGGGCCTCGACAGAGCACAGTTCATTCGAGTAGGCCCCAGGGGCTTGCCTGTTTGCCTCTTGCCCTGCTGGGAAGCTGCAGGTCCAGAGGCTTTGTGAGCCCGGGGCCACTGGGGCCTGAGCACAAAACCGTCAGGACCCCACTCTCAAGCAGGACTCCTGCCACCTCGGCGCTGCCTGCCACACCCCCTTGCTGCCCGCACTGTCTTCACTGCTGGCAGGCCTCTGTGTGCACAGCCCAGTCTCTGCCAAGGGAACAAGGGGCTTGCTCGCCCCTTGCTAGGACCTCCTCCTACAGCACTCTGGACCAGGGCACACACGCCCCTGGACCAGCAGCCTGCAAGGAAGCTGCAGCTGAGCCAGCCACAAAGGCCTGCAGCCCTGGGCAGGGAGCCTTCTGCTAAGGACAGCTTTGCCACTCCAAAGCCCTGCAGGAGTTCCTGGAGGCTCAGGCCTGCAGCGTTTTCCATCACAGGGCACTGGGTGCCCAAAGCCTCCCCTGCGGCTTCCGAGCACCCTGCAGCCCACAGGCCCTTGGCCCCCACTCTGTTGCCAGAGGCAAGTCCTAGGCAGGACTCTCGAGCTTGTAGAGCCACAGGGCCTCCAGCTTGGAAACCTGCTCAGGAACTCAGTGGCAGCCAGGCTTCACCTTCCATGCTTGTGGGCCAGCAGATGGAGCCCTCGCTCCACCGAAAAACTCTCTGCTTTGCCTTCAGCCAGGGAATCGCCTAGCTCAGCTCTCTCTGCCTCAAGCAGAAACTCCAGGGTGCATCCAGCCTGCAGAAAGAAGAGTGCCTTTTCCTGAGCACTGCTCTGCTCTGGCAGCTCCCTGAAGGCCTTCTGGGGCCTTCTCTGCCCTCACCCAGTCGTGCCATTCGGCCCACCCGGGGAGCAAAGGTCCCCCCTCGGCAGGGCTCAGGGTAAGGCCTGTGTGTGTTTTCAGGGCTGGGAAAGGGCCGATCCAGAAGCTGGGTGTGCACTTGGGAATGGGGCCTGGTGGGCCTAGCCGGCCTTCCCTGGTTGGGAAGCAGGAGATCTGGGGCCTCCGAGCTGCATGCCCATCCCCTCCCTGGATGCCCCTCTTGCTTCCTCTCTGCTGCCAAGCCTCTCTCACCACACGCGCGTCTCATCGAAAGGAGCAGGCTGCTTGCCATTCTTTGCAAGGACCTCACCCCACAGGCCTCGTTTCCTCGAACGGGAGTGCACACTGACCCAGAGCCTCCAGAGGAGCTGCTGTCTCTCCAGCCACAAAGGCCTGCAGCTGAATCCACGACAGCCTGCTGCATGGAGGGCGTCTATGGGAGAGGGCCATACATCCCAGGTGGGTGCCTCTCTGGCACACCGCTTTCCATGGGCAGACACGGTGTGTGCCAAGTGTCTCCTGTGTGCAGAAAATGTAGTCCCGGTGCCCGCGGTGCAGGGAATCCTCTTTGCACCCAGAGCAATGTGCTGGGCAGGCCTCCCATGCTGGGAGAGCCTCCACTTCCCCCAACTGTCCAAGGGCCTCAGGAGCACACTTCGAGGGAGTGGTGGGTCTGACAGGCAGAACGGCCCGAGTGAGGAACGTGGATGGCAGGCCAAAGCCAGCCCTAGGGCCTGTGCTGGCCTAGGCCACTGCCAGCCAGCAGGGCCTCGACAGAGCACAGTTCATTCGAGTAGGCCCCAGGGGCTTGCCTGTGTGCCTCTTGCCCTGCTGGGAAGCTGCAGGTCCAGAGGCTGTGTGAGCCCGGGGCCACTGGGGCCTGAGCACAAAACCGTCAGGACCCCACTCTCAAGCAGGACTCCTGCCACCTCGGCGCTGCCTGCCACACCCCCTTGCTGCCCGCACTGTCTTCACTGCTGGCAGGCCTCTGTGTGCACAGCCCAGTCTCTGCCAAGGGAACAAGGGGCTTGCTCGCCCCTTGCTAGGACCTCCTCCTACAGCACTCTGGACCAGGGCACACACGCCCCTGGACCAGCAGCCTGCAAGGAAGCTGCAGCTGAGCCAGCCACAAAGGCCTGCAGCCCTGGGCAGGGAGCCTTCTGCTAAGGACAGCTTTGCCACGCCAAAGCCCTGCAGGAGTTCCTGGAGGCTCAGGCCTGCAGCGTTATGCATCACAGAGCACTGGGTGCCCAAAGCCTCCCCTGCGGCTTCCGAGCACCCTGCAGCCCACAGGCCCTTGGCCCCCACTCTGTTGCCAGAGGCAAGTCCTAGGCAGGACTCTCGAGCTTGTAGAGCCACAGGGCCTCCAGCTTGGAAACCTGCTCAGGAACTCAGTGGCAGCCAGGCTTCACCTTCCATGCTTGTGGGCCAGCAGATGGAGCCCTCGCTCCACCGAAAAACTCTCTGCTTTGCCTTCAGCCAGGGAATCGCCTAGCTCAGCTCTCTCTGCCTCAAGCAGAAACTCCAGGGTGCATCCAGCCTGCAGAAAGAAGAGTGCCTTTTCCTGAGCACTGCTCTGCTCTGGCAGCTCCCTGAAGGCCTTCTGGGGCCTTCTCTGCCCTCACCCAGTCGTGCCATTCGGCCCACCCGGGGAGCAAAGGTCCCCCCTCGGCAGGGCTCAGGGTACGGCCTGTGTGTGTTTTCAGGGCTGGGAAAGGGCCGATCCAGAAGCTGGGTGTGCACTTGGGAATGGGGCCTGGTGGGCCTAGCCGGCCTTCCCTGGTTGGGAAGCAGGAGATCTGGGGCCTCCGAGCTGCATGCCCATCCCCTCCCTGGATGCCCCTCTTGCTTCCTCTCTGCTGCCAAGCCTCTCTCACCACACGCGCGTCTCATCGAAAGGAGCAGGCTGCTTGCCATTCTTTGCAAGGACCTCACCCCACAGGCCTCGTTTCCTCGAACGGGAGTGCACACTGACCCAGAGCCTCCAGAGGAGCTGCTGTCTCTCCAGCCACAAAGGCCTGCAGCTGAATCCACGACAGCCTGCTGCATGGAGGGCGTCTATGGGAGAGGGCCATACATCCCAGGTGGGTGCCTCTCTGGCACACCGCTTTCCATGGGCAGACACGGTGTGTGCCAAGTGTCTCCTGTGTGCAGAAAATGTAGTCCCGGTGCCCGCGGTGCAGGGAATCCTCTTTGCACCCAGAGCAATGTGCTGGGCAGGCCTCCCATGCTGGGAGAGCCTCCACTTCCCCCAACTGTCCAAGGGCCTCAGGAGCACACTTCGAGGGAGTGGTGGGTCTGACAGGCAGAACGGCCCGAGTGAGGAACGTGGATGGCAGGCCAAAGCCAGCCCTAGGGCCTGTGCTGGCCTAGGCCACTGCCAGCCAGCAGGGCCTCGACAGAGCACAGTTCATTCGAGTAGGCCCCAGGGGCTTGCCTGTGTGCCTCTTGCCCTGCTGGGAAGCTGCAGGTCCAGAGGCTGTGTGAGCCCGGGGCCACTGGGGCCTGAGCACAAAACCGTCAGGACCCCACTCTCAAGCAGGACTCCTGCCACCTCGGCGCTGCCTGCCACACCCCCTTGCTGCCGGCACTGTCTTCACTGCTGGCAGGCCTCTGTGTGCACAGCCCAGTCTCTGCCAAGGGAACAAGGGGCTTGCTCGCCCCTTGCTAGGACCTCCTCCTACAGCACTCTGGACCAGGGCACACACGCCCCTGGACCAGCAGCCTGCAAGGAAGCTGCAGCTGAGCCAGCCACAAAGGCCTGCAGCCCTGGGCAGGGAGCCTTCTGCTAAGGACAGCTTTGCCACGCCAAAGCCCTGCAGGAGTTCCTGGAGGCTCAGGCCTGCAGCGTTATGCATCACAGAGCACTGGGTGCCCAAAGCCTCCCCTGCGGCTTCCGAGCACCCTGCAGCCCACAGGCCCTTGGCCCCCACTCTGTTGCCAGAGGCAAGTCCTAGGCAGGACTCTCGAGCTTGTAGAGCCACAGGGCCTCCAGCTTGGAAACCTGCTCAGGAACTCAGTGGCAGCCAGGCTTCACCTTCCATGCTTGTGGGCCAGCAGATGGAGCCCTCGCTCCACCGAAAAACTCTCTGCTTTGCCTTCAGCCAGGGAATCGCCTAGCTCAGCTCTCTCTGCCTCAAGCAGAAACTCCAGGGTGCATCCAGCCTGCAGAAAGAAGAGTGCCTTTTCCTGAGCACTGCTCTGCTCTGGCAGCTCCCTGAAGGCCTTCTGGGGCCTTCTCTGCCCTCACCCAGTCGTGCCATTCGGCCCACCCGGGGAGCAAAGGTCCCCCCTTGGCAGGGCTCAGGGTACGGCCTGTGTGTGTTTTCAGGGCTGGGAAAGGGCCGATCCAGAAGCTGGGTGTGCACTTGGGAATGGGGCCTGGTGGGCCTAGCCGGCCTTCCCTGGTTGGGAAGCAGGAGATCTGGGGCCTCCGAGCTGCATGCCCATCCCCTCCCTGGATGCCCCTCTTGCTTCCTCTCTGCTGCCAAGCCTCTCTCACCACACGCGCGTCTCATCGAAAGGAGCAGGCTGCTTGCCATTCTTTGCAAGGACCTCACCCCACAGGCCTCGTTTCCTCGAACGGGAGTGCACACTGACCCAGAGCCTCCAGAGGAGCTGCTGTCTCTCCAGCCACAAAGGCCTGCAGCTGAATCCACGACAGCCTGCTGCATGGAGGGCGTCTATGGGAGAGGGCCATACATCCCAGGTGGGTGCCTCTTTGGCACACCGCTTTCCATGGGCAGACACGGTGTGTGCCAAGTGTCTCCTGTGTGCAGAAAATGTAGTCCTGGTGCCCGCGGTGCAGGGAATCCTCTTTGCACCCAGAGCAATGTGCTGGGCAGGCCTCCCATGCTGGGAGAGCCTCCACTTCCCCCAACTGTCCAAGGGCCTCAGGAGCACACTTCGAGAGAGTGGTGGGTCTGACAGGCAGAACGGCCCGAGTGAGGAACGTGGATGGCAGGCCAAAGCCAGCCCTAGGGCCTGTGCTGGCCTAGGCCACTGCCAGCCAGCAGGGCCTCGACAGAGCACAGTTCATTCGAGTAGGCCCCAGGGGCTTGCCTGTTTGCCTCTTGCCCTGCTGGGAAGCTGCAGGTCCAGAGGCTTTGTGAGCCCGGGGCCACTGGGGCCTGAGCACAAAACCGTCAGGACCCCACTCTCAAGCAGGACTCCTGCCACCTCGGCGCTGCCTGCCACACCCCCTTGCTGCCCGCACTGTCTTCACTGCTGGCAGGCCTCTGTGTGCACAGCCCAGTCTCTGCCAAGGGAACAAGGGGCTTGCTCGCCCCTTGCTAGGACCTCCTCCTACAGCACTCTGGACCAGGGCACACACGCCCCTGGACCAGCAGCCTGCAAGGAAGCTGCAGCTGAGCCAGCCACAAAGGCCTGCAGCCCTGGGCAGGGAGCCTTCTGCTAAGGACAGCTTTGCCACTCCAAAGCCCTGCAGGAGTTCCTGGAGGCTCAGGCCTGCAGCGTTTTCCATCACAGGGCACTGGGTGCCCAAAGCCTCCCCTGCGGCTTCCGAGCACCCTGCAGCCCACAGGCCCTTGGCCCCCACTCTGTTGCCAGAGGCAAGTCCTAGGCAGGACTCTCGAGCTTGTAGAGCCACAGGGCCTCCAGCTTGGAAACCTGTTCAGGAACTCAGTGGCAGCCAGGCTTCACCTTCCATGCTTGTGGGCCAGCAGATGGAGCCCTCGCTCCACCGAAAAACTCTCTGCTTTGCCTTCAGCCAGGGAATCGCCTAGCTCAGCTCTCTCTGCCTCAAGCAGAAACTCGAGGGTGCATCCAGCCTGCAGAAAGAAGAGTGCCTTTTCCTGAGCACTGCTCTGCTCTGGCAGCTCCCTGAAGGCCTTCTGGGGCCTTCTCTGCCCTCACCCAGTCGTGCCATTCGGCCCACCCGGGGAGCAAAGGTCCCCCCTCGGCAGGGCTCAGGGTACGGCCTGTGTGTGTTTTCAGGGCTGGGAAAGGGCCGATCCAGAAGCTGGGTGTGCACTTGGGAATGGGGCCTGGTGGGCCTAGCCGGCCTTCCCTGGTTGGGAAGCAGGAGATCTGGGGCCTCCGAGCTGCATGCCCATCCCCTCCCTGGATGCCCCTCTTGCTTCCTCTCTGCTGCCAAGCCTCTCTCACCACACGCGCGTCTCATCGAAAGGAGCAGGCTGCTTGCCATTCTTTGCAAGGACCTCACCCCACAGGCCTCGTTTCCTCGAACGGGAGTGCACACTGACCCAGAGCCTCCAGAGGAGCTGCTGTCTCTCCAGCCACAAAGGCCTGCAGCTGACTCCACGGCAGCCTGCTGCATGGAGGGCGTCTATGGGAGAGGGCCATACATCCCAGGTGGGTGCCTCTCTGGCACACCGCTTTCCATGGGCAGACACGGTGTGTGCCAAGTGTCTCCTGTGTGCAGAAAATGTAGTCCCGGTGCCCGCGGTGCAGGGAATCCTCTTTGCACCCAGAGCAATGTGCTGGGCAGGCCTCCCATGCTGGGAGAGCCTCCACTTCCCCCAACTGTCCAAGGGCCTCAGGAGCACACTTCGAGGGAGTGGTGGGTCTGACAGGCAGAACGGCCCGAGTGAGGAACGTGGATGGCAGGCCAAAGCCAGCCCTAGGGCCTGTGCTGGCCTAGGCCACTGCCAGCCAGCAGGGCCTCGACAGAGCACAGTTCATTCGAGTAGGCCCCAGCGGCTTGCCTGTTTGCCTCTTGCCCTGCTGGGAAGCTGCAGGTCCAGAGGCTGTGTGAGCCCGGGGCCACTGGGGCCTGAGCACAAAACCGTCAGGACCCCACTCTCAAGCAGGACTCCTGCCACCTCGGCGCTGCCTGCCACACCCCCTTGCTGCCCGCACTGTCTTCACTGCTGGCAGGCCTCTGTGTGCACAGCCCAGTCTCTGCCAAGGGAACAAGGGGCTTGCTCGCCCCTTGCTAGGACCTCCTCCTACAGCACTCTGGACCAGGGCACACACGCCCCTGGACCAGCAGCCTGCAAGGAAGCTGCAGCTGAGCCAGCCACAAAGGCCTGCAGCCCTGGGCAGGGAGCCTTCTGCTAAGGACAGCTTTGCCACTCCAAAGCCCTGCAGGAGTTCCTGGAGGCTCAGGCCTGCAGCGTTTTCCATCACAGGGCACTGGGTGCCCAAAGCCTCCCCTGCGGCTTCCGAGCACCCTGCAGCCCACAGGCCCTTGGCCCCCACTCTGTTGCCAGAGGCAAGTCCTAGGCAGGACTCTCGAGCTTGTAGAGCCACAGGGCCTCCAGCTTGGAAACCTGCTCAGGAACTCAGTGGCAGCCAGGCTTCACCTTCCATGCTTGTGGGCCAGCAGATGGAGCCCTCGCTCCACCGAAAAACTCTCTGCTTTGCCTTCAGCCAGGGAATCGCCTAGCTCAGCTCTCTCTGCCTCAAGCAGAAACTCCAGGGTGCATCCAGCCTGCAGAAAGAAGAGTGCCTTTTCCTGAGCACTGCTCTGCTCTGGCAGCTCCCTGAAGGCCTTCTGGGGCCTTCTCTGCCCTCACCCAGTCGTGCCATTCGGCCCACCCGGGGAGCAAAGGTCCCCCCTCGGCAGGGCTCAGGGTACGGCCTGTGTGTGTTTTCAGGGCTGGGAAAGGGCCGATCCAGAAGCTGGGTGTGCACTTGGGAATGGGGCCTGGTGGGCCTAGCCGGCCTTCCCTGGTTGGGAAGCAGGAGATCTGGGGCCTCCGAGCTGCATGCCCATCCCCTCCCTGGATGCCCCTCTTGCTTCCTCTCTGCTGCCAAGCCTCTCTCACCACACGCGCGTCTCATCGAAAGGAGCAGGCTGCTTGCCATTCTTTGCAAGGACCTCACCCCACAGGCCTCGTTTCCTCGAACGGGAGTGCACACTGACCCAGAGCCTCCAGAGGAGCTGCTGTCTCTCCAGCCACAAAGGCCTGCAGCTGAATCCACGACAGCCTGCTGCATGGAGGGCGTCTATGGGAGAGGGCCATACATCCCAGGTGGGTGCCTCTCTGGCACACCGCTTTCCATGGGCAGACACGGTGTGTGCCAAGTGTCTCCTGTGTGCAGAAAATGTAGTCCCGGTGCCCGCGGTGCAGGGAATCCTCTTTGCACCCAGAGCAATGTGCTGGGCAGGCCTCCCATGCTGGGAGAGCCTCCACTTCCCCCAACTGTCCAAGGGCCTCAGGAGCACACTTCGAGGGAGTGGTGGGTCTGACAGGCAGAACGGCCCGAGTGAGGAACGTGGATGGCAGGCCAAAGCCAGCCCTAGGGCCTGTGCTGGCCTAGGCCACTGCCAGCCAGCAGGGCCTCGACAGAGCACAGTTCATTCGAGTAGGCCCCAGGGGCTTGCCTGTTTGCCTCTTGCCCTGCTGGGAAGCTGCAGGTCCAGAGGCTGTGGGAGCCCGGGGCCACTGGGGCCTGAGCACAAAACCGTCAGGACCCCACTCTCAAGCAGGACTCCTGCCACCTCGGCGCTGCCTGCCACACCCCCTTGCTGCCCGCACTGTCTTCACTGCTGGCAGGCCTCTGTGTGCACAGCCCAGTCTCTGCCAAGGGAACAAGGGGCTTGCTCGCCCCTTGCTAGGACCTCCTCCTACAGCACTCTGGACCAGGGCACACACGCCCCTGGACCAGCAGCCTGCAAGGAAGCTGCAGCTGAGCCAGCCACAAAGGCCTGCAGCCCTGGGCAGGGAGCCTTCTGCTAAGGACAGCTTTGCCACTCCAAAGCCCTGCAGGAGTTCCTGGAGGCTCAGGCCTGCAGCGTTTTCCATCACAGGGCACTGGGTGCCCAAAGCCTCCCCTGCGGCTTCCGAGCACCCTGCAGCCCACAGGCCCTTGGCCCCCACTCTGTTGCCAGAGGCAAGTCCTAGGCAGGACTCTCGAGCTTGTAGAGCCACAGGGCCTCCAGCTTGGAAACCTGCTCAGGAACTCAGTGGCAGCCAGGCTTCACCTTCCATGCTTGTGGGCCAGCAGATGGAGCCCTCGCTCCACCGAAAAACTCTCTGCTTTGCCTTCAGCCAGGGAATCGCCTAGCTCAGCTCTCTCTGCCTCAAGCAGAAACTCCAGGGTGCATCCAGCCTGCAGAAAGAAGAGTGCCTTTTCCTGAGCACTGCTCTGCTCTGGCAGCTCCCTGAAGGCCTTCTGGGGCCTTCTCTGCCCTCACCCAGTCGTGCCATTCGGCCCACCCGGGGAGCAAAGGTCCCCCCTCGGCAGGGCTCAGGGTACGGCCTGTGTGTGTTTTCAGGGCTGGGAAAGGGCCGATCCAGAAGCTGGGTGTGCACTTGGGAATGGGGCCTGGTGGGCCTAGCCGGCCTTCCCTGGTTGGGAAGCAGGAGATCTGGGGCCTCCGAGCTGCATGCCCATCCCCTCCCTGGATGCCCCTCTTGCTTCCTCTCTGCTGCCAAGCCTCTCTCACCACACGCGCGTCTCATCGAAAGGAGCAGGCTGCTTGCCATTCTTTGCAAGGACCTCACCCCACAGGCCTCGTTTCCTCGAACGGGAGTGCACACTGACCCAGAGCCTCCAGAGGAGCTGCTGTCTCTCCAGCCACAAAGGCCTGCAGCTGAATCCACGACAGCCTGCTGCATGGAGGGCGTCTATGGGAGAGGGCCATACATCCCAGGTGGGTGCCTCTCTGGCACACCGCTTTCCATGGGCAGACACGGTGTGTGCCAAGTGTCTCCTGTGTGCAGAAAATGTAGTCCCGGTGCCCGCGGTGCAGGGAATCCTCTTTGCACCCAGAGCAATGTGCTGGGCAGGCCTCCCATGCTGGGAGAGCCTCCACTTCCCCCAACTGTCCAAGGGCCTCAGGAGCACACTTCGAGGGAGTGGTGGGTCTGACAGGCAGAACGGCCCGAGTGAGGAACGTGGATGGCAGGCCAAAGCCAGCCCTAGGGCCTGTGCTGGCCTAGGCCACTGCCAGCCAGCAGGGCCTCGACAGAGCACAGTTCATTCGAGTAGGCCCCAGGGGCTTGCCTGTTTGCCTCTTGCCCTGCTGGGAAGCTGCAGGTCCAGAGGCTGTGTGAGCCCGGGGCCACTTGGGCCTGAGCACAAAACCGTCAGCACCCCACTCTCAAGCAGGACTCCTGCCACCTCGGCGCTGCCTGCCACACCCCCTTGCTGCCCGCACTGTCTTCACTGCTGGCAGGCCTCTGTGTGCACAGCCCAGTCTCTGCCAAGGGAACAAGGGGCTTGCTCGCCCCTTGCTAGGACCTCCTCCTACAGCACTCTGGACCAGGGCACACACGCCCCTGGACCAGCAGCCTGCAAGGAAGCTGCAGCTGAGCCAGCCACAAAGGCCTGCAGCCCTGGGCAGGGAGCCTTCTGCTAAGGACAGCTTTGCCACTCCAAAGCCCTGCAGGAGTTCCTGGAGGCTCAGGCCTGCAGCGTTTTCCATCACAGGGCACTGGGTGCCCAAAGCCTCCCCTGCGGCTTCCGAGCACCCTGCAGCCCACAGGCCCTTGGCCCCCACTCTGTTGCCAGAGGCAAGTCCTAGGCAGGACTCTCGAGCTTGTAGAGCCACAGGGCCTCCAGCTTGGAAACCTGTTCAGGAACTCAGTGGCAGCCAGGCTTCACCTTCCATGCTTGTGGGCCAGCAGATGGAGCCCTCGCTCCACCGAAAAACTCTCTGCTTTGCCTTCAGCCAGGGAATCGCCTAGCTCAGCTCTCTCTGCCTCAAGCAGAAACTCGAGGGTGCATCCAGCCTGCAGAAAGAAGAGTGCCTTTTCCTGAGCACTGCTCTGCTCTGGCAGCTCCCTGAAGGCCTTCTGGGGCCTTCTCTGCCCTCACCCAGTCGTGCCATTCGGCCCACCCGGGGAGCAAAGGTCCCCCCTCGGCAGGGCTCAGGGTACGGCCTGTGTGTGTTTTCAGGGCTGGGAAAGGGCCGATCCAGAAGCTGGGTGTGCACTTGGGAATGGGGCCTGGTGGGCCTAGCCGGCCTTCCCTGGTTGGGAAGCAGGAGATCTGGGGCCTCCGAGCTGCATGCCCATCCCCTCCCTGGATGCCCCTCTTGCTTCCTCTCTGCTGCCAAGCCTCTCTCACCACACGCGCGTCTCATCGAAAGGAGCAGGCTGCTTGCCATTCTTTGCAAGGACCTCACCCCACAGGCCTCGTTTCCTCGAACGGGAGTGCACACTGACCCAGAGCCTCCAGAGGAGCTGCTGTCTCTCCAGCCACAAAGGCCTGCAGCTGACTCCACGGCAGCCTGCTGCATGGAGGGCGTCTATGGGAGAGGGCCATACATCCCAGGTGGGTGCCTCTCTGGCACACCGCTTTCCATGGGCAGACACGGTGTGTGCCAAGTGTCTCCTGTGTGCAGAAAATGTAGTCCCGGTGCCCGCGGTGCAGGGAATCCTCTTTGCACCCAGAGCAATGTGCTGGGCAGGCCTCCCATGCTGGGAGAGCCTCCACTTCCCCCAACTGTCCAAGGGCCTCAGGAGCACACTTCGAGGGAGTGGTGGGTCTGACAGGCAGAACGGCCCGAGTGAGGAACGTGGATGGCAGGCCAAAGCCAGCCCTAGGGCCTGTGCTGGCCTAGGCCACTGCCAGCCAGCAGGGCCTCGACAGAGCACAGTTCATTCGAGTAGGCCCCAGCGGCTTGCCTGTTTGCCTCTTGCCCTGCTGGGAAGCTGCAGGTCCAGAGGCTGTGTGAGCCCGGGGCCACTGGGGCCTGAGCACAAAACCGTCAGGACCCCACTCTCAAGCAGGACTCCTGCCACCTCGGCGCTGCCTGCCACACCCCCTTGCTGCCCGCACTGTCTTCACTGCTGGCAGGCCTCTGTGTGCACAGCCCAGTCTCTGCCAAGGGAACAAGGGGCTTGCTCGCCCCTTGCTAGGACCTCCTCCTACAGCACTCTGGACCAGGGCACACACGCCCCTGGACCAGCAGCCTGCAAGGAAGCTGCAGCTGAGCCAGCCACAAAGGCCTGCAGCCCTGGGCAGGGAGCCTTCTGCTAAGGACAGCTTTGCCACTCCAAAGCCCTGCAGGAGTTCCTGGAGGCTCAGGCCTGCAGCGTTTTCCATCACAGGGCACTGGGTGCCCAAAGCCTCCCCTGCGGCTTCCGAGCACCCTGCAGCCCACAGGCCCTTGGCCCCCACTCTGTTGCCAGAGGCAAGTCCTAGGCAGGACTCTCGAGCTTGTAGAGCCACAGGGCCTCCAGCTTGGAAACCTGCTCAGGAACTCAGTGGCAGCCAGGCTTCACCTTCCATGCTTGTGGGCCAGCAGATGGAGCCCTCGCTCCACCGAAAAACTCTCTGCTTTGCCTTCAGCCAGGGAATCGCCTAGCTCAGCTCTCTCTGCCTCAAGCAGAAACTCCAGGGTGCATCCAGCCTGCAGAAAGAAGAGTGCCTTTTCCTGAGCACTGCTCTGCTCTGGCAGCTCCCTGAAGGCCTTCTGGGGCCTTCTCTGCCCTCACCCAGTCGTGCCATTCGGCCCACCCGGGGAGCAAAGGTCCCCCCTCGGCAGGGCTCAGGGTACGGCCTGTGTGTGTTTTCAGGGCTGGGAAAGGGCCGATCCAGAAGCTGGGTGTGCACTTGGGAATGGGGCCTGGTGGGCCTAGCCGGCCTTCCCTGGTTGGGAAGCAGGAGATCTGGGGCCTCCGAGCTGCATGCCCATCCCCTCCCTGGATGCCCCTCTTGCTTCCTCTCTGCTGCCAAGCCTCTCTCACCACACGCGCGTCTCATCGAAAGGAGCAGGCTGCTTGCCATTCTTTGCAAGGACCTCACCCCACAGGCCTCGTTTCCTCGAACGGGAGTGCACACTGACCCAGAGCCTCCAGAGGAGCTGCTGTCTCTCCAGCCACAAAGGCCTGCAGCTGAATCCACGACAGCCTGCTGCATGGAGGGCGTCTATGGGAGAGGGCCATACATCCCAGGTGGGTGCCTCTCTGGCACACCGCTTTCCATGGGCAGACACGGTGTGTGCCAAGTGTCTCCTGTGTGCAGAAAATGTAGTCCCGGTGCCCGCGGTGCAGGGAATCCTCTTTGCACCCAGAGCAATGTGCTGGGCAGGCCTCCCATGCTGGGAGAGCCTCCACTTCCCCCAACTGTCCAAGGGCCTCAGGAGCACACTTCGAGGGAGTGGTGGGTCTGACAGGCAGAACGGCCCGAGTGAGGAACGTGGATGGCAGGCCAAAGCCAGCCCTAGGGCCTGTGCTGGCCTAGGCCACTGCCAGCCAGCAGGGCCTCGACAGAGCACAGTTCATTCGAGTAGGCCCCAGGGGCTTGCCTGTTTGCCTCTTGCCCTGCTGGGAAGCTGCAGGTCCAGAGGCTGTGGGAGCCCGGGGCCACTGGGGCCTGAGCACAAAACCGTCAGGACCCCACTCTCAAGCAGGACTCCTGCCACCTCGGCGCTGCCTGCCACACCCCCTTGCTGCCCGCACTGTCTTCACTGCTGGCAGGCCTCTGTGTGCACAGCCCAGTCTCTGCCAAGGGAACAAGGGGCTTGCTCGCCCCTTGCTAGGACCTCCTCCTACAGCACTCTGGACCAGGGCACACACGCCCCTGGACCAGCAGCCTGCAAGGAAGCTGCAGCTGAGCCAGCCACAAAGGCCTGCAGCCCTGGGCAGGGAGCCTTCTGCTAAGGACAGCTTTGCCACTCCAAAGCCCTGCAGGAGTTCCTGGAGGCTCAGGCCTGCAGCGTTTTCCATCACAGGGCACTGGGTGCCCAAAGCCTCCCCTGCGGCTTCCGAGCACCCTGCAGCCCACAGGCCCTTGGCCCCCACTCTGTTGCCAGAGGCAAGTCCTAGGCAGGACTCTCGAGCTTGTAGAGCCACAGGGCCTCCAGCTTGGAAACCTGCTCAGGAACTCAGTGGCAGCCAGGCTTCACCTTCCATGCTTGTGGGCCAGCAGATGGAGCCCTCGCTCCACCGAAAAACTCTCTGCTTTGCCTTCAGCCAGGGAATCGCCTAGCTCAGCTCTCTCTGCCTCAAGCAGAAACTCGAGGGTGCATCCAGCCTGCAGAAAGAAGAGTGCCTTTTCCTGAGCACTGCTCTGCTCTGGCAGCTCCCTGAAGGCCTTCTGGGGCCTTCTCTGCCCTCACCCAGTCGTGCCATTCGGCCCACCCGGGGAGCAAAGGTCCCCCCTCGGCAGGGCTCAGGGTACGGCCTGTGTGTGTTTTCAGGGCTGGGAAAGGGCCGATCCAGAAGCTGGGTGTGCACTTGGGAATGGGGCCTGGTGGGCCTAGCCGGCCTTCCCTGGTTGGGAAGCAGGAGATCTGGGGCCTCCGAGCTGCATGCCCATCCCCTCCCTGGATGCCCCTCTTGCTTCCTCTCTGCTGCCAAGCCTCTCTCACCACACGCGCGTCTCATCGAAAGGAGCAGGCTGCTTGCCATTCTTTGCAAGGACCTCACCCCACAGGCCTCGTTTCCTCGAACGGGAGTGCACACTGACCCAGAGCCTCCAGAGGAGCTGCTGTCTCTCCAGCCACAAAGGCCTGCAGCTGAATCCACGACAGCCTGCTGCATGGAGGGCGTCTATGGGAGAGGGCCATACATCCCAGGTGGGTGCCTCTCTGGCACACTGCTTTCCATGGGCAGACACGGTGTGTGCCAAGTGTCTCCTGTGTGCAGAAAATGTAGTCCCGGTGCCCGCGGTGCAGGGAATCCTCTTTGCACCCAGAGCAATGTGCTGGGCAGGCCTCCCATGCTGGGAGAGCCTCCACTTCCCCCAACTGTCCAAGGGCCTCAGGAGCACACTTCGAGGGAGTGGTGGGTCTGACAGGCAGAACGGCCCGAGTGAGGAACGTGGATGGCAGGCCAAAGCCAGCCCTAGGGCCTGTGCTGGCCTAGGCCACTGCCAGCCAGCAGGGCCTCGACAGAGCACAGTTCATTCGAGTAGGCCCCAGGGGCTTGCCTGTTTGCCTCTTGCCCTGCTGGGAAGCTGCAGGTCCAGAGGCTGTGTGAGCCCGGGGCCACTGGGGCCTGAGCACAAAACCGTCAGGACCCCACTCTCAAGCAGGACTCCTGCCACCTCGGCGCTGCCTGCCACACCCCCTTGCTGCCCGCACTGTCTTCACTGCTGGCAGGCCTCTGTGTGCACAGCCCAGTCTCTGCCAAGGGAACAAGGGGCTTGCTCGCCCCTTGCTAGGACCTCCTCCTACAGCACTCTGGACCAGGGCACACACGCCCCTGGACCAGCAGCCTGCAAGGAAGCTGCAGCTGAGCCAGCCACAAAGGCCTGCAGCCCTGGGCAGGGAGCCTTCTGCTAAGGACAGCTTTGCCACTCCAAAGCCCTGCAGGAGTTCCTGGAGGCTCAGGCCTGCAGCGTTTTCCATCACAGGGCACTGGGTGCCCAAAGCCTCCCCTGCGGCTTCCGAGCACCCTGCAGCCCACAGGCCCTTGGCCCCCACTCTGTTGCCAGAGGCAAGTCCTAGGCAGGACTCTCGAGCTTGTAGAGCCACAGGGCCTCCAGCTTGGAAACCTGTTCAGGAACTCAGTGGCAGCCAGGCTTCACCTTCCATGCTTGTGGGCCAGCAGATGGAGCCCTCGCTCCACCGAAAAACTCTCTGCTTTGCCTTCAGCCAGGGAATCGCCTAGCTCAGCTCTCTCTGCCTCAAGCAGAAACTCGAGGGTGCATCCAGCCTGCAGAAAGAAGAGTGCCTTTTCCTGAGCACTGCTCTGCTCTGGCAGCTCCCTGAAGGCCTTCTGGGGCCTTCTCTGCCCTCACCCAGTCGTGCCATTCGGCCCACCCGGGGAGCAAAGGTCCCCCCTCGGCAGGGCTCAGGGTACGGCCTGTGTGTGTTTTCAGGGCTGGGAAAGGGCCGATCCAGAAGCTGGGTGTGCACTTGGGAATGGGGCCTGGTGGGCCTAGCCGGCCTTCCCTGGTTGGGAAGCAGGAGATCTGGGGCCTCCGAGCTGCATGCCCATCCCCTCCCTGGATGCCCCTCTTGCTTCCTCTCTGCTGCCAAGCCTCTCTCACCACACGCGCGTCTCATCGAAAGGAGCAGGCTGCTTGCTGTTTTTTGCAAGGACCTCACCCCACAGGCCTCGTTTCCTCGAACGGGAGTGCACACTGACCCAGAGCCTCCAGAGGAGCTGCTGTCTCTCCAGCCACAAAGGCCTGCAGCCGAATCCACGACAGCCTGCTGCATGGAGGGCGTCTATGGGAGAGGGCCATACATCCCAGGTGGGTGCCTCTCTGGCACACCGCTTTCCATGGGCAGACACGGTGTGTGCCAAGTGTCTCCTGTGTGCAGAAAAATGTAGTCCTGGTGCCCGCGGTGCAGAGAATCCTCTTTGCACCCAGAGCAGTGTGCTGGGCAGGCCTCCCATGCTGGGAGAGCCTCCACTTCCCCCAACTGTCCAAGGGCCTCAGGAGCACACTTCGAGGGAGTGGTGGGTCTGACAGGCAGAACGGCCCGAGTGAGGAACGTGGATGGCAGGCCAAAGCCAGCCCTAGGGCCTGTGCTGGCCTAGGCCACTGCCAGCCAGCAGGGCCTCGACAGAGCACAGTTCATTCGAGTAGGCCCCAGGGGCTTGCCTGTTTGCCTCTTACCCTGCTGGGAAGCTGCAGGTCCAGAGGCTGTGTGAGCCCGGGGCCACTGGGGCCTGAGCACAAAACCGTCAGGACCCCACTCTCAAGCAGGACTCCTGCCACCTCGGCGCTGCCTGCCACACCCCCTTGCTGCCCGCACTGTCTTCACTGCTGGCAGGCCTCTGTGTGCACAGCCCAGTCTCTGCCAAGGGAACAAGGGGCTTGCTCGCCCCTTGCTAGGACCTCCTCCTACAGCACTCTGGACCAGGGCACACACGCCCCTGGACCAGCAGCCTGCAAGGAAGCTGCAGCTGAGCCAGCCACAAAGGCCTGCAGCCCTGGGCAGGGAGCCTTCTGCTAAGGACAGCTTTGCCACTCCAAAGCCCTGCAGGAGTTCCTGGAGGCTCAGGCCTGCAGCGTTTTCCATCACAGGGCACTGGGTGCCCAAAGCCTCCCCTGCGGCTTCCGAGCACCCTGCAGCCCACAGGCCCTTGGCCCCCACTCTGTTGCCAGAGGCAAGTCCTAGGCAGGACTCTCAAGCTTGTAGAGCCACAGGGCCTCCAGCTTGGAAACCTGCTCAGGAACTCAGTGGCAGCCAGGCTTCACCTTCCATGCTTGTGGGCCAGCAGATGGAGCCCTCGCTCCACCGAAAAACTCTCTGCTTTGCCTTCAGCCAGGGAATCGCCTAGCTCAGCTCTCTCTGCCTCAAGCAGAAACTCGAGGGTGCATCCAGCCTGCAGAAAGAAGAGTGCCTTTTCCTGAGCACTGCTCTGCTCTGGCAGCTCCCTGAAGGCCTTCTGGGGCCTTCTCTGCCCTCACCCAGTCGTGCCATTCGGCCCACCCGGGGAGCAAACGTCCCCCATCGGCAGGGCTCAGGGTACGGCCTGTGTGTGTTTTCAGGGCTGGGAAAGGGCCGATCCAGAAGCTGGGTGTGCACTTGGGAATGGGGCCTGGTGGGCCTAGCCGGCCTTCCCTGGTTGGGAAGCAGGAGATCTGGGGCCTCCGAGCTGCATGCCCATCCCCTCCCTGGATGCCCCTCTTGCTTCCTCTCTGCTGCCAAGCCTCTCTCACCACACGCGCGTCTCATCGAAAGGAGCAGGCTGCTTGCCATTCTTTGCAAGGACCTCACCCCACAGGCCTCGTTTCCTCGAACGGGAGTGCACACTGACCCAGAGCCTCCAGAGGAGCTGCTGTCTCTCCAGCCACAAAGGCCTGCAGCTGAATCCACGACAGCCTGCTGCATGGAGGGCGTCTATGGGAGAGGGCCATACATGCCAGGTGGGTGCCTCTCTGGCACACCGCTTTCCATGGGCAGACACGGTGTGTGCCAAGTGTCTCCTGTGTGCAGAAAATGTAGTCCCGGTGCCCGCGGTGCAGGGAATCCTCTTTGCACCCAGAGCAATGTGCTGGGCAGGCCTCCCATGCTGGGAGAGCCTCCACTTCCCCCAACTGTCCAAGGGCCTCAGGAGCACACTTCGAGGGAGTGGTGGGTCTGACAGGCAGAACGGCCCGAGTGAGGAACGTGGATGGCAGGCCAAAGCCAGCCCTAGGGCCTGTGCTGGCCTAGGCCACTGCCAGCCAGCAGGGCCTCGACAGAGCACAGTTCATTCGAGTAGGCCCCAGGGGCTTGCCTGTTTGCCTCTTGCCCTGCTGGGAAGCTGCAGGTCCAGAGGCTTTGTGAGCCCGGGGCCACTGGGGCCTGAGCACAAAACCGTCAGGACCCCACTCTCAAGCAGGACTCCTGCCACCTCGGCGCTGCCTGCCACACCCCCTTGCTGCCCGCACTGTCTTCACTGCTGGCAGGCCTCTGTGTGCACAGCCCAGTCTCTGCCAAGGGAACAAGGGGCTTGCTCGCCCCTTGCTAGGACCTCCTCCTACAGCACTCTGGACCAGGGCACACACGCCCCTGGACCAGCAGCCTGCAAGGAAGCTGCAGCTGAGCCAGCCACAAAGGCCTGCAGCCCTGGGCAGGGAGCCTTCTGCTAAGGACAGCTTTGCCACTCCAAAGCCCTGCAGGAGTTCCTGGAGGCTCAGGCCTGCAGCGTTTTCCATCACAGGGCACTGGGTGCCCAAAGCCTCCCCTGCGGCTTCCGAGCACCCTGCAGCCCACAGGCCCTTGGCCCCCACTCTGTTGCCAGAGGCAAGTCCTAGGCAGGACTCTCGAGCTTGTAGAGCCACAGGGCCTCCAGCTTGGAAACCTGCTCAGGAACTCAGTGGCAGCCAGGCTTCACCTTCCATGCTTGTGGGCCAGCAGATGGAGCCCTCGCTCCACCGAAAAACTCTCTGCTTTGCCTTCAGCCAGGGAATTGCCTAGCTCAGCTCTCTCTGCCTCAAGCAGAAACTCGAGGGTGCATCCAGCCTGCAGAAAGAAGAGTGCCTTTTCCTGAGCACTGCTCTGCTCTGGCAGCTCCCTGAAGGCCTTCTGGGGCCTTCTCTGCCCTCACCCAGTCGTGCCATTCGGCCCACCCGGGGAGCAAAGGTCCCCCATCGGCAGGGCTCAGGGTACGGCCTGTGTGTGTTTTCAGGGCTGGGAAAGGGCCGATCCAGAAGCTGGGTGTGCACTTGGGAATGGGGCCTGGTGGGCCTAGCCGGCCTTCCCTGGTTGGGAAGCAGGAGATCTGGGGCCTCCGAGCTGCATGCCCATCCCCTCCCTGGATGCCCCTCTTGCTTCCTCTCTGCTGCCAAGCCTCTCTCACCACACGCGCGTCTCATCGAAAGGAGCAGGCTGCTTGCCATTCTTTGCAAGGACCTCACCCCACAGGCCTCGTTTCCTCGAACGGGAGTGCACACTGACCCAGAGCCTCCAGAGGAGCTGCTGTCTCTCCAGCCACAAAGGCCTGCAGCTGACTCCACGGCAGCCTGCTGCATGGAGGGCGTCTATGGGAGAGGGCCATACATCCCAGGTGGGTGCCTCTCTGGCACACCGCTTTCCATGGGCAGACACGGTGTGTGCCAAGTGTCTCCTGTGTGCAGAAAATGTAGTCCCGGTGCCCGCGGTGCAGGGAATCCTCTTTGCACCCAGAGCAATGTGCTGGGCAGGCCTCCCATGCTGGGAGAGCCTCCACTTCCCCCAACTGTCCAAGGGCCTCAGGAGCACACTTCGAGGGAGTGGTGGGTCTGACAGGCAGAACGGCCCGAGTGAGGAACGTGGATGGCAGGCCAAAGCCAGCCCTAGGGCCTGTGCTGGCCTAGGCCACTGCCAGCCAGCAGGGCCTCGACAGAGCACAGTTCATTCGAGTAGGCCCCAGCGGCTTGCCTGTTTGCCTCTTGCCCTGCTGGGAAGCTGCAGGTCCAGAGGCTGTGTGAGCCCGGGGCCACTGGGGCCTGAGCACAAAACCGTCAGGACCCCACTCTCAAGCAGGACTCCTGCCACCTCGGCGCTGCCTGCCACACCCCCTTGCTGCCCGCACTGTCTTCACTGCTGGCAGGCCTCTGTGTGCACAGCCCAGTCTCTGCCAAGGGAACAAGGGGCTTGCTCGCCCCTTGCTAGGACCTCCTCCTACAGCACTCTGGACCAGGGCACACACGCCCCTGGACCAGCAGCCTGCAAGGAAGCTGCAGCTGAGCCAGCCACAAAGGCCTGCAGCCCTGGGCAGGGAGCCTTCTGCTAAGGACAGCTTTGCCACGCCAAAGCCCTGCAGGAGTTCCTGGAGGCTCAGGCCTGCAGCGTTATCCATCACAGGGCACTGGGTGCCCAAAGCCTCCCCTGCGGCTTCCGAGCACCCTGCAGCCCACAGGCCCTTGGCCCCCACTCTGTTGCCAGAGGCAAGTCCTAGGCAGGACTCTCGAGCTTGTAGAGCCACAGGGCCTCCAGCTTGGAAACCTGCTCAGGAACTCAGTGGCAGCCAGGCTTCACCTTCCATGCTTGTGGGCCAGCAGATGGAGCCCTCGCTCCACCGAAAAACTCTCTGCTTTGCCTTCAGCCAGGGAATCGCCTAGCTCAGCTCTCTCTGCCTCAAGCAGAAACTCGAGGGTGCATCCAGCCTGCAGAAAGAAGAGTGCCTTTTCCTGAGCACTGCTCTGCTCTGGCAGCTCCCTGAAGGCCTTCTGGGGCCTTCTCTGCCCTCACCCAGTCGTGCCATTCGGCCCACCCGGGGAGCAAAGGTCCCCCATCGGCAGGGCTCAGGGTACGGCCTGTGTGTGTTTTCAGGGCTGGGAAAGGGCCGATCCAGAAGCTGGGTGTGCACTTGGGAATGGGGCCTGGTGGGCCTAGCCGGCCTTCCCTGGTTGGGAAGCAGGAGATCTGGGGCCTCCGAGCTGCATGCCCATCCCCTCCCTGGATGCCCCTCTTGCTTCCTCTCTGCTGCCAAGCCTCTCTCACCACACGCGCGTCTCATCGAAAGGAGCAGGCTGCTTGCCATTCTTTGCAAGGACCTCACCCCACAGGCCTCGTTTCCTCGAACGGGAGTGCACACTGACCCAGAGCCTCCAGAGGAGCTGCTGTCTCTCCAGCCACAAAGGCCTGCAGCCGAATCCACGACAGCCTGCTGCATGGAGGGCGTCTATGGGAGAGGGCCATACATCCCAGGTGGGTGCCTCTCTGGCACACCGCTTTCCATGGGCAGACACGGTGTGTGCCAAGTGTCTCCTGTGTGCAGAAAATGTAGTCCCGGTGCCCGCGGTGCAGGGAATCCTCTTTGCACCCAGAGCAATGTGCTGGGCAGGCCTCCCATGCTGGGAGAGCCTCCACTTCCCCCAACTGTCCAAGGGCCTCAGGAGCACACTTCGAGGGAGTGGTGGGTCTGACAGGCAGAACGGCCCGAGTGAGGAACGTGGATGGCAGGCCAAAGCCAGCCCTAGGGCCTGTGCTGGCCTAGGCCACTGCCAGCCAGCAGGGCCTCGACAGAGCACAGTTCATTCGAGTAGGCCCCAGCGGCTTGCCTGTTTGCCTCTTGCCCTGCTGGGAAGCTGCAGGTCCAGAGGCTGTGTGAGCCCGGGGCCACTGGGGCCTGAGCACAAAACCGTCAGGACCCCACTCTCAAGCAGGACTCCTGCCACCTCGGCGCTGCCTGCCACACCCCCTTGCTGCCCGCACTGTCTTCACTGCTGGCAGGCCTCTGTGTGCACAGCCCAGTCTCTGCCAAGGGAACAAGGGGCTTGCTCGCCCCTTGCTAGGACCTCCTCCTACAGCACTCTGGACCAGGGCACACACGCCCCTGGACCAGCAGCCTGCAAGGAAGCTGCAGCTGAGCCAGCCACAAAGGCCTGCAGCCCTGGGCAGGGAGCCTTCTGCTAAGGACAGCTTTGCCACTCCAAAGCCCTGCAGGAGTTCCTGGAGGCTCAGGCCTGCAGCGTTTTCCATCACAGGGCACTGGGTGCCCAAAGCCTCCCCTGCGGCTTCCGAGCACCCTGCAGCCCACAGGCCCTTGGCCCCCACTCTGTTGCCAGAGGCAAGTCCTAGGCAGGACTCTCGAGCTTGTAGAGCCACAGGGCCTCCAGCTTGGAAACCTGCTCAGGAACTCAGTGGCAGCCAGGCTTCACCTTCCATGCTTGTGGGCCAGCAGATGGAGCCCTCGCTCCACCGAAAAACTCTCTGCTTTGCCTTCAGCCAGGGAATTGCCTAGCTCAGCTCTCTCTGCCTCAAGCAGAAACTCCAGGGTGCATCCAGCCTGCAGAAAGAAGAGTGCCTTTTCCTGAGCACTGCTCTGCTCTGGCAGCTCCCTGAAGGCCTTCTGGGGCCTTCTCTGCCCTCACCCAGTCGTGCCATTCGGCCCACCCGGGGAGCAAAGGTCCCCCCTCGGCAGGGCTCAGGGTACGGCCTGTGTGTGTTTTCAGGGCTGGGAAAGGGCCGATCCAGAAGCTGGGTGTGCACTTGGGAATGGGGCCTGGTGGGCCTAGCCGGCCTTCCCTGGTTGGGAAGCAGGAGATCTGGGGCCTCCGAGCTGCATGCCCATCCCCTCCCTGGATGCCCCTCTTGCTTCCTCTCTGCTGCCAAGCCTCTCTCACCACACGCGCGTCTCATCGAAAGGAGCAGGCTGCTTGCCATTCTTTGCAAGGACCTCACCCCACAGGCCTCGTTTCCTCGAACGGGAGTGCACACTGACCCAGAGCCTCCAGAGGAGCTGCTGTCTCTCCAGCCACAAAGGCCTGCAGCTGACTCCACGGCAGCCTGCTACATGGAGGGCGTCTATGGGAGAGGGCCATACATCCCAGGTGGGTGCCTCTCTGGCACACCGCTTTCCATGGGCAGACACGGTGTGTGCCAAGTGTCTCCTGTGTGCAGAAAATGTAGTCCCGGTGCCCGCGGTGCAGGGAATCCTCTTTGCACCCAGAGCAATGTGCTGGGCAGGCCTCCCATGCTGGGAGAGCCTCCACTTCCCCCAACTGTCCAAGGGCCTCAGGAGCACACTTCGAGGGAGTGGTGGGTCTGACAGGCAGAACGGCCCGAGTGAGGAACGTGGATGGCAGGCCAAAGCCAGCCCTAGGGCCTGTGCTGGCCTAGGCCACTGCCAGCCAGCAGGGCCTCGACAGAGCACAGTTCATTCGAGTAGGCCCCAGGGGCTTGCCTGTGTGCCTCTTGCCCTGCTGGGAAGCTGCAGGTCCAGAGGCTGTGTGAGCCCGGGGCCACTGGGGCCTGAGCACAAAACCGTCAGGACCCCACTCTCAAGCAGGACTCCTGCCACCTCGGCGCTGCCTGCCACACCCCCTTGCTGCCCGCACTGTCTTCACTGCTGGCAGGCCTCTGTGTGCACAGCCCAGTCTCTGCCAAGGGAACAAGGGGCTTGCTCGCCCCTTGCTAGGACCTCCTCCTACAGCACTCTGGACCAGGGCACACACGCCCCTGGACCAGCAGCCTGCAAGGAAGCTGCAGCTGAGCCAGCCACAAAGGCCTGCAGCCCTGGGCAGGGAGCCTTCTGCTAAGGACAGCTTTGCCACGCCAAAGCCCTGCAGGAGTTCCTGGAGGCTCAGGCCTGCAGCGTTATCCATCACAGGGCACTGGGTGCCCAAAGCCTCCCCTGCGGCTTCCGAGCACCCTGCAGCCCACAGGCCCTTGGCCCCCACTCTGTTGCCAGAGGCAAGTCCTAGGCAGGACTCTCGAGCTTGTAGAGCCACAGGGCCTCCAGCTTGGAAACCTGCTCAGGAACTCAGTGGCAGCCAGGCTTCACCTTCCATGCTTGTGGGCCAGCAGATGGAGCCCTCGCTCCACCGAAAAACTCTCTGCTTTGCCTTCAGCCAGGGAATCGCCTAGCTCAGCTCTCTCTGCCTCAAGCAGAAACTCGAGGGTGCATCCAGCCTGCAGAAAGAAGAGTGCCTTTTCCTGAGCACTGCTCTGCTCTGGCAGCTCCCTGAAGGCCTTCTGGGGCCTTCTCTGCCCTCACCCAGTCGTGCCATTCGGCCCACCCGGGGAGCAAAGGTCCCCCCTTGGCAGGGCTCAGGGTACGGCCTGTGTGTGTTTTCAGGGCTGGGAAAGGGCCGATCCAGAAGCTGGGTGTGCACTTGGGAATGGGGCCTGGTGGGCCTAGCCGGCCTTCCCTGGTTGGGAAGCAGGAGATCTGGGGCCTCCGAGCTGCATGCCCATCCCCTCCCTGGATGCCCCTCTTGCTTCCTCTCTGCTGCCAAGCCTCTCTCACTACACGCGCGTCTCATCGAAAGGAGCAGGCTGCTTGCCATTCTTTGCAAGGACCTCACCCCACAGGCCTCGTTTCCTCGAACGGGAGTGCACACTGACCCAGAGCCTCCAGAGGAGCTGCTGTCTCTCCAGCCACAAAGGCCTGCAGCTGAATCCACGACAGCCTGCTGCATGGAGGGCGTCTATGGGAGAGGGCCATACATCCCAGGTGGGTGCCTCTCTGGCACACCGCTTTCCATGGGCAGACACGGTGTGTGCCAAGTGTCTCCTGTGTGCAGAAAATGTAGTCCCGGTGCCCGCGGTGCAGGGAATCCTCTTTGCACCCAGAGCAATGTGCTGGGCAGGCCTCCCATGCTGGGAGAGCCTCCACTTCCCCCAACTGTCCAAGGGCCTCAGGAGCACACTTCGAGGGAGTGGTGGGTCTGACAGGCAGAACGGCCCGAGTGAGGAACGTGGATGGCAGGCCAAAGCCAGCCCTAGGGCCTGTGCTGGCCTAGGCCACTGCCAGCCAGCAGGGCCTCGACAGAGCACAGTTCATTCGAGTAGGCCCCAGCGGCTTGCCTGTTTGCCTCTTGCCCTGCTGGGAAGCTGCAGGTCCAGAGGCTGTGTGAGCCCGGGGCCACTGGGGCCTGAGCACAAAACCGTCAGGACCCCACTCTCAAGCAGGACTCCTGCCACCTCGGCGCTGCCTGCCACACCCCCTTGCTGCCCGCACTGTCTTCACTGCTGGCAGGCCTCTGTGTGCACAGCCCAGTCTCTGCCAAGGGAACAAGGGGCTTGCTCGCCCCTTGCTAGGACCTCCTCCTACAGCACTCTGGACCAGGGCACACACGCCCCTGGACCAGCAGCCTGCAAGGAAGCTGCAGCTGAGCCAGCCACAAAGGCCTGCAGCCCTGGGCAGGGAGCCTTCTGCTAAGGACAGCTTTGCCACGCCAAAGCCCTGCAGGAGTTCCTGGAGGCTCAGGCCTGCAGCGTTATCCATCACAGGGCACTGGGTGCCCAAAGCCTCCCCTGCGGCTTCCGAGCACCCTGCAGCCCACAGGCCCTTGGCCCCCACTCTGTTGCCAGAGGCAAGTCCTAGGCAGGACTCTCGAGCTTGTAGAGCCACAGGGCCTCCAGCTTGGAAACCTGCTCAGGAACTCAGTGGCAGCCAGGCTTCACCTTCCATGCTTGTGGGCCAGCAGATGGAGCCCTCGCTCCACCGAAAAACTCTCTGCTTTGCCTTCAGCCAGGGAATCGCCTAGCTCAGCTCTCTCTGCCTCAAGCAGAAACTCGAGGGTGCATCCAGCCTGCAGAAAGAAGAGTGCCTTTTCCTGAGCACTGCTCTGCTCTGGCAGCTCCCTGAAGGCCTTCTGGGGCCTTCTCTGCCCTCACCCAGTCGTGCCATTCGGCCCACCCGGGGAGCAAAGGTCCCCCCTTGGCAGGGCTCAGGGTACGGCCTGTGTGTGTTTTCAGGGCTGGGAAAGGGCCGATCCAGAAGCTGGGTGTGCACTTGGGAATGGGGCCTGGTGGGCCTAGCCGGCCTTCCCTGGTTGGGAAGCAGGAGATCTGGGGCCTCCGAGCTGCATGCCCATCCCCTCCCTGGATGCCCCTCTTGCTTCCTCTCTGCTGCCAAGCCTCTCTCACTACACGCGCGTCTCATCGAAAGGAGCAGGCTGCTTGCCATTCTTTGCAAGGACCTCACCCCACAGGCCTCGTTTCCTCGAACGGGAGTGCACACTGACCCAGAGCCTCCAGAGGAGCTGCTGTCTCTCCAGCCACAAAGGCCTGCAGCTGAATCCACGACAGCCTGCTGCATGGAGGGCGTCTATGGGAGAGGGCCATACATCCCAGGTGGGTGCCTCTCTGGCACACCGCTTTCCATGGGCACACACGGTGTGTGCCAAGTGTCTCCTGTGTGCAGAAAATGTAGATCCGGTGCCCGCGGTGCAGGGAATCCTCTTTGCACCCAGAGCAATGTGCTGGGCAGGCCTCCCATGCTGGGAGAGCCTCCACTTCCCCCAACTGTCCAAGGGCCTCAGGAGCACACTTCGAGGGAGTGGTGGGTCTGACAGGCAGAACGGCCCGAGTGAGGAACGTGGATGGCAGGCCAAAGCCAGCCCTAGGGCCTGTGCTGGCCTAGGCCACTGCCAGCCAGCAGGGCCTCGACAGAGCACAGTTCATTCGAGTAGGCCCCAGTGGCTTGCCTGTTTTCCTCTTGCCCTGCTGGGAAGCTGCAGGTCCAGAGGCTGTGTGAGCCCGGGGCCACTGGGGCCTGAGCACAAAACCGTCAGGACCCCACTCTCAAGCAGGACTCCTGCCACCTCGGCGCTGCCTGCCACACCCCCTTGCTGCCCGCACTGTCTTCACTGCTGGCAGGCCTCTCTGTGCACAGCCCAGTCTCTGCCAAGGGAACAAGGGGCTTGCTCGCCCCTTGCTAGGACCTCCTCCTACAGCACTCTGGACCAGGGCACACACGCCCCTGGACCAGCAGCCTGCAAGGAAGCTGCAGCTGAGCCAGCCACAAAGGCCTGCAGCCCTGGGCAGGGAGCCTTCTGCTAAGGACAGCTTTGCCACGCCAAAGCCCTGCAGGAGTTCCTGGAGGCTCAGGTCTGCAGCGTTATCCATCACAGGGCACTGGGTGCCCAAAGCCTCCCCTGCGGCTTCCGAGCACCCTGCAGCCCACAGGCCCTTGGCCCCCACTCTGTTGCCAGAGGCAAGTCCTAGGCAGGACTCTCGAGCTTGTAGAGCCACAGGGCCTCCAGCTTGGAAACCTGCTCAGGAACTCAGTGGCAGCCAGGCTTCACCTTCCATGCTTGTGGGCCAGCAGATGGAGCCCTCGCTCCACCGAAAAACTCTCTGCTTTGCCTTCAGCCAGGGAATCGCCTAGCTCAGCTCTCTCTGCCTCAAGCAGAAACTCGAGGGTGCATCCAGCCTGCAGAAAGAAGAGTGCCTTTTCCTGAGCACTGCTCTGCTCTGGCAGCTCCCTGAAGGCCTTCTGGGGCCTTCTCTGCCCTCACCCAGTCGTGCCATTCGGCCCACCCGGGGAGCAAAGGTCCCCCCTCGGCAGGGCTCAGGGTACGGCCTGTGTGTGTTTTCAGGGCTGGGAAAGGGCCGATCCAGAAGCTGGGTGTGCACTTGGGAATGGGGCCTGGTGGGCCTAGCCGGCCTTCCCTGGTTGGGAAGCAGGAGATCTGGGGCCTCCGAGCTGCATGCCCATCCCCTCCCTGGATGCCCCTCTTGCTTCCTCTCTGCTGCCAAGCCTCTCTCACCACACGCGCGTCTCATCGAAAGGAGCAGGCTGCTTGCCATTCTTTGCAAGGACCTCACCCCACAGGCCTCGTTTCCTCGAACGGGAGTGCACACTGACCCAGAGCCTCCAGAGGAGCTGCTGTCTCTCCAGCCACAAAGGCCTGCAGCTGAATCCACGACAGCCTGCTGCATGGAGGGCGTCTATGGGAGAGGGCCATACATCCCAGGTGGGTGCCTCTCTGGCACACCGCTTTCCATGGGCAGACACGGTGTGTGCCAAGTGTCTCCTGTGTGCAGAAAATGTAGTCCCGGTGCCCGCGGTGCAGGGAATCCTCTTTGCACCCAGAGCAATGTGCTGGGCAGGCCTCCCATGCTGGGAGAGCCTCCACTTCCCCCAACTGTCCAAGGGCCTCAGGAGCACACTTCGAGGGAGTGGTGGGTCTGACAGGCAGAACGGCCCGAGTGAGGAACGTGGATGGCAGGCCAAAGCCAGCCCTAGGGCCTGTGCTGGCCTAGGCCACTGCCAGCCAGCAGGGCCTCGACAGAGCACAGTTCATTCGAGTAGGCCCCAGGGGCTTGCCTGTTTGCCTCTTACCCTGCTGGGAAGCTGCAGGTCCAGAGGCTGTGTGAGCCCGGGGCCACTGGGGCCTGAGCACAAAACCGTCAGGACCCCACTCTCAAGCAGGACTCCTGCCACCTCGGCGCTGCCTGCCACACCCCCTTGCTGCCCGCACTGTCTTCACTGCTGGCAGGCCTCTGTGTGCACAGCCCAGTCTCTGCCAAGGGAACAAGGGGCTTGCTCGCCCCTTGCTAGGACCTCCTCCTACAGCACTCTGGACCAGGGCACACACGCCCCTGGACCAGCAGCCTGCAAGGAAGCTGCAGCTGAGCCAGCCACAAAGGCCTGCAGCCCTGGGCAGGGAGCCTTCTGCTAAGGACAGCTTTCCCACTCCAATGCCCTGCAGGAGTTCCTGGAGGCTCAGGCCTGCAGCGTTTTCCATCACAGGGCACTGGGTGCCCAAAGCCTCCCCTGCGGCTTCCGAGCACCCTGCAGCCCACAGGCCCTTGGCCCCCACTCTGTTGCCAGAGGCAAGTCCTAGGCAGGACTCTCGAGCTTGTAGAGCCACAGGGCCTCCAGCTTGGAAACCTGCTCAGGAACTCAGTGGCAGCCAGGCTTCACCTTCCATGCTTGTGGGCCAGCAGATGGAGCCCTCGCTCCACCGAAAAACTCTCTGCTTTGCCTTCAGCCAGGGAATCGCCTAGCTCAGCTCTCTCTGCCTCAAGCAGAAACTCGAGGGTGCATCCAGCCTGCAGAAAGAAGAGTGCCTTTTCCTGAGCACTGCTCTGCTCTGGCAGCTCCCTGAAGGCCTTCTGGGGCCTTCTCTGCCCTCACCCAGTCGTGCCATTCGGCCCACCCGGGGAGCAAAGGTCCCCCCTCGGCAGGGCTCAGGGTACGGCCTGTGTGTGTTTTCAGGGCTGGGAAAGGGCCGATCCAGAAGCTGGGTGTGCACTTGGGAATGGGGCCTGGTGGGCCTAGCCGGCCTTCCCTGGTTGGGAAGCAGGAGATCTGGGGCCTCCGAGCTGCATGCCCATCCCCTCCCTGGATGCCCCTCTTGCTTCCTCTCTGCTGCCAAGCCTCTCTCACCACACGCGCGTCTCATCGAAAGGAGCAGGCTGCTTGCCATTCTTTGCAAGGACCTCACCCCACAGGCCTCGTTTCCTCGAACGGGAGTGCACACTGACCCAGAGCCTCCAGAGGAGCTGCTGTCTCTCCAGCCACAAAGGCCTGCAGCTGAATCCACGACAGCCTGCTGCATGGAGGGCGTCTATGGGAGAGGGCCATACATCCCAGGTGGGTGCCTCTCTGGCACACCGCTTTCCATGGGCAGACACGGTGTGTGCCAAGTGTCTCCTGTGTGCAGAAAATGTAGTCCCGGTGCCCGCGGTGCAGGGAATCCTCTTTGCACCCAGAGCAATGTGCTGGGCAGGCCTCCCATGCTGGGAGAGCCTCCACTTCCCCCAACTGTCCAAGGGCCTCAGGAGCACACTTCGAGGGAGTGGTGGGTCTGACAGGCAGAACGGCCCGAGTGAGGAACGTGGATGGCAGGCCAAAGCCAGCCCTAGGGCCTGTGCTGGCCTAGGCCACTGCCAGCCAGCAGGGCCTCGACAGAGCACAGTTCATTCGAGTAGGCCCCAGGGGCTTGCCTGTGTGCCTCTTGCCCTGCTGGGAAGCTGCAGGTCCAGAGGCTGTGTGAGCCCGGGGCCACTGGGACCTGAGCACAAAACCGTCAGGACCCCACTCTCAAGCAGGACTCCTGCCACCTCGGCGCTGCCTGCCACACCCCCTTGCTGCCCGCACTGTCTTCACTGCTGGCAGGCCTCTGTGTGCACAGCCCAGTCTCTGCCAAGGGAACAAGGGGCTTGCTCGCCCCTTGCTAGGACCTCCTCCTACAGCACTCTGGACCAGGGCACACACGCCCCTGGACCAGCAGCCTGCAAGGAAGCTGCAGCTGAGCCAGCCACAAAGGCCTGCAGCCCTGGGCAGGGAGCCTTCTGCTAAGGACAGCTTTGCCACTCCAAAGCCCTGCAGGAGTTCCTGGAGGCTCAGGCCTGCAGCGTTTTCCATCACAGGGCACTGGGTGCCCAAAGCCTCCCCTGCGGCTTCTGAGCACCCTGCAGCCCACAGGCCCTTGGCCCCCACTCTGTTGCCAGAGGCAAGTCCTAGGCAGGACTCTCGAGCTTGTAGAGCCACAGGGCCTCCAGCTTGGAAACCTGCTCAGGAACTCAGTGGCAGCCAGGCTTCACCTTCCATGCTTGTGGGCCAGCAGATGGAGCCCTCGCTCCACCGAAAAACTCTCTGCTTTGCCTTCAGCCAGGGAATCGCCTAGCTCAGCTCTCTCTGCCTCAAGCAGAAACTCGAGGGTGCATCCAGCCTGCAGAAAGAAGAGTGCCTTTTCCTGAGCACTGCTCTGCTCTGGCAGCTCCCTGAAGGCCTTCTGGGGCCTTCTCTGCCCTCACCCAGTCGTGCCATTCGGCCCACCCGGGGAGCAAAGGGCCCCCCTCGGCAGGGCTCAGGGTACGGCCTGTGTGTGTTTTCAGGGCTGGGAAAGGGCCGATCCAGAAGCTGGGTGTGCACTTGGGAATGGGGCCTGGTGGGCCTAGCCGGCCTTCCCTGGTTGGGAAGCAGGAGATCTGGGGCCTCCGAGCTGCATGCCCATCCCCTCCCTGGATGCCCCTCTTGCTTCCTCTCTGCTGCCAAGCCTCTCTCACCACACGCGCGTCTCATCGAAAGGAGCAGGCTGCTTGCCATTCTTTGCAAGGACCTCACCCCACAGGCCTCGTTTCCTCGAACGGGAGTGCACACTGACCCAGAGCCTCCAGAGGAGCTGCTGTCTCTCCAGCCACAAAGGCCTGCAGCTGAATCCACGACAGCCTGCTGCATGGAGGGCGTCTATGGGAGAGGGCCATACATCCCAGGTGGGTGCCTCTCTGGCACACCGCTTTCCATGGGCAGACACGGTGTGTGCCAAGTGTCTCCTGTGTGCAGAAAATGTAGTCCCGGTGCCCGCGGTGCAGGGAATCCTCTTTGCACCCAGAGCAATGTGCTGGGCAGGCCTCCCATGCTGGGAGAGCCTCCACTTCCCCCAACTGTCCAAGGGCCTCAGGAGCACACTTCGAGGGAGTGGTGGGTCTGACAGGCAGAACGGCCCGAGTGAGGAACGTGGATGGCAGGCCAAAGCCAGCCCTAGGGCCTGTGCTGGCCTAGGCCACTGCCAGCCAGCAGGGCCTCGACAGAGCACAGTTCATTCGAGTAGGCCCCAGGGGCTTGCCTGTGTGCCTCTTGCCCTGCTGGGAAGCTGCAGGTCCAGAGGCTGTGTGAGCCCGGGGCCACTGGGGCCTGAGCACAAAACCGTCAGGACCCCACTCTCAAGCAGGACTCCTGCCACCTCGGCGCTGCCTGCCACACCCCCTTGCTGCCCGCACTGTCTTCACTGCTGGCAGGCCTCTGTGTGCACAGCCCAGTCTCTGCCAAGGGAACAAGGGGCTTGCTCGCCCCTTGCTAGGACCTCCTCCTACAGCACTCTGGACCAGGGCACACACGCCCCTGGACCAGCAGCCTGCAAGGAAGCTGCAGCTGAGCCAGCCACAAAGGCCTGCAGCCCTGGGCAGGGAGCCTTCTGCTAAGGACAGCTTTGCCACTCCAAAGCCCTGCAGGAGTTCCTGGAGGCTCAGGCCTGCAGCGTTTTCCATCACAGGGCACTGGGTGCCCAAAGCCTCCCCTGCGGCTTCTGAGCACCCTGCAGCCCACAGGCCCTTGGCCCCCACTCTGTTGCCAGAGGCAAGTCCTAGGCAGGACTCTCGAGCTTGTAGAGCCACAGGGCCTCCAGCTTGGAAACCTGCTCAGGAACTCAGTGGCAGCCAGGCTTCACCTTCCATGCTTGTGGGCCAGCAGATGGAGCCCTCGCTCCACCGAAAAACTCTCTGCTTTGCCTTCAGCCAGGGAATCGCCTAGCTCAGCTCTCTCTGCCTCAAGCAGAAACTCGAGGGTGCATCCAGCCTGCAGAAAGAAGAGTGCCTTTTCCTGAGCACTGCTCTGCTCTGGCAGCTCCCTGAAGGCCTTCTGGGGCCTTCTCTGCCCTCACCCAGTCGTGCCATTCGGCCCACCCGGGGAGCAAAGGTCCCCCCTCGGCAGGGCTCAGGGTACGGCCTGTGTGTGTTTTCAGGGCTGGGAAAGGGCCGATCCAGAAGCTGGGTGTGCACTTGGGAATGGGGCCTGGTGGGCCTAGCCGGCCTTCCCTGGTTGGGAAGCAGGAGATCTGGGGCCTCCGAGCTGCATGCCCATCCCCTCCCTGGATGCCCCTCTTGCTTCCTCTCTGCTGCCAAGCCTCTCTCACCACACGCGCGTCTCATCGAAAGGAGCAGGCTGCTTGCCATTCTTTGCAAGGACCTCACCCCACAGGCCTCGTTTCCTCGAACGGGAGTGCACACTGACCCAGAGCCTCCAGAGGAGCTGCTGTCTCTCCAGCCACAAAGGCCTGCAGCTGACTCCACGACAGCCTGCTGCATGGAGGGCGTCTATGGGAGAGGGCCATACATCCCAGGTGGGTGCCTCTCTGGCACACCGCTTTCCATGGGCAGACACGGTGTGTGCCAAGTGTCTCCTGTGTGCAGAAAATGTAGTCCCGGTGCCCGCGGTGCAGGGAATCCTCTTTGCACCCAGAGCAATGTGCTGGGCAGGCCTCCCATGCTGGGAGAGCCTCCACTTCCCCCAACTGTCCAAGGGCCTCAGGAGCACACTTCGAGGGAGTGGTGGGTCTGACAGGCAGAACGGCCCGAGTGAGGAACGTGGATGGCAGGCCAAAGCCAGCCCTAGGGCCTGTGCTGGCCTAGGCCACTGCCAGCCAGCAGGGCCTCGACAGAGCACAGTTCATTCGAGTAGGCCCCAGGGGCTTGCCTGTTTGCCTCTTGCCCTGCTGGGAAGCTGCAGGTCCAGAGGCTGTGTGAGCCCGGGGCCACTGGGGCCTGAGCACAAAACCGTCAGGACCCCACTCTCAAGCAGGACTCCTGCCACCTCGGCGCTGCCTGCCACACCCCCTTGCTGCCCGCACTGTCTTCACTGCTGGCAGGCCTCTGTGTGCACAGCCCAGTCTCTGCCAAGGGAACAAGGGGCTTGCTCGCCCCTTGCTAGGACCTCCTCCTACAGCACTCTGGACCAGGGCACACACGCCCCTGGACCAGCAGCCTGCAAGGAAGCTGCAGCTGAGCCAGCCACAAAGGCCTGCAGCCCTGGGCAGGGAGCCTTCTGCTAAGGACAGCTTTGCCACTCCAAAGCCCTGCAGGAGTTCCTGGAGGCTCAGGCCTGCAGCGTTTTCCATCACAGGGCACTGGGTGCCCAAAGCCTCCCCTGCGGCTTCCGAGCACCCTGCAGCCCACAGGCCCTTGGCCCCCACTCTGTTGCCAGAGGCAAGTCCTAGGCAGGACTCTCGAGCTTGTAGAGCCACAGGGCCTCCAGCTTGGAAACCTGCTCAGGAACTCAGTGGCAGCCAGGCTTCACCTTCCATGCTTGTGGGCCAGCAGATGGAGCCCTCGCTCCACCGAAAAACTCTCTGCTTTGCCTTCAGCCAGGGAATCGCCTAGCTCAGCTCTCTCTGCCTCAAGCAGAAACTCCAGGGTGCATCCAGCCTGCAGAAAGAAGAGTGCCTTTTCCTGAGCACTGCTCTGCTCTGGCAGCTCCCTGAAGGCCTTCTGGGGCCTTCTCTGCCCTCACCCAGTCGTGCCATTCGGCCCACCCGGGGAGCAAAGGTCCCCCCTCGGCAGGGCTCAGGGTACGGCCTGTGTGTGTTTTCAGGGCTGGGAAAGGGCCGATCCAGAAGCTGGGTGTGCACTTGGGAATGGGGCCTGGTGGGCCTAGCCGGCCTTCCCTGGTTGGGAAGCAGGAGATCTGGGGCCTCCGAGCTGCATGCCCATCCCCTCCCTGGATGCCCCTCTTGCTTCCTCTCTGCTGCCAAGCCTCTCTCACCACACGCGCGTCTCATCGAAAGGAGCAGGCTGCTTGCCATTCTTTGCAAGGACCTCACCCCACAGGCCTCGTTTCCTCGAACGGGAGTGCACACTGACCCAGAGCCTCCAGAGGAGCTGCTGTCTCTCCAGCCACAAAGGCCTGCAGCTGAATCCACGACAGCCTGCTGCATGGAGGGCGTCTATGGGAGAGGGCCATACATCCCAGGTGGGTGCCTCTCTGGCACACCGCTTTCCATGGGCAGACACGGTGTGTGCCAAGTGTCTCCTGTGTGCAGAAAATGTAGTCCCGGTGCCCGCGGTGCAGGGAATCCTCTTTGCACCCAGAGCAATGTGCTGGGCAGGCCTCCCATGCTGGGAGAGCCTCCACTTCCCCCAACTGTCCAAGGGCCTCAGGAGCACACTTCGAGGGAGTGGTGGGTCTGACAGGCAGAACGGCCCGAGTGAGGAACGTGGATGGCAGGCCAAAGCCAGCCCTAGGGCCTGTGCTGGCCTAGGCCACTGCCAGCCAGCAGGGCCTCGACAGAGCACAGTTCATTCGAGTAGGCCCCAGGGGCTTGCCTGTGTGGCTCTTGCCCTGCTGGGAAGCTGCAGGTCCAGAGGCTGTGTGAGCCCGGGGCCACTGGGGCCTGAGCACAAAACCGTCAGGACCCCACTCTCAAGCAGGACTCCTGCCACCTCGGCGCTGCCTGCCACACCCCCTTGCTGCCCGCACTGTCTTCACTGCTGGCAGGCCTCTGTGTGCACAGCCCAGTCTCTGCCAAGGGAACAAGGGGCTTGCTCGCCCCTTGCTAGGACCTCCTCCTACAGCACTCTGGACCAGGGCACACACGCCCCTGGACCAGCAGCCTGCAAGGAAGCTGCAGCTGAGCCAGCCACAAAGGCCTGCAGCCCTGGGCAGGGAGCCTTCTGCTAAGGACAGCTTTGCCACTCCAAAGCCCTGCAGGAGTTCCTGGAGCCTCAGGCCTGCAGCGTTTTCCATCACAGGGCACTGGGTGCCCAAAGCCTCCCCTGCGGCTTCTGAGCACCCTGCAGCCCACAGGCCCTTGGCCCCCACTCTGTTGCCAGAGGCAAGTCCTAGGCAGGACTCTCGAGCTTGTAGAGCCACAGGGCCTCCAGCTTGGAAACCTGCTCAGGAACTCAGTGGCAGCCAGGCTTCACCTTCCATGCTTGTGGGCCAGCAGATGGAGCCCTCGCTCCACCGAAAAACTCTCTGCTTTGCCTTCAGCCAGGGAATCGCCTAGCTCAGCTCTCTCTGCCTCAAGCAGAAACTCGAGGGTGCATCCAGCCTGCAGAAAGAAGAGTGCCTTTTCCTGAGCACTGCTCTGCTCTGGCAGCTCCCTGAAGGCCTTCTGGGGCCTTCTCTGCCCTCACCCAGTCGTGCCATTCGGCCCACCCGGGGAGCAAAGGGCCCCCCTCGGCAGGGCTCAGGGTACGGCCTGTGTGTGTTTTCAGGGCTGGGAAAGGGCCGATCCAGAAGCTGGGTGTGCACTTGGGAATGGGGCCTGGTGGGCCTAGCCGGCCTTCCCTGGTTGGGAAGCAGGAGATCTGGGGCCTCCGAGCTGCATGCCCATCCCCTCCCTGGATGCCCCTCTTGCTTCCTCTCTGCTGCCAAGCCTCTCTCACCACACGCGCGTCTCATCGAAAGGAGCAGGCTGCTTGCCATTCTTTGCAAGGACCTCACCCCACAGGCCTCGTTTCCTCGAACGGGAGTGCACACTGACCCAGAGCCTCCAGAGGAGCTGCTGTCTCTCCAGCCACAAAGGCCTGCAGCTGAATCCACGACAGCCTGCTGCATGGAGGGCGTCTATGGGAGAGGGCCATACATCCCAGGTGGGTGCCTCTCTGGCACACCGCTTTCCATGGGCAGACACGGTGTGTGCCAAGTGTCTCCTGTGTGCAGAAAATGTAGTCCCGGTGCCCGCGGTGCAGGGAATCCTCTTTGCACCCAGAGCAATGTGCTGGGCAGGCCTCCCATGCTGGGAGAGCCTCCACTTCCCCCAACTGTCCAAGGGCCTCAGGAGCACACTTCGAGGGAGTGGTGGGTCTGACAGGCAGAACGGCCCGAGTGAGGAACGTGGATGGCAGGCCAAAGCCAGCCCTAGGGCCTGTTGCTGGCCTAGGCCACTGCCAGCCAGCAGGGCCTCGACAGAGCACAGTTCATTCGAGTAGGCCCCAGGGGCTTGCCTGTTTGCCTCTTGCCCTGCTGGGAAGCTGCAGGTCCAGAGGCTGTGTGAGCCCGGGGCCACTGGGGCCTGAGCACAAAACCGTCAGGACCCCACTCTCAAGCAGGACTCCTGCCACCTCGGCGCTGCCTGCCACACCCCCTTGCTGCCCGCACTGTCTTCACTGCTGGCAGGCCTCTGTGTGCACAGCCCAGTCTCTGCCAAGGGAACAAGGGGCTTGCTCGCCCCTTGCTAGGACCTTCTCCTACAGCACTCTGGACCAGGGCACACACGCCCCTGGACCAGCAGCCTGCAAGGAAGCTGCAGCTGAGCCAGCCACAAAGGCCTGCAGCCCTGGGCAGGGAGCCTTCTGCTAAGGACAGCTTTGCCACTCCAAAGCCCTGCAGGAGTTCCTGGAGGCTCAGGCCTGCAGCGTTTTCCATCACAGGGCACTGGGTGCCCAAAGCCTCCCCTGCGGCTTCCGAGCACCCTGCAGCCCACAGGCCCTTGGCCCCCACTCTGTTGCCAGAGGCAAGTCCTAGGCAGGACTCTCGAGCTTGTAGAGCCACAGGGCCTCCAGCTTGGAAACCTGCTCAGGAACTCAGTGGCAGCCAGGCTTCACCTTCCATGCTTGTGGGCCAGCAGATGGAGCCCTCGCTCCACCGAAAAACTCTCTGCTTTGCCTTCAGCCAGGGAATCGCCTAGCTCAGCTCTCTCTGCCTCAAGCAGAAACTCCAGGGTGCATCCAGCCTGCAGAAAGAAGAGTGCCTTTTCCTGAGCACTGCTCTGCTCTGGCAGCTCCCTGAAGGCCTTCTGGGGCCTTCTCTGCCCTCACCCAGTCGTGCCATTCGGCCCACCCGGGGAGCAAAGGGCCCCCATCGGCAGGGCTCAGGGTACGGCCTGTGTGTGTTTTCAGGGCTGGGAAAGGGCCGATCCAGAAGCTGGGTGTGCACTTGGGAATGGGGCCTGGTGGGCCTAGCCGGCCTTCCCTGGTTGGGAAGCAGGAGATCTGGGGCCTCCGAGCTGCATGCCCATCCCCTCCCTGGATGCCCCTCTTGCTTCCTCTCTGCTGCCAAGCCTCTCTCACCACACGCGCGTCTCATTGAAAGGAGCAGGCTGCTTGCCATTCTTTGCAAGGACCTCACCCCACAGGCCTCGTTTCCTCGAACGGGAGTGCACACTGACCCAGAGCCTCCAGAGGAGCTGCTGTCTCTCCAGCCACAAAGGCCTGCAGCTGACTCCACGACAGCCTGCTGCATGGAGGGCGTCTATGGGAGAGGGCCATACATCCCAGGTGGGTGCCTCTCTGGCACACCGCTTTCCATGGGCAGACACGGTGTGTGCCAAGTGTCTCCTGTGTGCAGAAAATGTAGTCCCGGTGCCCGCGGTGCAGGGAATCCTCTTTGCACCCAGAGCAATGTGCTGGGCAGGCCTCCCATGCTGGGAGAGCCTCCACTTCCCCCAACTGTCCAAGGGCCTCAGGAGCACACTTCGAGGGAGTGGTGGGTCTGACAGGCAGAACGGCCCGAGTGAGGAACGTGGATGGCAGGCCAAAGCCAGCCCTAGGGCCTGTGCTGGCCTAGGCCACTGCCAGCCAGCAGGGCCTCGACAGAGCACAGTTCATTCGAGTAGGCCCCAGCGGCTTGCCTGTTTGCCTCTTGCCCTGCTGGGAAGCTGCAGGTCCAGAGGCTGTGTGAGCCCGGGGCCACTGGGGCCTGAGCACAAAACCGTCAGGACCCCACTCTCAAGCAGGACTCCTGCCACCTCGGCGCTGCCTGCCACACCCCCTTGCTGCCCGCACTGTCTTCACTGCTGGCAGGCCTCTGTGTGCACAGCCCAGTCTCTGCCAAGGGAACAAGGGGCTTGCTCGCCCCTTGCTAGGACCTCCTCCTACAGCACTCTGGACCAGGGCACACACGCCCCTGGACCAGCAGCCTGCAAGGAAGCTGCAGCTGAGCCAGCCACAAAGGCCTGCAGCCCTGGGCAGGGAGCCTTCTGCTAAGGACAGCTTTGCCACGCCAAAGCCCTGCAGGAGTTCCTGGAGGCTCAGGCCTGCAGCGTTTTCCATCACAGGGCACTGGGTGCCCAAAGCCTCCCCTGCGGCTTCCGAGCACCCTGCAGCCCACAGGCCCTTGGCCCCCACTCTGTTGCCAGAGGCAAGTCCTAGGCAGGACTCTCGAGCTTGTAGAGCCACAGGGCCTCCAGCTTGGAAACCTGCTCAGGAACTCAGTGGCAGCCAGGCTTCACCTTCCATGCTTGTGGGCCAGCAGATGGAGCCCTCGCTCCACCGAAAAACTCTCTGCTTTGCCTTCAGCCAGGGAATCGCCTAGCTCAGCTCTCTCTGCCTCAAGCAGAAACTCGAGGGTGCATCCAGCCTGCAGAAAGAAGAGTGCCTTTTCCTGAGCACTGCTCTGCTCTGGCAGCTCCCTGAAGGCCTTCTGGGGCCTTCTCTGCCCTCACCCAGTCGTGCCATTCGGCCCACCCGGGGAGCAAAGGTCCCCCCTTGGCAGGGCTCAGGGTACGGCCTGTGTGTGTTTTCAGGGCTGGGAAAGGGCCGATCCAGAAGCTGGGTGTGCACTTGGGAATGGGGCCTGGTGGGCCTAGCCGGCCTTCCCTGGTTGGGAAGCAGGAGATCTGGGGCCTCCGAGCTGCATGCCCATCCCCTCCCTGGATGCCCCTCTTGCTTCCTCTCTGCTGCCAAGCCTCTCTCACCACACGCGCGTCTCATCGAAAGGAGCAGGCTGCTTGCCATTCTTTGCAAGGACCTCACCCCACAGGCCTCGTTTCCTCGAACGGGAGTGCACACTGACCCAGAGCCTCCAGAGGAGCTGCTGTCTCTCCAGCCACAAAGGCCTGCAGCTGACTCCACGACAGCCTGCTGCATGGAGGGCGTCTATGGGAGAGGGCCATACATCCCAGGTGGGTGCCTCTCTGGCACACCGCTTTCCATGGGCAGACACGGTGTGTGCCAAGTGTCTCCTGTGTGCAGAAAATGTAGTCCCGGTGCCCGCGGTGCAGGGAATCCTCTTTGCACCCAGAGCAATGTGCTGGGCAGGCCTCCCATGCTGGGAGAGCCTCCACTTCCCCCAACTGTCCAAGGGCCTCAGGAGCACACTTCGAGGGAGTGGTGGGTCTGACAGGCAGAACGGCCCGAGTGAGGAACGTGGATGGCAGGCCAAAGCCAGCCCTAGGGCCTGTGCTGGCCTAGGCCACTGCCAGCCAGCAGGGCCTCGACAGAGCACAGTTCATTCGAGTAGGCCCCAGCGGCTTGCCTGTTTGCCTCTTGCCCTGCTGGGAAGCTGCAGGTCCAGAGGCTGTGTGAGCCCGGGGCCACTGGGGCCTGAGCACAAAACCGTCAGGACCCCACTCTCAAGCAGGACTCCTGCCACCTCGGCGCTGCCTGCCACACCCCCTTGCTGCCCGCACTGTCTTCACTGCTGGCAGGCCTCTGTGTGCACAGCCCAGTCTCTGCCAAGGGAACAAGGGGCTTGCTCGCCCCTTGCTAGGACCTCCTCCTACAGCACTCTGGACCAGGGCACACACGCCCCTGGACCAGCAGCCTGCAAGGAAGCTGCAGCTGAGCCAGCCACAAAGGCCTGCAGCCCTGGGCAGGGAGCCTTCTGCTAAGGACAGCTTTGCCACGCCAAAGCCCTGCAGGAGTTCCTGGAGGCTCAGGCCTGCAGCGTTATCCATCACAGGGCACTGGGTGCCCAAAGCCTCCCCTGCGGCTTCCGAGCACCCTGCAGCCCACAGGCCCTTGGCCCCCACTCTGTTGCCAGAGGCAAGTCCTAGGCAGGACTCTCGAGCTTGTAGAGCCACAGGGCCTCCAGCTTGGAAACCTGCTCAGGAACTCAGTGGCAGCCAGGCTTCACCTTCCATGCTTGTGGGCCAGCAGATGGAGCCCTCGCTCCACCGAAAAACTCTCTGCTTTGCCTTCAGCCAGGGAATCGCCTAGCTCAGCTCTCTCTGCCTCAAGCAGAAACTCGAGGGTGCATCCAGCCTGCAGAAAGAAGAGTGCCTTTTCCTGAGCACTGCTCTGCTCTGGCAGCTCCCTGAAGGCCTTCTGGGGCCTTCTCTGCCCTCACCCAGTCGTGCCATTCGGCCCACCCGGGGAGCAAAGGTCCCCCCTCGGCAGGGCTCAGGGTACGGCCTGTGTGTGTTTTCAGGGCTGGGAAAGGGCCGATCCAGAAGCTGGGTGTGCACTTGGGAATGGGGCCTGGTGGGCCTAGCCGGCCTTCCCTGGTTGGGAAGCAGGAGATCTGGGGCCTCCGAGCTGCATGCCCATCCCCTCCCTGGATGCCCCTCTTGCTTCCTCTCTGCTGCCAAGCCTCTCTCACTACACGCGCGTCTCATCGAAAGGAGCAGGCTGCTTGCCATTCTTTGCAAGGACCTCACCCCACAGGCCTCGTTTCCTCGAACGGGAGTGCACACTGACCCAGAGCCTCCAGAGGAGCTGCTGTCTCTCCAGCCACAAAGGCCTGCAGCTGAATCCACGACAGCCTGCTGCATGGAGGGCGTCTATGGGAGAGGGCCATACATCCCAGGTGGGTGCCTCTCTGGCACACCGCTTTCCATGGGCAGACACGGTGTGTGCCAAGTGTCTCCTGTGTGCAGAAAATGTAGTCCCGGTGCCCGCGGTGCAGGGAATCCTCTTTGCACCCAGAGCAATGTGCTGGGCAGGCCTCCCATGCTGGGAGAGCCTCCACTTCCCCCAACTGTCCAAGGGCCTCAGGAGCACACTTCGAGGGAGTGGTGGGTCTGACAGGCAGAACGGCCCGAGTGAGGAACGTGGATGGCAGGCCAAAGCCAGCCCTAGGGCCTGTGCTGGCCTAGGCCACTGCCAGCCAGCAGGGCCTCGACAGAGCACAGTTCATTCGAGTAGGCCCCAGGGGCTTGCCTGTTTGCCTCTTGCCCTGCTGGGAAGCTGCAGGTCCAGAGGCTTTGTGAGCCCGGGGCCACTGGGGCCTGAGCACAAAACCGTCAGGACCCCACTCTCAAGCAGGACTCCTGCCACCTCGGCACTGCCTGCCACACCCCCTTGCTGCCCGCACTGTCTTCACTGCTGGCAGGCCTCTGTGTGCACAGCCCAGTCTCTGCCAAGGGAACAAGGGGCTTGCTCGCCCCTTGCTAGGACCTCCTCCTACAGCACTCTGGACCAGGGCACACACGCCCCTGGACCAGCAGCCTGCAAGGAAGCTGCAGCTGAGCCAGCCACAAAGGCCTGCAGCCCTGGGCAGGGAGCCTTCTGCTAAGGACAGCTTTGCCACTCCAAAGCCCTGCAGGAGTTCCTGGAGGCTCAGGCCTGCAGCGTTTTCCATCACAGGGCACTGGGTGCCCAAAGCCTCCCCTGCAGCTTCCGAGCACCCTGCAGCCCACAGGCCCTTGGCCCCCACTCTGTTGCCAGAGGCAAGTCCTAGGCAGGACTCTCGAGCTTGTAGAGCCACAGGGCCTCCAGCTTGGAAACCTGCTCAGGAACTCAGTGGCAGCCAGGCTTCACCTTCCATGCTTGTGGGCCAGCAGATGGAGCCCTCGCTCCACCGAAAAACTCTCTGCTTTGCCTTCAGCCAGGGAATTGCCTAGCTCAGCTCTCTCTGCCTCAAGCAGAAACTCGAGGGTGCATCCAGCCTGCAGAAAGAAGAGTGCCTTTTCCTGAGCACTGCTCTGCTCTGGCAGCTCCCTGAAGGCCTTCTGGGGCCTTCTCTGCCCTCACCCAGTCGTGCCATTCGGCCCACCCGGGGAGCAAAGGTCCCCCATCGGCAGGGCTCAGGGTACGGCCTGTGTGTGTTTTCAGGGCTGGGAAAGGGCCGATCCAGAAGCTGGGTGTGCACTTGGGAATGGGGCCTGGTGGGCCTAGCCGGCCTTCCCTGGTTGGGAAGCAGGAGATCTGGGGCCTCCGAGCTGCATGCCCATCCCCTCCCTGGATGCCCCTCTTGCTTCCTCTCTGCTGCCAAGCCTCTCTCACCACACGCGCGTCTCATCGAAAGGAGCAGGCTGCTTGCCATTCTTTGCAAGGACCTCACCCCACAGGCCTCGTTTCCTCGAACGGGAGTGCACACTGACCCAGAGCCTCCAGAGGAGCTGCTGTCTCTCCAGCCACAAAGGCCTGCAGCTGACTCCACGGCAGCCTGCTACATGGAGGGCGTCTATGGGAGAGGGCCATACATCCCAGGTGGGTGCCTCTCTGGCACACCGCTTTCCATGGGCAGACACGGTGTGTGCCAAGTGTCTCCTGTGTGCAGAAAATGTAGTCCCGGTGCCCGCGGTGCAGGGAATCCTCTTTGCACCCAGAGCAATGTGCTGGGCAGGCCTCCCATGCTGGGAGAGCCTCCACTTCCCCCAACTGTCCAAGGGCCTCAGGAGCACACTTCGAGGGAGTGGTGGGTCTGACAGGCAGAACGGCCCGAGTGAGGAACGTGGATGGCAGGCCAAAGCCAGCCCTAGGGCCTGTGCTGGCCTAGGCCACTGCCAGCCAGCAGGGCCTCGACAGAGCACAGTTCATTCGAGTAGGCCCCAGCGGCTTGCCTGTTTGCCTCTTGCCCTGCTGGGAAGCTGCAGGTCCAGAGGCTGTGTGAGCCCGGGGCCACTGGGGCCTGAGCACAAAACCGTCAGGACCCCACTCTCAAGCAGGACTCCTGCCACCTCGGCGCTGCCTGCCACACCCCCTTGCTGCCCGCACTGTCTTCACTGCTGGCAGGCCTCTGTGTGCACAGCCCAGTCTCTGCCAAGGGAACAAGGGGCTTGCTCGCCCCTTGCTAGGACCTCCTCCTACAGCACTCTGGACCAGGGCACACACGCCCCTGGACCAGCAGCCTGCAAGGAAGCTGCAGCTGAGCCAGCCACAAAGGCCTGCAGCCCTGGGCAGGGAGCCTTCTGCTAAGGACAGCTTTGCCACGCCAAAGCCCTGCAGGAGTTCCTGGAGGCTCAGGCCTGCAGCGTTATCCATCACAGGGCACTGGGTGCCCAAAGCCTCCCCTGCGGCTTCCGAGCACCCTGCAGCCCACAGGCCCTTGGCCCCCACTCTGTTGCCAGAGGCAAGTCCTAGGCAGGACTCTCGAGCTTGTAGAGCCACAGGGCCTCCAGCTTGGAAACCTGTTCAGGAACTCAGTGGCAGCCAGGCTTCACCTTCCATGCTTGTGGGCCAGCAGATGGAGCCCTCGCTCCACCGAAAAACTCTCTGCTTTGCCTTCAGCCAGGGAATCGCCTAGCTCAGCTCTCTCTGCCTCAAGCAGAAACTCGAGGGTGCATCCAGCCTGCAGAAAGAAGAGTGCCTTTTCCTGAGCACTGCTCTGCTCTGGCAGCTCCCTGAAGGCCTTCTGGGGCCTTCTCTGCCCTCACCCAGTCGTGCCATTCGGCCCACCCGGGGAGCAAAGGTCCCCCCTTGGCAGGGCTCAGGGTACGGCCTGTGTGTGTTTTCAGGGCTGGGAAAGGGCCGATCCAGAAGCTGGGTGTGCACTTGGGAATGGGGCCTGGTGGGCCTAGCCGGCCTTCCCTGGTTGGGAAGCAGGAGATCTGGGGCCTCCGAGCTGCATGCCCATCCCCTCCCTGGATGCCCCTCTTGCTTCCTCTCTGCTGCCAAGCCTCTCTCACTACACGCGCGTCTCATCGAAAGGAGCAGGCTGCTTGCCATTCTTTGCAAGGACCTCACCCCACAGGCCTCGTTTCCTCGAACGGGAGTGCACACTGACCCAGAGCCTCCAGAGGAGCTGCTGTCTCTCCAGCCACAAAGGCCTGCAGCTGAATCCACGACAGCCTGCTGCATGGAGGGCGTCTATGGGAGAGGGCCATACATCCCAGGTGGGTGCCTCTCTGGCACACCGCTTTCCATGGGCACACACGGTGTGTGCCAAGTGTCTCCTGTGTGCAGAAAATGTAGATCCGGTGCCCGCGGTGCAGGGAATCCTCTTTGCACCCAGAGCAATGTGCTGGGCAGGCCTCCCATGCTGGGAGAGCCTCCACTTCCCCCAACTGTCCAAGGGCCTCAGGAGCACACTTCGAGGGAGTGGTGGGTCTGACAGGCAGAACGGCCCGAGTGAGGAACGTGGATGGCAGGCCAAAGCCAGCCCTAGGGCCTGTGCTGGCCTAGGCCACTGCCAGCCAGCAGGGCCTCGACAGAGCACAGTTCATTCGAGTAGGCCCCAGCGGCTTGCCTGTTTTCCTCTTGCCCTGCTGGGAAGCTGCAGGTCCAGAGGCTGTGTGAGCCCGGGGCCACTGGGGCCTGAGCACAAAACCGTCAGGACCCCACTCTCAAGCAGGACTCCTGCCACCTCGGCGCTGCCTGCCACACCCCCTTGCTGCCCGCACTGTCTTCACTGCTGGCAGGCCTCTGTGTGCACAGCCCAGTCTCTGCCAAGGGAACAAGGGGCTTGCTCGCCCCTTGCTAGGACCTCCTCCTACAGCACTCTGGACCAGGGCACACACGCCCCTGGACCAGCAGCCTGCAAGGAAGCTGCAGCTGAGCCAGCCACAAAGGCCTGCAGCCCTGGGCAGGGAGCCTTCTGCTAAGGACAGCTTTGCCACGCCAAAGCCCTGCAGGAGTTCCTGGAGGCTCAGGTCTGCAGCGTTATCCATCACAGGGCACTGGGTGCCCAAAGCCTCCCCTGCGGCTTCCGAGCACCCTGCAGCCCACAGGCCCTTGGCCCCCACTCTGTTGCCAGAGGCAAGTCCTAGGCAGGACTCTCGAGCTTGTAGAGCCACAGGGCCTCCAGCTTGGAAACCTGCTCAGGAACTCAGTGGCAGCCAGGCTTCACCTTCCATGCTTGTGGGCCAGCAGATGGAGCCCTCGCTCCACCGAAAAACTCTCTGCTTTGCCTTCAGCCAGGGAATCGCCTAGCTCAGCTCTCTCTGCCTCAAGCAGAAACTCGAGGGTGCATCCAGCCTGCAGAAAGAAGAGTGCCTTTTCCTGAGCACTGCTCTGCTCTGGCAGCTCCCTGAAGGCCTTCTGGGGCCTTCTCTGCCCTCACCCAGTCGTGCCATTCGGCCCACCCGGGGAGCAAAGGTCCCCCCTCGGCAGGGCTCAGGGTACGGCCTGTGTGTGTTTTCAGGGCTGGGAAAGGGCCGATCCAGAAGCTGGGTGTGCACTTGGGAATGGGGCCTGGTGGGCCTAGCCGGCCTTCCCTGGTTGGGAAGCAGGAGATCTGGGGCCTCCGAGCTGCATGCCCATCCCCTCCCTGGATGCCCCTCTTGCTTCCTCTCTGCTGCCAAGCCTCTCTCACCACACGCGCGTCTCATCGAAAGGAGCAGGCTGCTTGCCATTCTTTGCAAGGACCTCACCCCACAGGCCTCGTTTCCTCGAACGGGAGTGCACACTGACCCAGAGCCTCCAGAGGAGCTGCTGTCTCTCCAGCCACAAAGGCCTGCAGCTGAATCCACGACAGCCTGCTGCATGGAGGGCGTCTATGGGAGAGGGCCATACATCCCAGGTGGGTGCCTCTCTGGCACACCGCTTTCCATGGGCAGACACGGTGTGTGCCAAGTGTCTCCTGTGTGCAGAAAATGTAGTCCCGGTGCCCGCGGTGCAGGGAATCCTCTTTGCACCCAGAGCAATGTGCTGGGCAGGCCTCCCATGCTGGGAGAGCCTCCACTTCCCCCAACTGTCCAAGGGCCTCAGGAGCACACTTCGAGGGAGTGGTGGGTCTGACAGGCAGAACGGCCCGAGTGAGGAACGTGGATGGCAGGCCAAAGCCAGCCCTAGGGCCTGTGCTGGCCTAGGCCACTGCCAGCCAGCAGGGCCTCGACAGAGCACAGTTCATTCGAGTAGGCCCCAGGGGCTTGCCTGTGTGCCTCTTGCCCTGCTGGGAAGCTGCAGGTCCAGAGGCTGTGTGAGCCCGGGGCCACTGGGACCTGAGCACAAAACCGTCAGGACCCCACTCTCAAGCAGGACTCCTGCCACCTCGGCGCTGCCTGCCACACCCCCTTGCTGCCCGCACTGTCTTCACTGCTGGCAGGCCTCTGTGTGCACAGCCCAGTCTCTGCCAAGGGAACAAGGGGCTTGCTCGCCCCTTGCTAGGACCTCCTCCTACAGCACTCTGGACCAGGGCACACACGCCCCTGGACCAGCAGCCTGCAAGGAAGCTGCAGCTGAGCCAGCCACAAAGGCCTGCAGCCCTGGGCAGGGAGCCTTCTGCTAAGGACAGCTTTGCCACTCCAAAGCCCTGCAGGAGTTCCTGGAGGCTCAGGCCTGCAGCGTTTTCCATCACAGGGCACTGGGTGCCCAAAGCCTCCCCTGCGGCTTCTGAGCACCCTGCAGCCCACAGGCCCTTGGCCCCCACTCTGTTGCCAGAGGCAAGTCCTAGGCAGGACTCTCGAGCTTGTAGAGCCACAGGGCCTCCAGCTTGGAAACCTGCTCAGGAACTCAGTGGCAGCCAGGCTTCACCTTCCATGCTTGTGGGCCAGCAGATGGAGCCCTCGCTCCACCGAAAAACTCTCTGCTTTGCCTTCAGCCAGGGAATCGCCTAGCTCAGCTCTCTCTGCCTCAAGCAGAAACTCGAGGGTGCATCCAGCCTGCAGAAAGAAGAGTGCCTTTTCCTGAGCACTGCTCTGCTCTGGCAGCTCCCTGAAGGCCTTCTGGGGCCTTCTCTGCCCTCACCCAGTCGTGCCATTCGGCCCACCCGGGGAGCAAAGGGCCCCCCTCGGCAGGGCTCAGGGTACGGCCTGTGTGTGTTTTCAGGGCTGGGAAAGGGCCGATCCAGAAGCTGGGTGTGCACTTGGGAATGGGGCCTGGTGGGCCTAGCCGGCCTTCCCTGGTTGGGAAGCAGGAGATCTGGGGCCTCCGAGCTGCATGCCCATCCCCTCCCTGGATGCCCCTCTTGCTTCCTCTCTGCTGCCAAGCCTCTCTCACCACACGCGCGTCTCATCGAAAGGAGCAGGCTGCTTGCCATTCTTTGCAAGGACCTCACCCCACAGGCCTCGTTTCCTCGAACGGGAGTGCACACTGACCCAGAGCCTCCAGAGGAGCTGCTGTCTCTCCAGCCACAAAGGCCTGCAGCTGAATCCACGACAGCCTGCTGCATGGAGGGCGTCTATGGGAGAGGGCCATACATCCCAGGTGGGTGCCTCTCTGGCACACCGCTTTCCATGGGCAGACACGGTGTGTGCCAAGTGTCTCCTGTGTGCAGAAAATGTAGTCCCGGTGCCCGCGGTGCAGGGAATCCTCTTTGCACCCAGAGCAATGTGCTGGGCAGGCCTCCCATGCTGGGAGAGCCTCCACTTCCCCCAACTGTCCAAGGGCCTCAGGAGCACACTTCGAGGGAGTGGTGGGTCTGACAGGCAGAACGGCCCGAGTGAGGAACGTGGATGGCAGGCCAAAGCCAGCCCTAGGGCCTGTGCTGGCCTAGGCCACTGCCAGCCAGCAGGGCCTCGACAGAGCACAGTTCATTCGAGTAGGCCCCAGGGGCTTGCCTGTGTGCCTCTTGCCCTGCTGGGAAGCTGCAGGTCCAGAGGCTGTGTGAGCCCGGGGCCACTGGGGCCTGAGCACAAAACCGTCAGGACCCCACTCTCAAGCAGGACTCCTGCCACCTCGGCGCTGCCTGCCACACCCCCTTGCTGCCCGCACTGTCTTCACTGCTGGCAGGCCTCTGTGTGCACAGCCCAGTCTCTGCCAAGGGAACAAGGGGCTTGCTCGCCCCTTGCTAGGACCTCCTCCTACAGCACTCTGGACCAGGGCACACACGCCCCTGGACCAGCAGCCTGCAAGGAAGCTGCAGCTGAGCCAGCCACAAAGGCCTGCAGCCCTGGGCAGGGAGCCTTCTGCTAAGGACAGCTTTGCCACTCCAAAGCCCTGCAGGAGTTCCTGGAGCCTCAGGCCTGCAGCGTTTTCCATCACAGGGCACTGGGTGCCCAAAGCCTCCCCTGCGGCTTCTGAGCACCCTGCAGCCCACAGGCCCTTGGCCCCCACTCTGTTGCCAGAGGCAAGTCCTAGGCAGGACTCTCGAGCTTGTAGAGCCACAGGGCCTCCAGCTTGGAAACCTGCTCAGGAACTCAGTGGCAGCCAGGCTTCACCTTCCATGCTTGTGGGCCAGCAGATGGAGCCCTCGCTCCACCGAAAAACTCTCTGCTTTGCCTTCAGCCAGGGAATCGCCTAGCTCAGCTCTCTCTGCCTCAAGCAGAAACTCGAGGGTGCATCCAGCCTGCAGAAAGAAGAGTGCCTTTTCCTGAGCACTGCTCTGCTCTGGCAGCTCCCTGAAGGCCTTCTGGGGCCTTCTCTGCCCTCACCCAGTCGTGCCATTCGGCCCACCCGGGGAGCAAAGGTCCCCCCTCGGCAGGGCTCAGGGTACGGCCTGTGTGTGTTTTCAGGGCTGGGAAAGGGCCGATCCAGAAGCTGGGTGTGCACTTGGGAATGGGGCCTGGTGGGCCTAGCCGGCCTTCCCTGGTTGGGAAGCAGGAGATCTGGGGCCTCCGAGCTGCATGCCCATCCCCTCCCTGGATGCCCCTCTTGCTTCCTCTCTGCTGCCAAGCCTCTCTCACCACACGCGCGTCTCATCGAAAGGAGCAGGCTGCTTGCCATTCTTTGCAAGGACCTCACCCCACAGGCCTCGTTTCCTCGAACGGGAGTGCACACTGACCCAGAGCCTCCAGAGGAGCTGCTGTCTCTCCAGCCACAAAGGCCTGCAGCTGACTCCACGACAGCCTGCTGCATGGAGGGCGTCTATGGGAGAGGGCCATACATCCCAGGTGGGTGCCTCTCTGGCACACCGCTTTCCATGGGCAGACACGGTGTGTGCCAAGTGTCTCCTGTGTGCAGAAAATGTAGTCCCGGTGCCCGCGGTGCAGGGAATCCTCTTTGCACCCAGAGCAATGTGCTGGGCAGGCCTCCCATGCTGGGAGAGCCTCCACTTCCCCCAACTGTCCAAGGGCCTCAGGAGCACACTTCGAGGGAGTGGTGGGTCTGACAGGCAGAACGGCCCGAGTGAGGAACGTGGATGGCAGGCCAAAGCCAGCCCTAGGGCCTGTGCTGGCCTAGGCCACTGCCAGCCAGCAGGGCCTCGACAGAGCACAGTTCATTCGAGTAGGCCCCAGGGGCTTGCCTGTTTGCCTCTTGCCCTGCTGGGAAGCTGCAGGTCCAGAGGCTGTGTGAGCCCGGGGCCACTGGGGCCTGAGCACAAAACCGTCAGGACCCCACTCTCAAGCAGGACTCCTGCCACCTCGGCGCTGCCTGCCACACCCCCTTGCTGCCCGCACTGTCTTCACTGCTGGCAGGCCTCTGTGTGCACAGCCCAGTCTCTGCCAAGGGAACAAGGGGCTTGCTCGCCCCTTGCTAGGACCTCCTCCTACAGCACTCTGGACCAGGGCACACACGCCCCTGGACCAGCAGCCTGCAAGGAAGCTGCAGCTGAGCCAGCCACAAAGGCCTGCAGCCCTGGGCAGGGAGCCTTCTGCTAAGGACAGCTTTGCCACTCCAAAGCCCTGCAGGAGTTCCTGGAGGCTCAGGCCTGCAGCGTTTTCCATCACAGGGCACTGGGTGCCCAAAGCCTCCCCTGCGGCTTCCGAGCACCCTGCAGCCCACAGGCCCTTGGCCCCCACTCTGTTGCCAGAGGCAAGTCCTAGGCAGGACTCTCGAGCTTGTAGAGCCACAGGGCCTCCAGCTTGGAAACCTGCTCAGGAACTCAGTGGCAGCCAGGCTTCACCTTCCATGCTTGTGGGCCAGCAGATGGAGCCCTCGCTCCACCGAAAAACTCTCTGCTTTGCCTTCAGCCAGGGAATCGCCTAGCTCAGCTCTCTCTGCCTCAAGCAGAAACTCGAGGGTGCATCCAGCCTGCAGAAAGAAGAGTGCCTTTTCCTGAGCACTGCTCTGCTCTGGCAGCTCCCTGAAGGCCTTCTGGGGCCTTCTCTGCCCTCACCCAGTCGTGCCATTCGGCCCACCCGGGGAGCAAAGGTCCCCCCTCGGCAGGGCTCAGGGTACGGCCTGTGTGTGTTTTCAGGGCTGGGAAAGGGCCGATCCAGAAGCTGGGTGTGCACTTGGGAATGGGGCCTGGTGGGCCTAGCCGGCCTTCCCTGGTTGGGAAGCAGGAGATCTGGGGCCTCCGAGCTGCATGCCCATCCCCTCCCTGGATGCCCCTCTTGCTTCCTCTCTGCTGCCAAGCCTCTCTCACCACACGCGCGTCTCATCGAAAGGAGCAGGCTGCTTGCCATTCTTTGCAAGGACCTCACCCCACAGGCCTCGTTTCCTCGAACGGGAGTGCACACTGACCCAGAGCCTCCAGAGGAGCTGCTGTCTCTCCAGCCACAAAGGCCTGCAGCTGAATCCACGACAGCCTGCTGCATGGAGGGCGTCTATGGGAGAGGGCCATACATCCCAGGTGGGTGCCTCTCTGGCACACCGCTTTCCATGGGCAGACACGGTGTGTGCCAAGTGTCTCCTGTGTGCAGAAAATGTAGTCCCGGTGCCCGCGGTGCAGGGAATCCTCTTTGCACCCAGAGCAATGTGCTGGGCAGGCCTCCCATGCTGGGAGAGCCTCCACTTCCCCCAACTGTCCAAGGGCCTCAGGAGCACACTTCGAGGGAGTGGTGGGTCTGACAGGCAGAACGGCCCGAGTGAGGAACGTGGATGGCAGGCCAAAGCCAGCCCTAGGGCCTGTGCTGGCCTAGGCCACTGCCAGCCAGCAGGGCCTCGACAGAGCACAGTTCATTCGAGTAGGCCCCAGGGGCTTGCCTGTGTAGCTCTTGCCCTGCTGGGAAGCTGCAGGTCCAGAGGCTGTGTGAGCCCGGGGCCACTGGGGCCTGAGCACAAAACCGTCAGGACCCCACTCTCAAGCAGGACTCCTGCCACCTCGGCGCTGCCTGCCACACCCCCTTGCTGCCCGCACTGTCTTCACTGCTGGCAGGCCTCTGTGTGCACAGCCCAGTCTCTGCCAAGGGAACAAGGGGCTTGCTCGCCCCTTGCTAGGACCTCCTCCTACAGCACTCTGGACCAGGGCACACACGCCCCTGGACCAGCAGCCTGCAAGGAAGCTGCAGCTGAGCCAGCCACAAAGGCCTGCAGCCCTGGGCAGGGAGCCTTCTGCTAAGGACAGCTTTGCCACTCCAAAGCCCTGCAGGAGTTCCTGGAGCCTCAGGCCTGCAGCGTTTTCCATCACAGGGCACTGGGTGCCCAAAGCCTCCCCTGCGGCTTCTGAGCACCCTGCAGCCCACAGGCCCTTGGCCCCCACTCTGTTGCCAGAGGCAAGTCCTAGGCAGGACTCTCGAGCTTGTAGAGCCACAGGGCCTCCAGCTTGGAAACCTGCTCAGGAACTCAGTGGCAGCCAGGCTTCACCTTCCATGCTTGTGGGCCAGCAGATGGAGCCCTCGCTCCACCGAAAAACTCTCTGCTTTGCCTTCAGCCAGGGAATCGCCTAGCTCAGCTCTCTCTGCCTCAAGCAGAAACTCGAGGGTGCATCCAGCCTGCAGAAAGAAGAGTGCCTTTTCCTGAGCACTGCTCTGCTCTGGCAGCTCCCTGAAGGCCTTCTGGGGCCTTCTCTGCCCTCACCCAGTCGTGCCATTCGGCCCACCCGGGGAGCAAAGGGCCCCCCTCGGCAGGGCTCAGGGTACGGCCTGTGTGTGTTTTCAGGGCTGGGAAAGGGCCGATCCAGAAGCTGGGTGTGCACTTGGGAATGGGGCCTGGTGGGCCTAGCCGGCCTTCCCTGGTTGGGAAGCAGGAGATCTGGGGCCTCCGAGCTGCATGCCCATCCCCTCCCTGGATGCCCCTCTTGCTTCCTCTCTGCTGCCAAGCCTCTCTCACCACACGCGCGTCTCATCGAAAGGAGCAGGCTGCTTGCCATTCTTTGCAAGGACCTCACCCCACAGGCCTCGTTTCCTCGAACGGGAGTGCACACTGACCCAGAGCCTCCAGAGGAGCTGCTGTCTCTCCAGCCACAAAGGCCTGCAGCTGAATCCACGACAGCCTGCTGCATGGAGGGCGTCTATGGGAGAGGGCCATACATCCCAGGTGGGTGCCTCTCTGGCACACCGCTTTCCATGGGCAGACACGGTGTGTGCCAAGTGTCTCCTGTGTGCAGAAAATGTAGTCCCGGTGCCCGCGGTGCAGGGAATCCTCTTTGCACCCAGAGCAATGTGCTGGGCAGGCCTCCCATGCTGGGAGAGCCTCCACTTCCCCCAACTGTCCAAGGGCCTCAGGAGCACACTTCGAGGGAGTGGTGGGTCTGACAGGCAGAACGGCCCGAGTGAGGAACGTGGATGGCAGGCCAAAGCCAGCCCTAGGGCCTGTGCTGGCCTAGGCCACTGCCAGCCAGCAGGGCCTCGACAGAGCACAGTTCATTCGAGTAGGCCCCAGGGGCTTGCCTGTGTAGCTCTTGCCCTGCTGGGAAGCTGCAGGTCCAGAGGCTGTGTGAGCCCGGGGCCACTGGGGCCTGAGCACAAAACCGTCAGGACCCCACTCTCAAGCAGGACTCCTGCCACCTCGGCGCTGCCTGCCACACCCCCTTGCTGCCCGCACTGTCTTCACTGCTGGCAGGCCTCTGTGTGCACAGCCCAGTCTCTGCCAAGGGAACAAGGGGCTTGCTCGCCCCTTGCTAGGACCTCCTCCTACAGCACTCTGGACCAGGGCACACACGCCCCTGGACCAGCAGCCTGCAAGGAAGCTGCAGCTGAGCCAGCCACAAAGGCCTGCAGCCCTGGGCAGGGAGCCTTCTGCTAAGGACAGCTTTGCCACTCCAAAGCCCTGCAGGAGTTCCTGGAGCCTCAGGCCTGCAGCGTTTTCCATCACAGGGCACTGGGTGCCCAAAGCCTCCCCTGCGGCTTCTGAGCACCCTGCAGCCCACAGGCCCTTGGCCCCCACTCTGTTGCCAGAGGCAAGTCCTAGGCAGGACTCTCGAGCTTGTAGAGCCACAGGGCCTCCAGCTTGGAAACCTGCTCAGGAACTCAGTGGCAGCCAGGCTTCACCTTCCATGCTTGTGGGCCAGCAGATGGAGCCCTCGCTCCACCGAAAAACTCTCTGCTTTGCCTTCAGCCAGGGAATCGCCTAGCTCAGCTCTCTCTGCCTCAAGCAGAAACTCGAGGGTGCATCCAGCCTGCAGAAAGAAGAGTGCCTTTTCCTGAGCACTGCTCTGCTCTGGCAGCTCCCTGAAGGCCTTCTGGGGCCTTCTCTGCCCTCACCCAGTCGTGCCATTCGGCCCACCCGGGGAGCAAAGGGCCCCCCTCGGCAGGGCTCAGGGTACGGCCTGTGTGTGTTTTCAGGGCTGGGAAAGGGCCGATCCAGAAGCTGGGTGTGCACTTGGGAATGGGGCCTGGTGGGCCTAGCCGGCCTTCCCTGGTTGGGAAGCAGGAGATCTGGGGCCTCCGAGCTGCATGCCCATCCCCTCCCTGGATGCCCCTCTTGCTTCCTCTCTGCTGCCAAGCCTCTCTCACCACACGCGCGTCTCATCGAAAGGAGCAGGCTGCTTGCCATTCTTTGCAAGGACCTCACCCCACAGGCCTCGTTTCCTCGAACGGGAGTGCACACTGACCCAGAGCCTCCAGAGGAGCTGCTGTCTCTCCAGCCACAAAGGCCTGCAGCTGAATCCACGACAGCCTGCTGCATGGAGGGCGTCTATGGGAGAGGGCCATACATCCCAGGTGGGTGCCTCTCTGGCACACCGCTTTCCATGGGCAGACACGGTGTGTGCCAAGTGTCTCCTGTGTGCAGAAAATGTAGTCCCGGTGCCCGCGGTGCAGGGAATCCTCTTTGCACCCAGAGCAATGTGCTGGGCAGGCCTCCCATGCTGGGAGAGCCTCCACTTCCCCCAACTGTCCAAGGGCCTCAGGAGCACACTTCGAGGGAGTGGTGGGTCTGACAGGCAGAACGGCCCGAGTGAGGAACGTGGATGGCAGGCCAAAGCCAGCCCTAGGGCCTGTGCTGGCCTAGGCCACTGCCAGCCAGCAGGGCCTCGACAGAGCACAGTTCATTCGAGTAGGCCCCAGCGGCTTGCCTGTGTGCCTCTTGCCCTGCTGGGAAGCTGCAGGTCCAGAGGCTGTGTGAGCCCGGGGCCACTGGGGCCTGAGCACAAAACCGTCAGGACCCCACTCTCAAGCAGGACTCCTGCCACCTCGGCGCTGCCTGCCACACCCCCTTGCTGCCCGCACTGTCTTCACTGCTGGCAGGCCTCTGTGTGCACAGCCCAGTCTCTGCCAAGGGAACAAGGGGCTTGCTCGCCCCTTGCTAGGACCTCCTCCTACAGCACTCTGGACCAGGGCACACACGCCCCTGGACCAGCAGCCTGCAAGGAAGCTGCAGCTGAGCCAGCCACAAAGGCCTGCAGCCCTGGGCAGGGAGCCTTCTGCTAAGGACAGCTTTGCCACGCCAAAGCCCTGCAGGAGTTCCTGGAGGCTCAGGCCTGCAGCGTTTTCCATCACAGGGCACTGGGTGCCCAAAGCCTCCCCTGCGGCTTCCGAGCACCCTGCAGCCCACAGGCCCTTGGCCCCCACTCTGTTGCCAGAGGCAAGTCCTAGGCAGGACTCTCGAGCTTGTAGAGCCACAGGGCCTCCAGCTTGGAAACCTGCTCAGGAACTCAGTGGCAGCCAGGCTTCACCTTCCATGCTTGTGGGCCAGCAGATGGAGCCCTCGCTCCACCGAAAAACTCTCTGCTTTGCCTTCAGCCAGGGAATCGCCTAGCTCAGCTCTCTCTGCCTCAAGCAGAAACTCGAGGGTGCATCCAGCCTGCAGAAAGAAGAGTGCCTTTTCCTGAGCACTGCTCTGCTCTGGCAGCTCCCTGAAGGCCTTCTGGGGCCTTCTCTGCCCTCACCCAGTCGTGCCATTCGGCCCACCCGGGGAGCAAAGGTCCCCCCTTGGCAGGGCTCAGGGTACGGCCTGTGTGTGTTTTCAGGGCTGGGAAAGGGCCGATCCAGAAGCTGGGTGTGCACTTGGGAATGGGGCCTGGTGGGCCTAGCCGGCCTTCCCTGGTTGGGAAGCAGGAGATCTGGGGCCTCCGAGCTGCATGCCCATCCCCTCCCTGGATGCCCCTCTTGCTTCCTCTCTGCTGCCAAGCCTCTCTCACCACACGCGCGTCTCATCGAAAGGAGCAGGCTGCTTGCCATTCTTTGCAAGGACCTCACCCCACAGGCCTCGTTTCCTCGAACGGGAGTGCACACTGACCCAGAGCCTCCAGAGGAGCTGCTGTCTCTCCAGCCACAAAGGCCTGCAGCTGACTCCACGACAGCCTGCTGCATGGAGGGCGTCTATGGGAGAGGGCCATACATCCCAGGTGGGTGCCTCTCTGGCACACCGCTTTCCATGGGCAGACACGGTGTGTGCCAAGTGTCTCCTGTGTGCAGAAAATGTAGTCCCGGTGCCCGCGGTGCAGGGAATCCTCTTTGCACCCAGAGCAATGTGCTGGGCAGGCCTCCCATGCTGGGAGAGCCTCCACTTCCCCCAACTGTCCAAGGGCCTCAGGAGCACACTTCGAGGGAGTGGTGGGTCTGACAGGCAGAACGGCCCGAGTGAGGAACGTGGATGGCAGGCCAAAGCCAGCCCTAGGGCCTGTGCTGGCCTAGGCCACTGCCAGCCAGCAGGGCCTCGACAGAGCACAGTTCATTCGAGTAGGCCCCAGGGGCTTGCCTGTGTGCCTCTTGCCCTGCTGGGAAGCTGCAGGTCCAGAGGCTGTGTGAGCCCGGGGCCACTGGGGCCTGAGCACAAAACCGTCAGGACCCCACTCTCAAGCAGGACTCCTGCCACCTCGGCGCTGCCTGCCACACCCCCTTGCTGCCCGCACTGTCTTCACTGCTGGCAGGCCTCTGTGTGCACAGCCCAGTCTCTGCCAAGGGAACAAGGGGCTTGCTCGCCCCTTGCTAGGACCTCCTCCTACAGCACTCTGGACCAGGGCACACACGCCCCTGGACCAGCAGCCTGCAAGGAAGCTGCAGCTGAGCCAGCCACAAAGGCCTGCAGCCCTGGGCAGGGAGCCTTCTGCTAAGGACAGCTTTGCCACTCCAAAGCCCTGCAGGAGTTCCTGGAGCCTCAGGCCTGCAGCATTTTCCATCACAGGGCACTGGGTGCCCAAAGCCTCCCCTGCGGCTTCCGAGCACCCTGCAGCCCACAGGCCCTTGGCCCCCACTCTGTTGCCAGAGGCAAGTCCTAGGCAGGACTCTCGAGCTTGTAGAGCCACAGGGCCTCCAGCTTGGAAACCTGCTCAGGAACTCAGTGGCAGCCAGGCTTCACCTTCCATGCTTGTGAGCCAGCAGATGGAGCCCTCGCTCCACCGAAAAACTCTCTGCTTTGCCTTCAGCCAGGGAATCGCCTAGCTCAGCTCTCTCTGCCTCAAGCAGAAACTCGAGGGTGCATCCAGCCTGCAGAAAGAAGAGTGCCTTTTCCTGAGCACTGCTCTGCTCTGGCAGCTCCCTGAAGGCCTTCTGGGGCCTTCTCTGCCCTCACCCAGTCGTGCCATTCGGCCCACCCGGGGAGCAAAGGTCCCCCCTCGGCAGGGCTCAGGGTACGGCCTGTGTGTTTTCAGGGCTGGGAAAGGGCCGATCCAGAAGCTGGGTGTGCACTTGGGAATGGGGCCTGGTGGGCCTAGCCGGCCTTCCCTAGTTGGGAAGCAGGAGATCTGGGGCCTCCGAGCTGCATGCCCATCCCATCCCTGGATGCCCCTCTTGCTTTCTCTCTGCTGCCAAGCCTCTCTCACCACACGTGCGTCTCATCGAAAGGAGCAGGCTGCTTGCCATTCTTTGCAAGGACCTCACCCCACAGGCCTCGTTTCCTCGAACGGGAGTGCACACTGACCCAGAGCCTCCAGAGGAGCTGCTGTCTCTCCAGCCACAAAGGCCTGCAGCTGAATCCACGACAGCCTGCTGCATGGAGGGCGTCTATGGGAGAGGGCCATACATGCCAGGTGGGTGCCTCTCTGGCACACCGCTTTCCATGGGCAGACACGGTGTGTGCCAAGTGTCTCCTGTGTGCAGAAAATGTAGTCCCGGTGCCCGCGGTGCAGGGAATCCTCTTTGCACCCAGAGCAATGTGCTGGGCAGGCCTCCCATGCTGGGAGAGCCTCCACTTCCCCCAACTGTCCAAGGGCCTCAGGAGCACACTTCGAGGGAGTGGTGGGTCTGACAGGCAGAACGGCCCGAGTGAGGAACGTGGATGGCAGGCCAAAGCCAGCCCTAGGGCCTGTGCTGGCCTAGGCCACTGCCAGCCAGCAGGGCCTCGACAGAGCACAGTTCATTCGAGTAGGCCCCAGGGGCTTGCCTGTGTGCCTCTTGCCCTGCTGGGAAGCTGCAGGTCCAGAGGCTGTGTGAGCCCGGGGCCACTGGGGCCTGAGCACAAAACCGTCAGGACCCCACTCTCAAGCAGGACTCCTGCCACCTCGGCGCTGCCTGCCACACCCCCTTGCTGCCCGCACTGTCTTCACTGCTGGCAGGCCTCTGTGTGCACAGCCCAGTCTCTGCCAAGGGAACAAGGGGCTTGCTCGCCCCTTGCTAGGACCTCCTCCTACAGCACTCTGGACCAGGGCACACACGCCCCTGGACCAGCAGCCTGCAAGGAAGCTGCAGCTGAGCCAGCCCCAAAGGCCTGCAGCCCTGGGCAGGGAGCCTTCTGCTAAGGACAGCTTTGCCACTCCAAAGCCCTGCAGGAGTTCCTGGAGGCTCAGGCCTGCAGCATTTTCCATCACAGGGCACTGGGTGCCCAAAGCCTCCCCTGCGGCTTCCGAGCACCCTGCAGCCCACAGGCCCTTGGCCCCCACTCTGTTGCCAGAGGCAAGTCCTAGGCAGGACTCTCGAGCTTGTAGAGCCACAGGGCCTCCAGCTTGGAAACCTGCTCAGGAACTCAGTGGCAGCCAGGCTTCACCTTCCATGCTTGTGGGCCAGCAGATGGAGCCCTCGCTCCACCGAAAAACTCTCTGCTTTGCCTTCAGCCAGGGAATCGCCTAGCTCAGCTCTCTCTGCCTCAAGCAGAAACTCGAGGGTGCATCCAGCCTGCAGAAAGAAGAGTGCCTTTTCCTGAGCACTGCTCTGCTCTGGCAGCTCCCTGAAGGCCTTCTGGGGCCTTCTCTGCCCTCACCCAGTCATGCCATTCGGCCCACCCGGGGAGCAAAGGTCCCCCCTCGGCAGGGCTCAGGGTACGGCCTGTGTGTGTTTTCAGGGCTGGGAAAGGGCCGATCCAGAAGCTGGGTGTGCACTTGGGAATGGGGCCTGGTGGGCCTAGCCGGCCTTCCCTGGTTGGGAAGCAGGAGATCTGGGGCCTCCGAGCTGCATGCCCATCCCCTCCCTGGATGCCCCTCTTGCTTCCTCTCTGCTGCCAAGCCTCTCTCACCACACGCGCGTCTCATCGAAAGGAGCAGGCTGCTTGCCATTCTTTGCAAGGACCTCACCCCACAGGCCTCGTTTCCTCGAACGGGAGTGCACACTGACCCAGAGCCTCCAGAGGAGCTGCTGTCTCTCCAGCCACAAAGGCCTGCAGCTGAATCCACGACAGCCTGCTGCATGGAGGGCGTCTATGGGAGAGGGCCATACATCCCAGGTGGGTGCCTCTCTGGCACACCGCTTTCCATGGGCAGACACGGTGTGTGCCAAGTGTCTCCTGTGTGCAGAAAATGTAGTCCCGGTGCCCGCGGTGCAGGGAATCCTCTTTGTACCCAGAGCAATGTGCTGGGCAGGCCTCCCATGCTGGGAGAGCCTCCACTTCCCCCAACTGTCCAAGGGCCTCAGGAGCACACTTCGAGGGAGTGGTGGGTCTGACAGGCAGAACGGCCCGAGTGAGGAACGTGGATGGCAGGCCAAAGCCAGCCCTAGGGCCTGTGCTGGCCTAGGCCACTGCCAGCCAGCAGGGCCTCGACAGAGCACAGTTCATTCGAGTAGGCCCCAGGGGCTTGCCTGTGTGCCTCTTGCCCTGCTGGGAAGCTGCAGGTCCAGAGGCTGTGTGAGCCCGGGGCCACTGGGGCCTGAGCACAAAACCGTCAGGACCCCACTCTCAAGCAGGACTCCTGCCACCTCGGCGCTGCCTGCCACACCCCCTTGCTGCCCGCACTGTCTTCACTGCTGGCAGGCCTCTGTGTGCACAGCCCAGTCTCTGCCAAGGGAACAAGGGGCTTGCTCGCCCCTTGCTAGGACCTCCTCCTACAGCACTCTGGACCAGGGCACACACGCCCCTGGACCAGCAGCCTGCAAGGAAGCTGCAGCTGAGCCAGCCACAAAGGCCTGCAGCCCTGGGCAGGGAGCCTTCTGCTAAGGACAGCTTTCCCACTCCAAAGCCCTGCAGGAGTTCCTGGAGGCTCAGGCCTGCAGCGTTTTCCATCACAGGGCACTGGGTGCCCAAAGCCTCCCCTGCGGCTTCTGAGAACCCTGCAGCCCACAGGCCCTTGGCCCCCACTCTGTTGCCAGAGGCAAGTCCTAGGCAGGACTCTCGAGCTTGTAGAGCCACAGGGCCTCCAGCTTGGAAACCTGCTCAGGAACTCAGTGGCAGCCAGGCTTCACCTTCCATGCTTGTGGGCCAGCAGATGGAGCCCTCGCTCCACCGAAAAACTCTCTGCTTTGCCTTCAGCCAGGGAATCGCCTAGCTCAGCTCTCTCTGCCTCAAGCAGAAACTCGAGGGTGCATCCAGCCTGCAGAAAGAAGAGTGCCTTTTCCTGAGCACTGCTCTGCTCTGGCAGCTCCCTGAAGGCCTTCTGGGGCCTTCTCTGCCCTCACCCAGTCATGCCATTCGGCCCACCCGGGGAGCAAAGGTCCCCCCTCGGCAGGGCTCAGGGTACGGCCTGTGTGTGTTTTCAGGGCTGGGAAAGGGCCGATCCAGAAGCTGGGTGTGCACTTGGGAATGGGGCCTGGTGGGCCTAGCCGGCCTTCCCTGGTTGGGAAGCAGGAGATCTGGGGCCTCCGAGCTGCATGCCCATCCCCTCCCTGGATGCCCCTCTTGCTTCCTCTCTGCTGCCAAGCCTCTCTCACCACACGTGCGTCTCATCGAAAGGAGCAGGCTGCTTGCCATTCTTTGCAAGGACCTCACCCCACAGGCCTCGTTTCCTCGAACGGGAGTGCACACTGACCCAGAGCCTCCAGAGGAGCTGCTGTCTCTCCAGCCACAAAGGCCTGCAGCTGAATCCACGACAGCCTGCTGCATGGAGGGCGTCTATGGGAGAGGGCCATACATCCCAGGTGGGTGCCTCTCTGGCACACCGCTTTCCATGGGCAGACACGGTGTGTGCCAAGTGTCTCCTGTGTGCAGAAAATGTAGTCCCGGTGCCCGCGGTGCAGGGAATCCTCTTTGCACCCAGAGCAATGTGCTGGGCAGGCCTCCCATGCTGGGAGAGCCTCCACTTCCCCCAACTGTCCAAGGGCCTCAGGAGCACACTTCGAGGGAGTGGTGGGTCTGACAGGCAGAACGGCCCGAGTGAGGAACGTGGATGGCAGGCCAAAGCCAGCCCTAGGGCCTGTGCTGGCCTAGGCCACTGCCAGCCAGCAGGGCCTCGACAGAGCACAGTTCATTCGAGTAGGCCCCAGGGGCTTGCCTGTGTGCCTCTTGCCCTGCTGGGAAGCTGCAGGTCCAGAGGCTGTGTGAGCCCGGGGCCACTGGGGCCTGAGCACAAAACCGTCAGGACCCCACTCTCAAGCAGGACTCCTGCCACCTCGGCGCTGCCTGCCACACCCCCTTGCTGCCCGCACTGTCTTCACTGCTGGCAGGCCTCTGTGTGCACAGCCCAGTCTCTGCCAAGGGAACAAGGGGCTTGCTCGCCCCTTGCTAGGACCTCCTCCTACAGCACTCTGGACCAGGGCACACACGCCCCTGGACCAGCAGCCTGCAAGGAAGCTGCAGCTGAGCCAGCCACAAAGGCCTGCAGCCCTGGGCAGGGAGCCTTCTGCTAAGGACAGCTTTCCCACTCCAAAGCCCTGCAGGAGTTCCTGGAGGCTCAGGCCTGCAGCGTTTTCCATCACAGGGCACTGGGTGCCCAAAGCCTCCCCTGCGGCTTCCGAGCACCCTGCAGCCCACAGGCCCTTGGCCCCCACTCTGTTGCCAGAGGCAAGTCCTAGGCAGGACTCTCGAGCTTGTAGAGCCACAGGGCCTCCAGCTTGGAAACCTGCTCAGGAACTCAGTGGCAGCCAGGCTTCACCTTCCATGCTTGTGGGCCAGCAGATGGAGCCCTCGCTCCACCGAAAAACTCTCTGCTTTGCCTTCAGCCAGGGAATCGCCTAGCTCAGCTCTCTCTGCCTCAAGCAGAAACTCGAGGGTGCATCCAGCCTGCAGAAAGAAGAGTGCCTTTTCCTGAGCACTGCTCTGCTCTGGCAGCTCCCTGAAGGCCTTCTGGGGCCTTCTCTGCCCTCACCCAGTCGTGCCATTCGGCCCACCCGGGGAGCAAAGGTCCCCCCTCGGCAGGGCTCAGGGTACGGCCTGTGTGTGTTTTCAGGGCTGGGAAAGGGCCGATCCAGAAGCTGGGTGTGCACTTGGGAATGGGGCCTGGTGGGCCTAGCCGGCCTTCCCTGGTTGGGAAGCAGGAGATCTGGGGCCTCCGAGCTGCATGCCCATCCCCTCCCTGGATGCCCCTCTTGCTTCCTCTCTGCTGCCAAGCCTCTCTCACCACACGCGCGTCTCATCGAAAGGAGCAGGCTGCTTGCCATTCTTTGCAAGGACCTCACCCCACAGGCCTCGTTTCCTCGAACGGGAGTGCACACTGACCCAGAGCCTCCAGAGGAGCTGCTGTCTCTCCAGCCACAAAGGCCTGCAGCTGAATCCACGACAGCCTGCTGCATGGAGGGCGTCTATGGGAGAGGGCCATACATCCCAGGTGGGTGCCTCTCTGGCACACCGCTTTCCATGGGCAGACACGGTGTGTGCCAAGTGTCTCCTGTGTGCAGAAAATGTAGTCCCGGTGCCCGCGGTGCAGGGAATCCTCTTTGCACCCAGAGCAATGTGCTGGGCAGGCCTCCCATGCTGGGAGAGCCTCCACTTCCCCCAACTGTCCAAGGGCCTCAGGAGCACACTTCGAGGGAGTGGTGGGTCTGACAGGCAGAACGGCCCGAGTGAGGAACGTGGATGGCAGGCCAAAGCCAGCCCTAGGGCCTGTGCTGGCCTAGGCCACTGCCAGCCAGCAGGGCCTCGACAGAGCACAGTTCATTCGAGTAGGCCCCAGGGGCTTGCCTGTGTGCCTCTTGCCCTGCTGGGAAGCTGCAGGTCCAGAGGCTGTGTGAGCCCGGGGCCACTGGGGCCTGAGCACAAAACCGTCAGGACCCCACTCTCAAGCAGGACTCCTGCCACCTCGGCGCTGCCTGCCAAACCCCCTTGCTGCCCGCACTGTCTTCACTGCTGGCAGGCCTCTGTGTGCACAGCCCAGTCTCTGCCAAGGGAACAAGGGGCTTGCTCGCCCCTTGCTAGGACCTCCTCCTACAGCACTCTGGACCAGGGCACACACGCCCCTGGACCAGCAGCCTGCAAGGAAGCTGCAGCTGAGCCAGCCACAAAGGCCTGCAGCCCTGGGCAGGGAGCCTTCTGCTAAGGACAGCTTTGCCACTCCAAAGCCCTGCAGGAGTTCCTGGAGGCTCAGGCCTGCAGCGTTTTCCATCACAGGGCACTGGGTGCCCAAAGCCTCCCCTGCGGCTTCCGAGCACCCTGCAGCCCACAGGCCCTTGGCCCCCACTCTGTTGCCAGAGGCAAGTCCTAGGCAGGACTCTCGAGCTTGTAGAGCCACAGGGCCTCCAGCTTGGAAACCTGCTCAGGAACTCAGTGGCAGCCAGGCTTCACCTTCCATGCTTGTGGGCCAGCAGATGGAGCCCTCGCTCCACCGAAAAACTCTCTGCTTTGCCTTCAGCCAGGGAATCGCCTAGCTCAGCTCTCTCTGCCTCAAGCAGAAACTCGAGGGTGCATCCAGCCTGCAGAAAGAAGAGTGCCTTTTCCTGAGCACTGCTCTGCTCTGGCAGCTCCCTGAAGGCCTTCTGGGGCCTTCTCTGCCCTCACCCAGTCGTGCCATTCGGCCCACCCGGGGAGCAAAGGTCCCCCCTCGGCAGGGCTCAGGGTACGGCCTGTGTGTGTTTTCAGGGCTGGGAAAGGGCCGATCCAGAAGCTGGGTGTGCACTTGGGAATGGGGCCTGGTGGGCCTAGCCGGCCTTCCCTGGTTGGGAAGCAGGAGATCTGGGGCCTCCGAGCTGCATGCCCATCCCCTCCCTGGATGCCCCTCTTGCTTCCTCTCTGCTGCCAAGCCTCTCTCACCACACGCGCGTCTCATCGAAAGGAGCAGGCTGCTTGCCATTCTTTGCAAGGACCTCACCCCACAGGCCTCGTTTCCTCGAACGGGAGTGCACACTGACCCAGAGCCTCCAGAGGAGCTGCTGTCTCTCCAGCCACAAAGGCCTGCAGCTGAATCCACGACAGCCTGCTGCATGGAGGGCGTCTATGGGAGAGGGCCATACATCCCAGGTGGGTGCCTCTCTGGCACACCGCTTTCCATGGGCAGACACGGTGTGTGCCAAATGTCTCCTGTGTGCAGAAAATGTAGTCCCGGTGCCCGCGGTGCAGGGAATCCTCTTTGCACCCAGAGCAATGTGCTGGGCAGGCCTCCCATGCTGGGAGAGCCTCCACTTCCCCCAACTGTCCAAGGGCCTCAGGAGCACACTTCGAGGGAGTGGTGGGTCTGACAGGCAGAACGGCCCGAGTGAGGAACGTGGATGGCAGGCCAAAGCCAGCCCTAGGGCCTGTGCTGGCCTAGGCCACTGCCAGCCAGCAGGGCCTCGACAGAGCACAGTTCATTCGAGTAGGCCCCAGGGGCTTGCCTGTTTGCCTCTTGCCCTGCTGGGAAGCTGCAGGTCCAGAGGCTGTGTGAGCCCGGGGCCACTGGGGCCTGAGCACAAAACCGTCAGGACCCCACTCTCAAGCAGGACTCCTGCCACCTCGGCGCTGCCTGCCACACCCCCTTGCTGCCCGCACTGTCTTCACTGCTGGCAGGCCTCTGTGTGCACAGCCCAGTCTCTGCCAAGGGAACAAGGGGCTTGCTCGCCCCTTGCTAGGACCTCCTCCTACAGCACTCTGGACCAGGGCACACACGCCCCTGGACCAGCAGCCTGCAAGGAAGCTGCAGCTGAGCCAGCCACAAAGGCCTGCAGCCCTGGGCAGGGAGCCTTCTGCTAAGGACAGCTTTGCCACTCCAAAGCCCTGCAGGAGTTCCTGGAGGCTCAGGCCTGCAGCGTTTTCCATCACAGGGCACTGGGTGCCCAAAGCCTCCCCTGCGGCTTCCGAGCACCCTGCAGCCCACAGGCCCTTGGCCCCCACTCTGTTGCCAGAGGCAAGTCCTAGGCAGGACTCTCGAGCTTGTAGAGCCACAGGGCCTCCAGCTTGGAAACCTGCTCAGGAACTCAGTGGCCGCCAGGCTTCACCTTCCATGCTTGTGGGCCAGCAGATGGAGCCCTCGCTCCACCGAAAAACTCTCTGCTTTGCCTTCAGCCAGGGAATCGCCTAGCTCAGCTCTCTCTGCCTCAAGCAGAAACTCGAGGGTGCATCCAGCCTGCAGAAAGAAGAGTGCCTTTTCCTGAGCACTGCTCTGCTCTGGCAGCTCCCTGAAGGCCTTCTGGGGCCTTCTCTGCCCTCACCCAGTCGTGCCATTCGGCCCACCCGGGGAGCAAAGGTCCCCCCTCGGCAGGGCTCAGGGTACGGCCTGTGTGTGTTTTCAGGGCTGGGAAAGGGCCGATCCAGAAGCTGGGTGTGCACTTGGGAATGGGGCCTGGTGGGCCTAGCCGGCCTTCCCTGGTTGGGAAGCAGGAGATCTGGGGCCTCCGAGCTGCATGCCCATCCCCTCCCTGGATGCCCCTCTTGCTTCCTCTCTGCTGCCAAGCCTCTCTCACCACACGCGCGTCTCATCGAAAGGAGCAGGCTGCTTGCCATTCTTTGCAAGGACCTCACCCCACAGGCCTCGTTTCCTCGAACGGGAGTGCACACTGACCCAGAGCCTCCAGAGGAGCTGCTGTCTCTCCAGCCACAAAGGCCTGCAGCTGAATCCACGACAGCCTGCTGCATGGAGGGCGTCTATGGGAGAGGGCCATACATCCCAGGTGGGTGCCTCTCTGGCACACCGCTTTCCATGGGCAGACACGGTGTGTGCCAAGTGTCTCCTGTGTGCAGAAAATGTAGTCCCGGTGCCCGCGGTGCAGGGAATCCTCTTTGCACCCAGAGCAATGTGCTGGGCAGGCCTCCCATGCTGGGAGAGCCTCCACTTCCCCCAACTGTCCAAGGGCCTCAGGAGCACACTTCGAGGGAGTGGTGGGTCTGACAGGCAGAACGGCCCGAGTGAGGAACGTGGATGGCAGGCCAAAGCCAGCCCTAGGGCCTGTGCTGGCCTAGGCCACTGCCAGCCAGCAGGGCCTCGACAGAGCACAGTTCATTCGAGTAGGCCCCAGGGGCTTGCCTGTTTGCCTCTTGCCCTGCTGGGAAGCTGCAGGTCCAGAGGCTGTGTGAGCCCGGGGCCACTGGGGCCTGAGCACAAAACCGTCAGGACCCCACTCTCAAGCAGGACTCCTGCCACCTCGGCGCTGCCTGCCACACCCCCTTGCTGCCCGCACTGTCTTCACTGCTGGCAGGCCTCTGTGTGCACAGCCCAGTCTCTGCCAAGGGAACAAGGGGCTTGCTCGCCCCTTGCTAGGACCTCCTCCTACAGCACTCTGGACCAGGGCACACACGCCCCTGGACCAGCAGCCTGCAAGGAAGCTGCAGCTGAGCCAGCCACAAAGGCCTGCAGCCCTGGGCAGGGAGCCTTCTGCTAAGGACAGCTTTGCCACTCCAAAGCCCTGCAGGAGTTCCTGGAGGCTCAGGCCTGCAGCGTTTTCCATCACAGGGCACTGGGTGCCCAAAGCCTCCCCTGCGGCTTCCGAGCACCCTGCAGCCCACAGGCCCTTGGCCCCCACTCTGTTGCCAGAGGCAAGTCCTAGGCAGGACTCTCGAGCTTGTAGAGCCACAGGGCCTCCAGCTTGGAAACCTGCTCAGGAACTCAGTGGCAGCCAGGCTTCACCTTCCATGCTTGTGGGCCAGCAGATGGAGCCCTCGCTCCACCGAAAAACTCTCTGCTTTGCCTTCAGCCAGGGAATCGCCTAGCTCAGCTCTCTCTGCCTCAAGCAGAAACTCGAGGGTGCATCCAGCCTGCAGAAAGAAGAGTGCCTTTTCCTGAGCACTGCTCTGCTCTGGCAGCTCCCTGAAGGCCTTCTGGGGCCTTCTCTGCCCTCACCCAGTCGTGCCATTCGGCCCACCCGGGGAGCAAAGGTCCCCCCTCGGCAGGGCTCAGGGTACGGCCTGTGTGTGTTTTCAGGGCTGGGAAAGGGCCGATCCAGAAGCTGGGTGTGCACTTGGGAATGGGGCCTGGTGGGCCTAGCCGGCCTTCCCTGGTTGGGAAGCAGGAGATCTGGGGCCTCCGAGCTGCATGCCCATCCCCTCCCTGGATGCCCCTCTTGCTTCCTCTCTGCTGCCAAGCCTCTCTCACCACACGCGCGTCTCATCGAAAGGAGCAGGCTGCTTGCCATTCTTTGCAAGGACCTCAGCCCACAGGCCTCGTTTCCTCGAACGGGAGTGCACACTGACCCAGAGCCTCCAGAGGAGCTGCTGTCTCTCCAGCCACAAAGGCCTGCAGCCGAATCCACGACAGCCTGCTGCATGGAGGGCGTCTATGGGAGAGGGCCATACATCCCAGGTGGGTGCCTCTCTGGCACACCGCTTTCCATGGGCAGACACGGTGTGTGCCAAGTGTCTCCTGTGTGCAGAAAAATGTAGTCCTGGTGCCCGCGGTGCAGAGAATTCTCTTTGCACCCAGAGCAGTGTGCTGGGCAGGCCTCCCATGCTGGGAGAGCCTCCACTTCCCCCAACTGTCCAAGGGCCTCAGGAGCACACTTCGAGGGAGTGGTGGGTCTGACAGGCAGAACGGCCCGAGTGAGGAACGTGGATGGCAGGCCAAAGCCAGCCCTAGGGCCTGTGCTGGCCTAGGCCACTGCCAGCCAGCAGGGCCTCGACAGAGCACAGTTCATTCGAGTAGGCCCCAGGGGCTTGCCTGTGTGCCTCTTGCCCTGCTGGGAAGCTGCAGGTCCAGAGGCTGTGTGAGCCCGGGGCCACTGGGGCCTGAGCACAAAACCGTCAGGACCCCACTCTCAAGCAGGACTCCTGCCACCTCGGCGCTGCCTGCCACACCCCCTTGCTGCCCGCACTGTCTTCACTGCTGGCAGGCCTCTGTGTGCACAGCCCAGTCTCTGCCAAGGGAACAAGGGGCTTGCTCGCCCCTTGCTAGGACCTCCTCCTACAGCACTCTGGACCAGGGCACACACGCCCCTGGACCAGCAGCCTGCAAGGAAGCTGCAGCTGAGCCAGCCACAAAGGCCTGCAGCCCTGGGCAGGGAGCCTTCTGCTAAGGACAGCTTTCCCACTCCAAAGCCCTGCAGGAGTTCCTGGAGGCTCAGGCCTGCAGCGTTTTCCATCACAGGGCACTGGGTGCCCAAAGCCTCCCCTGCGGCTTCTGAGCACCCTGCAGCCCACAGGCCCTTGGCCCCCACTCTGTTGCCAGAGGCAAGTCCTAGGCAGGACTCTCGAGCTTGTAGAGCCACAGGGCCTCCAGCTTGGAAACCTGCTCAGGAACTCAGTGGCAGCCAGGCTTCACCTTCCATGCTTGTGGGCCAGCAGATGGAGCCCTCGCTCCACCGAAAAACTCTCTGCTTTGCCTTCAGCCAGGGAATCGCCTAGCTCAGCTCTCTCTGCCTCAAGCAGAAACTCGAGGGTGCATCCAGCCTGCAGAAAGAAGAGTGCCTTTTCCTGAGCACTGCTCTGCTCTGGCAGCTCCCTGAAGGCCTTCTGGGGCCTTCTCTGCCCTCACCCAGTCGTGCCATTCGGCCCACCCGGGGAGCAAAGGTCCCCCCTCGGCAGGGCTCAGGGTACGGCCTGTGTGTGTTTTCAGGGCTGGGAAAGGGCCGATCCAGAAGCTGGGTGTGCACTTGGGAATGGGGCCTGGTGGGCCTAGCTGGCCTTCCCTGGTTGGGAAGCAGGAGATCTGGGGCCTCCGAGCTGCATGCCCATCCCCTCCCTGGATGCCCCTCTTGCTTCCTCTCTGCTGCCAAGCCTCTCTCACCACACGCGCGTCTCATCGAAAGGAGCAGGCTGCTTGCCATTCTTTGCAAGGACCTCACCCCACAGGCCTCGTTTCCTCGAACGGGAGTGCACACTGACCCAGAGCCTCCAGAGGAGCTGCTGTCTCTCCAGCCACAAAGGCCTGCAGCTGAATCCACGACAGCCTGCTGCATGGAGGGCGTCTATGGGAGAGGGCCATACATCCCAGGTGGGTGCCTCTCTGGCACACCGCTTTCCATGGGCAGACACGGTGTGTGCCAAGTGTCTCCTGTGTGCAGAAAATGTAGTCCCGGTGCCCGCGGTGCAGGGAATCCTCTTTGCACCCAGAGCAATGTGCTGGGCAGGCCTCCCATGCTGGGAGAGCCTCCACTTCCCCCAACTGTCCAAGGGCCTCAGGAGCACACTTCGAGGGAGTGGTGGGTCTGACAGGCAGAACGGCCCGAGTGAGGAACGTGGATGGCAGGCCAAAGCCAGCCCTAGGGCCTGTGCTGGCCTAGGCCACTGCCAGCCAGCAGGGCCTCGACAGAGCACAGTTCATTCGAGTAGGCCCCAGGGGCTTGCCTGTGTGCCTCTTGCCCTGCTGGGAAGCTGCAGGTCCAGAGGCTGTGTGAGCCCGGGGCCACTGGGGCCTGAGCACAAAACCGTCAGGACCCCACTCTCAAGCAGGACTCCTGCCACCTCGGCGCTGCCTGCCACACCCCCTTGCTGCCCGCACTGTCTTCACTGCTGGCAGGCCTCTGTGTGCACAGCCCAGTCTCTGCCAAGGGAACAAGGGGCTTGCTCGCCCCTTGCTAGGACCTCCTCCTACAGCACTCTGGACCAGGGCACACACGCCCCTGGACCAGCAGCCTGCAAGGAAGCTGCAGCTGAGCCAGCCACAAAGGCCTGCAGCCCTGGGCAGGGAGCCTTCTGCTAAGGACAGCTTTGCCACTCCAAAGCCCTGCAGGAGTTCCTGGAGGCTCAGGCCTGCAGCGTTTTCCATCACAGGGCACTGGGTGCCCAAAGCCTCCCCTGCGGCTTCCGAGCACCCTGCAGCCCACAGGCCCTTGGCCCCCACTCTGTTGCCAGAGGCAAGTCCTAGGCAGGACTCTCGAGCTTGTAGAGCCACAGGGCCTCCAGCTTGGAAACCTGCTCAGGAACTCAGTGGCAGCCAGGCTTCACCTTCCATGCTTGTGGGCCAGCAGATGAAGCCCTCGCTCCACCGAAAAACTCTCTGCTTTGCCTTCAGCCAGGGAATCGCCTAGCTCAGCTCTCTCTGCCTCAAGCAGAAACTCGAGGGTGCATCCAGCCTGCAGAAAGAAGAGTGCCTTTTCCTGAGCACTGCTCTGCTCTGGCAGCTCCCTGAAGGCCTTCTGGGGCCTTCTCTGCCCTCACCCAGTCGTGCCATTCGGCCCACCCGGGGAGCAAAGGTCCCCCCTCGGCAGGGCTCAGGGTACGGCCTGTGTGTGTTTTCAGGGCTGGGAAAGGGCCGATCCAGAAGCTGGGTGTGCACTTGGGAATGGGGCCTGGTGGGCCTAGCCGGCCTTCCCTGGTTGGGAAGCAGGAGATCTGGGGCCTCCGAGCTGCATGCCCATCCCCTCCCTGGATGCCCCTCTTGCTTCCTCTCTGCTGCCAAGCCTCTCTCACCACACGCGCGTCTCATCGAAAGGAGCAGGCTGCTTGCCATTCTTTGCAAGGACCTCACCCCACAGGCCTCGTTTCCTCGAACGGGAGTGCACACTGACCCAGAGCCTCCAGAGGAGCTGCTGTCTCTCCAGCCACAAAGGCCTGCAGCTGAATCCACGACAGCCTGCTGCATGGAGGGCGTCTATGGGAGAGGGCCATACATCCCAGGTGGGTGCCTCTCTGGCACACCGCTTTCCATGGGCAGACACGGTGTGTGCCAAGTGTCTCCTGTGTGCAGAAAATGTAGTCCCGGTGCCCGCGGTGCAGGGAATCCTCTTTGCACCCAGAGCAATGTGCTGGGCAGGCCTCCCATGCTGGGAGAGCCTCCACTTCCCCCAACTGTCCAAGGGCCTCAGGAGCACACTTCGAGGGAGTGGTGGGTCTGACAGGCAGAACGGCCCGAGTGAGGAACGTGGATGGCAGGCCAAAGCCAGCCCTAGGGCCTGTGCTGGCCTAGGCCACTGCCAGCCAGCAGGGCCTCGACAGAGCACAGTTCATTCGAGTAGGCCCCAGGGGCTTGCCTGTGTGCCTCTTGCCCTGCTGGGAAGCTGCAGGTCCAGAGGCTGTGTGAGCCCGGGGCCACTGGGGCCTGAGCACAAAACCGTCAGGACCCCACTCTCAAGCAGGACTCCTGCCACCTCGGCGCTGCCTGCCAAACCCCCTTGCTGCCCGCACTGTCTTCACTGCTGGCAGGCCTCTGTGTGCACAGCCCAGTCTCTGCCAAGGGAACAAGGGGCTTGCTCGCCCCTTGCTAGGACCTCCTCCTACAGCACTCTGGACCAGGGCACACACGCCCCTGGACCAGCAGCCTGCAAGGAAGCTGCAGCTGAGCCAGCCACAAAGGCCTGCAGCCCTGGGCAGGGAGCCTTCTGCTAAGGACAGCTTTGCCACTCCAAAGCCCTGCAGGAGTTCCTGGAGGCTCAGGCCTGCAGCGTTTTCCATCACAGGGCACTGGGTGCCCAAAGCCTCCCCTGCGGCTTCCGAGCACCCTGCAGCCCACAGGCCCTTGGCCCCCACTCTGTTGCCAGAGGCAAGTCCTAGGCAGGACTCTCGAGCTTGTAGAGCCACAGGGCCTCCAGCTTGGAAACCTGCTCAGGAACTCAGTGGCAGCCAGGCTTCACCTTCCATGCTTGTGGGCCAGCAGATGGAGCCCTCGCTCCACCGAAAAACTCTCTGCTTTGCCTTCAGCCAGGGAATCGCCTAGCTCAGCTCTCTCTGCCTCAAGCAGAAACTCGAGGGTGCATCCAGCCTGCAGAAAGAAGAGTGCCTTTTCCTGAGCACTGCTCTGCTCTGGCAGCTCCCTGAAGGCCTTCTGGGGCCTTCTCTGCCCTCACCCAGTCGTGCCATTCGGCCCACCCGGGGAGCAAAGGTCCCCCCTCGGCAGGGCTCAGGGTACGGCCTGTGTGTGTTTTCAGGGCTGGGAAAGGGCCGATCCAGAAGCTGGGTGTGCACTTGGGAATGGGGCCTGGTGGGCCTAGCCGGCCTTCCCTGGTTGGGAAGCAGGAGATCTGGGGCCTCCGAGCTGCATGCCCATCCCCTCCCTGGATGCCCCTCTTGCTTCCTCTCTGCTGCCAAGCCTCTCTCACCACACGCGCGTCTCATCGAAAGGAGCAGGCTGCTTGCCATTCTTTGCAAGGACCTCACCCCACAGGCCTCGTTTCCTCGAACGGGAGTGCACACTGACCCAGAGCCTCCAGAGGAGCTGCTGTCTCTCCAGCCACAAAGGCCTGCAGCTGAATCCACGACAGCCTGCTGCATGGAGGGCGTCTATGGGAGAGGGCCATACATCCCAGGTGGGTGCCTCTCTGGCACACCGCTTTCCATGGGCAGACACGGTGTGTGCCAAATGTCTCCTGTGTGCAGAAAATGTAGTCCCGGTGCCCGCGGTGCAGGGAATCCTCTTTGCACCCAGAGCAATGTGCTGGGCAGGCCTCCCATGCTGGGAGAGCCTCCACTTCCCCCAACTGTCCAAGGGCCTCAGGAGCACACTTCGAGGGAGTGGTGGGTCTGACAGGCAGAACGGCCCGAGTGAGGAACGTGGATGGCAGGCCAAAGCCAGCCCTAGGGCCTGTGCTGGCCTAGGCCACTGCCAGCCAGCAGGGCCTCGACAGAGCACAGTTCATTCGAGTAGGCCCCAGGGGCTTGCCTGTTTGCCTCTTGCCCTGCTGGGAAGCTGCAGGTCCAGAGGCTGTGTGAGCCCGGGGCCACTGGGGCCTGAGCACAAAACCGTCAGGACCCCACTCTCAAGCAGGACTCCTGCCACCTCGGCGCTGCCTGCCACACCCCCTTGCTGCCCGCACTGTCTTCACTGCTGGCAGGCCTCTGTGTGCACAGCCCAGTCTCTGCCAAGGGAACAAGGGGCTTGCTCGCCCCTTGCTAGGACCTCCTCCTACAGCACTCTGGACCAGGGCACACACGCCCCTGGACCAGCAGCCTGCAAGGAAGCTGCAGCTGAGCCAGCCACAAAGGCCTGCAGCCCTGGGCAGGGAGCCTTCTGCTAAGGACAGCTTTGCCACTCCAAAGCCCTGCAGGAGTTCCTGGAGGCTCAGGCCTGCAGCGTTTTCCATCACAGGGCACTGGGTGCCCAAAGCCTCCCCTGCGGCTTCCGAGCACCCTGCAGCCCACAGGCCCTTGGCCCCCACTCTGTTGCCAGAGGCAAGTCCTAGGCAGGACTCTCGAGCTTGTAGAGCCACAGGGCCTCCAGCTTGGAAACCTGCTCAGGAACTCAGTGGCCGCCAGGCTTCACCTTCCATGCTTGTGGGCCAGCAGATGGAGCCCTCGCTCCACCGAAAAACTCTCTGCTTTGCCTTCAGCCAGGGAATCGCCTAGCTCAGCTCTCTCTGCCTCAAGCAGAAACTCGAGGGTGCATCCAGCCTGCAGAAAGAAGAGTGCCTTTTCCTGAGCACTGCTCTGCTCTGGCAGCTCCCTGAAGGCCTTCTGGGGCCTTCTCTGCCCTCACCCAGTCGTGCCATTCGGCCCACCCGGGGAGCAAAGGTCCCCCCTCGGCAGGGCTCAGGGTACGGCCTGTGTGTGTTTTCAGGGCTGGGAAAGGGCCGATCCAGAAGCTGGGTGTGCACTTGGGAATGGGGCCTGGTGGGCCTAGCCGGCCTTCCCTGGTTGGGAAGCAGGAGATCTGGGGCCTCCGAGCTGCATGCCCATCCCCTCCCTGGATGCCCCTCTTGCTTCCTCTCTGCTGCCAAGCCTCTCTCACCACACGCGCGTCTCATCGAAAGGAGCAGGCTGCTTGCCATTCTTTGCAAGGACCTCACCCCACAGGCCTCGTTTCCTCGAACGGGAGTGCACACTGACCCAGAGCCTCCAGAGGAGCTGCTGTCTCTCCAGCCACAAAGGCCTGCAGCTGAATCCACGACAGCCTGCTGCATGGAGGGCGTCTATGGGAGAGGGCCATACATCCCAGGTGGGTGCCTCTCTGGCACACCGCTTTCCATGGGCAGACACGGTGTGTGCCAAGTGTCTCCTGTGTGCAGAAAATGTAGTCCCGGTGCCCGCGGTGCAGGGAATCCTCTTTGCACCCAGAGCAATGTGCTGGGCAGGCCTCCCATGCTGGGAGAGCCTCCACTTCCCCCAACTGTCCAAGGGCCTCAGGAGCACACTTCGAGGGAGTGGTGGGTCTGACAGGCAGAACGGCCCGAGTGAGGAACGTGGATGGCAGGCCAAAGCCAGCCCTAGGGCCTGTGCTGGCCTAGGCCACTGCCAGCCAGCAGGGCCTCGACAGAGCACAGTTCATTCGAGTAGGCCCCAGGGGCTTGCCTGTTTGCCTCTTGCCCTGCTGGGAAGCTGCAGGTCCAGAGGCTGTGTGAGCCCGGGGCCACTGGGGCCTGAGCACAAAACCGTCAGGACCCCACTCTCAAGCAGGACTCCTGCCACCTCGGCGCTGCCTGCCACACCCCCTTGCTGCCCGCACTGTCTTCACTGCTGGCAGGCCTCTGTGTGCACAGCCCAGTCTCTGCCAAGGGAACAAGGGGCTTGCTCGCCCCTTGCTAGGACCTCCTCCTACAGCACTCTGGACCAGGGCACACACGCCCCTGGACCAGCAGCCTGCAAGGAAGCTGCAGCTGAGCCAGCCACAAAGGCCTGCAGCCCTGGGCAGGGAGCCTTCTGCTAAGGACAGCTTTCCCACTCCAAAGCCCTGCAGGAGTTCCTGGAGGCTCAGGCCTGCAGCGTTTTCCATCACAGGGCACTGGGTGCCCAAAGCCTCCCCTGCGGCTTCCGAGCACCCTGCAGCCCACAGGCCCTTGGCCCCCACTCTGTTGCCAGAGGCAAGTCCTAGGCAGGACTCTCGAGCTTGTAGAGCCACAGGGCCTCCAGCTTGGAAACCTGCTCAGGAACTCAGTGGCAGCCAGGCTTCACCTTCCATGCTTGTGGGCCAGCAGATGGAGCCCTCGCTCCACCGAAAAACTCTCTGCTTTGCCTTCAGCCAGGGAATCGCCTAGCTCAGCTCTCTCTGCCTCAAGCAGAAACTCGAGGGTGCATCCAGCCTGCAGAAAGAAGAGTGCCTTTTCCTGAGCACTGCTCTGCTCTGGCAGCTCCCTGAAGGCCTTCTGGGGCCTTCTCTGCCCTCACCCAGTCGTGCCATTCGGCCCACCCGGGGAGCAAAGGTCCCCCCTCGGCAGGGCTCAGGGTACGGCCTGTGTGTGTTTTCAGGGCTGGGAAAGGGCCGATCCAGAAGCTGGGTGTGCACTTGGGAATGGGGCCTGGTGGGCCTAGCCGGCCTTCCCTGGTTGGGAAGCAGGAGATCTGGGGCCTCCGAGCTGCATGCCCATCCCCTCCCTGGATGCCCCTCTTGCTTCCTCTCTGCTGCCAAGCCTCTCTCACCACACGCGCGTCTCATCGAAAGGAGCAGGCTGCTTGCCATTCTTTGCAAGGACCTCAGCCCACAGGCCTCGTTTCCTCGAACGGGAGTGCACACTGACCCAGAGCCTCCAGAGGAGCTGCTGTCTCTCCAGCCACAAAGGCCTGCAGCCGAATCCACGACAGCCTGCTGCATGGAGGGCGTCTATGGGAGAGGGCCATACATCCCAGGTGGGTGCCTCTCTGGCACACCGCTTTCCATGGGCAGACACGGTGTGTGCCAAGTGTCTCCTGTGTGCAGAAAAATGTAGTCCTGGTGCCCGCGGTGCAGAGAATTCTCTTTGCACCCAGAGCAGTGTGCTGGGCAGGCCTCCCATGCTGGGAGAGCCTCCACTTCCCCCAACTGTCCAAGGGCCTCAGGAGCACACTTCGAGGGAGTGGTGGGTCTGACAGGCAGAACGGCCCGAGTGAGGAACGTGGATGGCAGGCCAAAGCCAGCCCTAGGGCCTGTGCTGGCCTAGGCCACTGCCAGCCAGCAGGGCCTCGACAGAGCACAGTTCATTCGAGTAGGCCCCAGGGGCTTGCCTGTTTGCCTCTTGCCCTGCTGGGAAGCTGCAGGTCCAGAGGCTGTGTGAGCCCGGGGCCACTGGGGCCTGAGCACAAAACCGTCAGGACCCCACTCTCAAGCAGGACTCCTGCCACCTCGGCGCTGCCTGCCACACCCCCTTGCTGCCCGCACTGTCTTCACTGCTGGCAGGCCTCTGTGTGCACAGCCCAGTCTCTGCCAAGGGAACAAGGGGCTTGCTCGCCCCTTGCTAGGACCTCCTCCTACAGCACTCTGGACCAGGGCACACACGCCCCTGGACCAGCAGCCTGCAAGGAAGCTGCAGCTGAGCCAGCCACAAAGGCCTGCAGCCCTGGGCAGGGAGCCTTCTGCTAAGGACAGCTTTCCCACTCCAAAGCCCTGCAGGAGTTCCTGGAGGCTCAGGCCTGAAGCGTTTTCCATCACAGGGCACTGGGTGCCCAAAGCCTCCCCTGCGGCTTCTGAGCACCCTGCAGCCCACAGGCCCTTGGCCCCCACTCTGTTGCCAGAGGCAAGTCCTAGGCAGGACTCTCGAGCTTGTAGAGCCACAGGGCCTCCAGCTTGGAAACCTGCTCAGGAACTCAGTGGCAGCCAGGCTTCACCTTCCATGCTTGTGGGCCAGCAGATGGAGCCCTCGCTCCACCGAAAAACTCTCTGCTTTGCCTTCAGCCAGGGAATCGCCTAGCTCAGCTCTCTCTGCCTCAAGCAGAAACTCGAGGGTGCATCCAGCCTGCAGAAAGAAGAGTGCCTTTTCCTGAGCACTGCTCTGCTCTGGCAGCTCCCTGAAGGCCTTCTGGGGCCTTCTCTGCCCTCACCCAGTCGTGCCATTCGGCCCACCCGGGGAGCAAAGGTCCCCCCTCGGCAGGGCTCAGGGTACGGCCTGTGTGTGTTTTCAGGGCTGGGAAAGGGCCGATCCAGAAGCTGGGTGTGCACTTGGGAATGGGGCCTGGTGGGCCTAGCCGGCCTTCCCTGGTTGGGAAGCAGGAGATCTGGGGCCTCCGAGCTGCATGACCATCCCCTCCCTGGATGCCCCTCTTGCTTCCTCTCTGCTGCCAAGCCTCTCTCACCACACGCGCGTCTCATCGAAAGGAGCAGGCTGCTTGCCATTCTTTGCAAGGACCTCACCCCACAGGCCTCGTTTCCTCGAACGGGAGTGCACACTGACCCAGAGCCTCCAGAGGAGCTGCTGTCTCTCCAGCCACAAAGGCCTGCAGCTGAATCCACGACAGCCTGCTGCATGGAGGGCGTCTATGGGAGAGGGCCATACATGCCAGGTGGGTGCCTCTCTGGCACACCGCTTTCCATGGGCAGACACGGTGTGTGCCAAGTGTCTCCTGTGTGCAGAAAATGTAGTCCCGGTGCCCGCGGTGCAGGGAATCCTCTTTGCACCCAGAGCAATGTGCTGGGCAGGCCTCCCATGCTGGGAGAGCCTCCACTTCCCCCAACTGTCCAAGGGCCTCAGGAGCACACTTCGAGGGAGTGGTGGGTCTGACAGGCAGAACGGCCCGAGTGAGGAACGTGGATGGCAGGCCAAAGCCAGCCCTAGGGCCTGTGCTGGCCTAGGCCACTGCCAGCCAGCAGGGCCTCGACAGAGCACAGTTCATTCGAGTAGGCCCCAGGGGCTTGCCTGTGTGCCTCTTGCCCTGCTGGGAAGCTGCAGGTCCAGAGGCTGTGTGAGCCCGGGGCCACTGGGGCCTGAGCACAAAACCGTCAGGACCCCACTCTCAAGCAGGACTCCTGCCACCTCGGCGCTGCCTGCCACACCCCCTTGCTGCCCGCACTGTCTTCACTGCTGGCAGGCCTCTGTGTGCACAGCCCAGTCTCTGCCAAGGGAACAAGGGGCTTGCTCGCCCCTTGCTAGGACCTCCTCCTACAGCACTCTGGACCAGGGCACACACGCCCCTGGACCAGCAGCCTGCAAGGAAGCTGCAGCTGAGCCAGCCACAAAGGCCTGCAGCCCTGGGCAGGGAGCCTTCTGCTAAGGACAGCTTTGCCACTCCAAAGCCCTGCAGGAGTTCCTGGAGGCTCAGGCCTGCAGCGTTTTCCATCACAGGGCACTGGGTGCCCAAAGCCTCCCCTGCGGCTTCCGAGCACCCTGCAGCCCACAGGCCCTTGGCCCCCACTCTGTTGCCAGAGGCAAGTCCTAGGCAGGACTCTCGAGCTTGTAGAGCCACAGGGCCTCCAGCTTGGAAACCTGCTCAGGAACTCAGTGGCAGCCAGGCTTCACCTTCCATGCTTGTGGGCCAGCAGATGAAGCCCTCGCTCCACCGAAAAACTCTCTGCTTTGCCTTCAGCCAGGGAATCGCCTAGCTCAGCTCTCTCTGCCTCAAGCAGAAACTCGAGGGTGCATCCAGCCTGCAGAAAGAAGAGTGCCTTTTCCTGAGCACTGCTCTGCTCTGGCAGCTCCCTGAAGGCCTTCTGGGGCCTTCTCTGCCCTCACCCAGTCGTGCCATTCGGCCCACCCGGGGAGCAAAGGTCCCCCCTCGGCAGGGCTCAGGGTACGGCCTGTGTGTGTTTTCAGGGCTGGGAAAGGGCCGATCCAGAAGCTGGGTGTGCACTTGGGAATGGGGCCTGGTGGGCCTAGCTGGCCTTCCCTGGTTGGGAAGCAGGAGATCTGGGGCCTCCGAGCTGCATGCCCATCCCCTCCCTGGATGCCCCTCTTGCTTCCTCTCTGCTGCCAAGCCTCTCTCACCACACGCGCGTCTCATCGAAAGGAGCAGGCTGCTTGCCATTCTTTGCAAGGACCTCACCCCACAGGCCTCGTTTCCTCGAACGGGAGTGCACACTGACCCAGAGCCTCCAGAGGAGCTGCTGTCTCTCCAGCCACAAAGGCCTGCAGCTGAATCCACGACAGCCTGCTGCATGGAGGGCGTCTATGGGAGAGGGCCATACATCCCAGGTGGGTGCCTCTCTGGCACACCGCTTTCCATGGGCAGACACGGTGTGTGCCAAGTGTCTCCTGTGTGCAGAAAATGTAGTCCCGGTGCCCGCGGTGCAGGGAATCCTCTTTGCACCCAGAGCAATGTGCTGGGCAGGCCTCCCATGCTGGGAGAGCCTCCACTTCCCCCAACTGTCCAAGGGCCTCAGGAGCACACTTCGAGGGAGTGGTGGGTCTGACAGGCAGAACGGCCCGAGTGAGGAACGTGGATGGCAGGCCAAAGCCAGCCCTAGGGCCTGTGCTGGCCTAGGCCACTGCCAGCCAGCAGGGCCTCGACAGAGCACAGTTCATTCGAGTAGGCCCCAGGGGCTTGCCTGTTTGCCTCTTGCCCTGCTGGGAAGCTGCAGGTCCAGAGGCTGTGTGAGCCCGGGGCCACTGGGGCCTGAGCACAAAACCGTCAGGACCCCACTCTCAAGCAGGACTCCTGCCACCTCGGCGCTGCCTGCCACACCCCCTTGCTGCCCGCACTGTCTTCACTGCTGGCAGGCCTCTGTGTGCACAGCCCAGTCTCTGCCAAGGGAACAAGGGGCTTGCTCGCCCCTTGCTAGGACCTCCTCCTACAGCACTCTGGACCAGGGCACACACGCCCCTGGACCAGCAGCCTGCAAGGAAGCTGCAGCTGAGCCAGCCACAAAGGCCTGCAGCCCTGGGCAGGGAGCCTTCTGCTAAGGACAGCTTTGCCACTCCAAAGCCCTGCAGGAGTTCCTGGAGGCTCAGGCCTGCAGCGTTTTCCATCACAGGGCACTGGGTGCCCAAAGCCTCCCCTGCGGCTTCCGAGCACCCTGCAGCCCACAGGCCCTTGGCCCCCACTCTGTTGCCAGAGGCAAGTCCTAGGCAGGACTCTCGAGCTTGTAGAGCCACAGGGCCTCCAGCTTGGAAACCTGCTCAGGAACTCAGTGGCAGCCAGGCTTCACCTTCCATGCTTGTGGGCCAGCAGATGAAGCCCTCGCTCCACCGAAAAACTCTCTGCTTTGCCTTCAGCCAGGGAATCGCCTAGCTCAGCTCTCTCTGCCTCAAGCAGAAACTCGAGGGTGCATCCAGCCTGCAGAAAGAAGAGTGCCTTTTCCTGAGCACTGCTCTGCTCTGGCAGCTCCCTGAAGGCCTTCTGGGGCCTTCTCTGCCCTCACCCAGTCGTGCCATTCGGCCCACCCGGGGAGCAAAGGTCCCCCCTCGGCAGGGCTCAGGGTACGGCCTGTGTGTGTTTTCAGGGCTGGGAAAGGGCCGATCCAGAAGCTGGGTGTGCACTTGGGAATGGGGCCTGGTGGGCCTAGCCGGCCTTCCCTGGTTGGGAAGCAGGAGATCTGGGGCCTCCGAGCTGCATGCCCATCCCCTCCCTGGATGCCCCTCTTGCTTCCTCTCTGCTGCCAAGCCTCTCTCACCACACGCGCGTCTCATCGAAAGGAGCAGGCTGCTTGCCATTCTTTGCAAGGACCTCACCCCACAGGCCTCGTTTCCTCGAACGGGAGTGCACACTGACCCAGAGCCTCCAGAGGAGCTGCTGTCTCTCCAGCCACAAAGGCCTGCAGCTGAATCCACGACAGCCTGCTGCATGGAGGGCGTCTATGGGAGAGGGCCATACATCCCAGGTGGGTGCCTCTCTGGCACACCGCTTTCCATGGGCAGACACGGTGTGTGCCAAGTGTCTCCTGTGTGCAGAAAATGTAGTCCCGGTGCCCGCGGTGCAGGGAATCCTCTTTGCACCCAGAGCAATGTGCTGGGCAGGCCTCCCATGCTGGGAGAGCCTCCACTTCCCCCAACTGTCCAAGGGCCTCAGGAGCACACTTCGAGGGAGTGGTGGGTCTGACAGGCAGAACGGCCCGAGTGAGGAACGTGGATGGCAGGCCAAAGCCAGCCCTAGGGCCTGTGCTGGCCTAGGCCACTGCCAGCCAGCAGGGCCTCGACAGAGCACAGTTCATTCGAGTAGGCCCCAGGGGCTTGCCTGTGTGCCTCTTGCCCTGCTGGGAAGCTGCAGGTCCAGAGGCTGTGTGAGCCCGGGGCCACTGGGGCCTGAGCACAAAACCGTCAGGACCCCACTCTCAAGCAGGACTCCTGCCACCTCGGCGCTGCCTGCCACACCCCCTTGCTGCCCGCACTGTCTTCACTGCTGGCAGGCCTCTGTGTGCACAGCCCAGTCTCTGCCAAGGGAACAAGGGGCTTGCTCGCCCCTTGCTAGGACCTCCTCCTACAGCACTCTGGACCAGGGCACACACGCCCCTGGACCAGCAGCCTGCAAGGAAGCTGCAGCTGAGCCAGCCACAAAGGCCTGCAGCCCTGGGCAGGGAGCCTTCTGCTAAGGACAGCTTTGCCACTCCAAAGCCCTGCAGGAGTTCCTGGAGGCTCAGGCCTGCAGCGTTTTCCATCACAGGGCACTGGGTGCCCAAAGCCTCCCCTGCGGCTTCTGAGCACCCTGCAGCCCACAGGCCCTTGGCCCCCACTCTGTTGCCAGAGGCAAGTCCTAGGCAGGACTCTCGAGCTTGTAGAGCCACAGGGCCTCCAGCTTGGAAACCTGCTCAGGAACTCAGTGGCAGCCAGGCTTCACCTTCCATGCTTGTGGGCCAGCAGATGGAGCCCTCGCTCCACCGAAAAACTCTCTGCTTTGCCTTCAGCCAGGGAATCGCCTAGCTCAGCTCTCTCTGCCTCAAGCAGAAACTCGAGGGTGCATCCAGCCTGCAGAAAGAAGAGTGCCTTTTCCTGAGCACTGCTCTGCTCTGGCAGCTCCCTGAAGGCCTTCTGGGGCCTTCTCTGCCCTCACCCAGTCGTGCCATTCGGCCCACCCGGGGAGCAAAGGTCCCCCCTCGGCAGGGCTCAGGGTACGGCCTGTGTGTGTTTTCAGGGCTGGGAAAGGGCCGATCCAGAAGCTGGGTGTGCACTTGGGAATGGGGCCTGGTGGGCCTAGCTGGCCTTCCCTGGTTGGGAAGCAGGAGATCTGGGGCCTCCGAGCTGCATGCCCATCCCCTCCCTGGATGCCCCTCTTGCTTCCTCTCTGCTGCCAAGCCTCTCTCACCACACGCGCGTCTCATCGAAAGGAGCAGGCTGCTTGCCATTCTTTGCAAGGACCTCACCCCACAGGCCTCGTTTCCTCGAACGGGAGTGCACACTGACCCAGAGCCTCCAGAGGAGCTGCTGTCTCTCCAGCCACAAAGGCCTGCAGCTGAATCCACGACAGCCTGCTGCATGGAGGGCGTCTATGGGAGAGGGCCATACATCCCAGGTGGGTGCCTCTCTGGCACACCGCTTTCCATGGGCAGACACGGTGTGTGCCAAGTGTCTCCTGTGTGCAGAAAATGTAGTCCCGGTGCCCGCGGTGCAGGGAATCCTCTTTGCACCCAGAGCAATGTGCTGGGCAGGCCTCCCATGCTGGGAGAGCCTCCACTTCCCCCAACTGTCCAAGGGCCTCAGGAGCACACTTCGAGGGAGTGGTGGGTCTGACAGGCAGAACGGCCCGAGTGAGGAACGTGGATGGCAGGCCAAAGCCAGCCCTAGGGCCTGTGCTGGCCTAGGCCACTGCCAGCCAGCAGGGCCTCGACAGAGCACAGTTCATTCGAGTAGGCCCCAGGGGCTTGCCTGTGTGCCTCTTGCCCTGCTGGGAAGCTGCAGGTCCAGAGGCTGTGTGAGCCCGGGGCCACTGGGGCCTGAGCACAAAACCGTCAGGACCCCACTCTCAAGCAGGACTCCTGCCACCTCGGCGCTGCCTGCCACACCCCCTTGCTGCCCGCACTGTCTTCACTGCTGGCAGGCCTCTGTGTGCACAGCCCAGTCTCTGCCAAGGGAACAAGGGGCTTGCTCGCCCCTTGCTAGGACCTCCTCCTACAGCACTCTGGACCAGGGCACACACGCCCCTGGACCAGCAGCCTGCAAGGAAGCTGCAGCTGAGCCAGCCACAAAGGCCTGCAGCCCTGGGCAGGGAGCCTTCTGCTAAGGACAGCTTTGCCACTCCAAAGCCCTGCAGGAGTTCCTGGAGGCTCAGGCCTGCAGCGTTTTCCATCACAGGGCACTGGGTGCCCAAAGCCTCCCCTGCGGCTTCTGAGCACCCTGCAGCCCACAGGCCCTTGGCCCCCACTCTGTTGCCAGAGGCAAGTCCTAGGCAGGACTCTCGAGCTTGTAGAGCCACAGGGCCTCCAGCTTGGAAACCTGCTCAGGAACTCAGTGGCAGCCAGGCTTCACCTTCCATGCTTGTGGGCCAGCAGATGGAGCCCTCGCTCCACCGAAAAACTCTCTGCTTTGCCTTCAGCCAGGGAATCGCCTAGCTCAGCTCTCTCTGCCTCAAGCAGAAACTCGAGGGTGCATCCAGCCTGCAGAAAGAAGAGTGCCTTTTCCTGAGCACTGCTCTGCTCTGGCAGCTCCCTGAAGGCCTTCTGGGGCCTTCTCTGCCCTCACCCAGTCGTGCCATTCGGCCCACCCGGGGAGCAAAGGTCCCCCCTCGGCAGGGCTCAGGGTACGGCCTGTGTGTGTTTTCAGGGCTGGGAAAGGGCCGATCCAGAAGCTGGGTGTGCACTTGGGAATGGGGCCTGGTGGGCCTAGCCGGCCTTCCCTGGTTGGGAAGCAGGAGATCTGGGGCCTCCGAGCTGCATGCCCATCCCCTCCCTGGATGCCCCTCTTGCTTCCTCTCTGCTGCCAAGCCTCTCTCACCACACGCGCGTCTCATCGAAAGGAGCAGGCTGCTTGCCATTCTTTGCAAGGACCTCACCCCACAGGCCTCGTTTCCTCGAACGGGAGTGCACACTGACCCAGAGCCTCCAGAGGAGCTGCTGTCTCTCCAGCCACAAAGGCCTGCAGCTGAATCCACGACAGCCTGCTGCATGGAGGGCGTCTATGGGAGAGGGCCATACATCCCAGGTGGGTGCCTCTCTGGCACACCGCTTTCCATGGGCAGACACGGTGTGTGCCAAGTGTCTCCTGTGTGCAGAAAATGTAGTCCCGGTGCCCGCGGTGCAGGGAATCCTCTTTGCACCCAGAGCAATGTGCTGGGCAGGCCTCCCATGCTGGGAGAGCCTCCACTTCCCCCAACTGTCCAAGGGCCTCAGGAGCACACTTCGAGGGAGTGGTGGGTCTGACAGGCAGAACGGCCCGAGTGAGGAACGTGGATGGCAGGCCAAAGCCAGCCCTAGGGCCTGTGCTGGCCTAGGCCACTGCCAGCCAGCAGGGCCTCGACAGAGCACAGTTCATTCGAGTAGGCCCCAGGGGCTTGCCTGTTTGCCTCTTGCCCTGCTGGGAAGCTGCAGGTCCAGAGGCTGTGTGAGCCCGGGGCCACTGGGGCCTGAGCACAAAACCGTCAGGACCCCACTCTCAAGCAGGACTCCTGCCACCTCGGCGCTGCCTGCCACACCCCCTTGCTGCCCGCACTGTCTTCACTGCTGGCAGGCCTCTGTGTGCACAGCCCAGTCTCTGCCAAGGGAACAAGGGGCTTGCTCGCCCCTTGCTAGGACCTCCTCCTACAGCACTCTGGACCAGGGCACACACGCCCCTGGACCAGCAGCCTGCAAGGAAGCTGCAGCTGAGCCAGCCACAAAGGCCTGCAGCCCTGGGCAGGGAGCCTTCTGCTAAGGACAGCTTTGCCACTCCAAAGCCCTGCAGGAGTTCCTGGAGGCTCAGGCCTGCAGCGTTTTCCATCACAGGGCACTGGGTGCCCAAAGCCTCCCCTGCGGCTTCCGAGCACCCTGCAGCTCACAGGCCCTTGGCCCCCACTCTGTTGCCAGAGGCAAGTCCTAGGCAGGACTCTCGAGCTTGTAGAGCCACAGGGCCTCCAGCTTGGAAACCTGCTCAGGAACTCAGTGGCAGCCAGGCTTCACCTTCCATGCTTGTGGGCCAGCAGATGAAGCCCTCGCTCCACCGAAAAACTCTCTGCTTTGCCTTCAGCCAGGGAATCGCCTAGCTCAGCTCTCTCTGCCTCAAGCAGAAACTCGAGGGTGCATCCAGCCTGCAGAAAGAAGAGTGCCTTTTCCTGAGCACTGCTCTGCTCTGGCAGCTCCCTGAAGGCCTTCTGGGGCCTTCTCTGCCCTCACCCAGTCGTGCCATTCGGCCCACCCGGGGAGCAAAGGTCCCCCCTCGGCAGGGCTCAGGGTACGGCCTGTGTGTGTTTTCAGGGCTGGGAAAGGGCCGATCCAGAAGCTGGGTGTGCACTTGGGAATGGGGCCTGGTGGGCCTAGCCGGCCTTCCCTGGTTGGGAAGCAGGAGATCTGGGGCCTCCGAGCTGCATGCCCATCCCCTCCCTGGATGCCCCTCTTGCTTCCTCTCTGCTGCCAAGCCTCTCTCACCACACGCGCGTCTCATCGAAAGGAGCAGGCTGCTTGCCATTCTTTGCAAGGACCTCACCCCACAGGCCTCGTTTCCTCGAACGGGAGTGCACACTGACCCAGAGCCTCCAGAGGAGCTGCTGTCTCTCCAGCCACAAAGGCCTGCAGCTGAATCCACGACAGCCTGCTGCATGGAGGGCGTCTATGGGAGAGGGCCATACATCCCAGGTGGGTGCCTCTCTGGCACACCGCTTTCCATGGGCAGACACGGTGTGTGCCAAGTGTCTCCTGTGTGCAGAAAATGTAGTCCCGGTGCCCGCGGTGCAGGGAATCCTCTTTGCACCCAGAGCAATGTGCTGGGCAGGCCTCCCATGCTGGGAGAGCCTCCACTTCCCCCAACTGTCCAAGGGCCTCAGGAGCACACTTCGAGGGAGTGGTGGGTCTGACAGGCAGAACGGCCCGAGTGAGGAACGTGGATGGCAGGCCAAAGCCAGCCCTAGGGCCTGTGCTGGCCTAGGCCACTGCCAGCCAGCAGGGCCTCGACAGAGCACAGTTCATTCGAGTAGGCCCCAGGGGCTTGCCTGTGTGCCTCTTGCCCTGCTGGGAAGCTGCAGGTCCAGAGGCTGTGTGAGCCCGGGGCCACTGGGGCCTGAGCACAAAACCGTCAGGACCCCACTCTCAAGCAGGACTCCTGCCACCTCGGCGCTGCCTGCCACACCCCCTTGCTGCCCGCACTGTCTTCACTGCTGGCAGGCCTCTGTGTGCACAGCCCAGTCTCTGCCAAGGGAACAAGGGGCTTGCTCGCCCCTTGCTAGGACCTCCTCCTACAGCACTCTGGACCAGGGCACACACGCCCCTGGACCAGCAGCCTGCAAGGAAGCTGCAGCTGAGCCAGCCACAAAGGCCTGCAGCCCTGGGCAGGGAGCCTTCTGCTAAGGACAGCTTTGCCACTCCAAAGCCCTGCAGGAGTTCCTGGAGGCTCAGGCCTGCAGCGTTTTCCATCACAGGGCACTGGGTGCCCAAAGCCTCCCCTGCGGCTTCTGAGCACCCTGCAGCCCACAGGCCCTTGGCCCCCACTCTGTTGCCAGAGGCAAGTCCTAGGCAGGACTCTCGAGCTTGTAGAGCCACAGGGCCTCCAGCTTGGAAACCTGCTCAGGAACTCAGTGGCAGCCAGGCTTCACCTTCCATGCTTGTGGGCCAGCAGATGGAGCCCTCGCTCCACCGAAAAACTCTCTGCTTTGCCTTCAGCCAGGGAATCGCCTAGCTCAGCTCTCTCTGCCTCAAGCAGAAACTCGAGGGTGCATCCAGCCTGCAGAAAGAAGAGTGCCTTTTCCTGAGCACTGCTCTGCTCTGGCAGCTCCCTGAAGGCCTTCTGGGGCCTTCTCTGCCCTCACCCAGTCGTGCCATTCGGCCCACCCGGGGAGCAAAGGTCCCCCCTCGGCAGGGCTCAGGGTACGGCCTGTGTGTGTTTTCAGGGCTGGGAAAGGGCCGATCCAGAAGCTGGGTGTGCACTTGGGAATGGGGCCTGGTGGGCCTAGCCGGCCTTCCCTGGTTGGGAAGCAGGAGATCTGGGGCCTCCGAGCTGCATGCCCATCCCCTCCCTGGATGCCCCTCTTGCTTCCTCTCTGCTGCCAAGCCTCTCTCACCACACGCGCGTCTCATCGAAAGGAGCAGGCTGCTTGCCATTCTTTGCAAGGACCTCACCCCACAGGCCTCGTTTCCTCGAACGGGAGTGCACACTGACCCAGAGCCTCCAGAGGAGCTGCTGTCTCTCCAGCCACAAAGGCCTGCAGCTGAATCCACGACAGCCTGCTGCATGGAGGGCGTCTATGGGAGAGGGCCATACATCCCAGGTGGGTGCCTCTCTGGCACACCGCTTTCCATGGGCAGACACGGTGTGTGCCAAGTGTCTCCTGTGTGCAGAAAATGTAGTCCCGGTGCCCGCGGTGCAGGGAATCCTCTTTGCACCCAGAGCAATGTGCTGGGCAGGCCTCCCATGCTGGGAGAGCCTCCACTTCCCCCAACTGTCCAAGGGCCTCAGGAGCACACTTCGAGGGAGTGGTGGGTCTGACAGGCAGAACGGCCCGAGTGAGGAACGTGGATGGCAGGCCAAAGCCAGCCCTAGGGCCTGTGCTGGCCTAGGCCACTGCCAGCCAGCAGGGCCTCGACAGAGCACAGTTCATTCGAGTAGGCCCCAGGGGCTTGCCTGTGTGCCTCTTGCCCTGCTGGGAAGCTGCAGGTCCAGAGGCTGTGTGAGCCCGGGGCCACTGGGGCCTGAGCACAAAACCGTCAGGACCCCACTCTCAAGCAGGACTCCTGCCACCTCGGCGCTGCCTGCCACACCCCCTTGCTGCCCGCACTGTCTTCACTGCTGGCAGGCCTCTGTGTGCACAGCCCAGTCTCTGCCAAGGGAACAAGGGGCTTGCTCGCCCCTTGCTAGGACCTCCTCCTACAGCACTCTGGACCAGGGCACACACGCCCCTGGACCAGCAGCCTGCAAGGAAGCTGCAGCTGAGCCAGCCACAAAGGCCTGCAGCCCTGGGCAGGGAGCCTTCTGCTAAGGACAGCTTTGCCACTCCAAAGCCCTGCAGGAGTTCCTGGAGGCTCAGGCCTGCAGCGTTTTCCATCACAGGGCACTGGGTGCCCAAAGCCTCCCCTGCGGCTTCTGAGCACCCTGCAGCCCACAGGCCCTTGGCCCCCACTCTGTTGCCAGAGGCAAGTCCTAGGCAGGACTCTCGAGCTTGTAGAGCCACAGGGCCTCCAGCTTGGAAACCTGCTCAGGAACTCAGTGGCAGCCAGGCTTCACCTTCCATGCTTGTGGGCCAGCAGATGGAGCCCTCGCTCCACCGAAAAACTCTCTGCTTTGCCTTCAGCCAGGGAATCGCCTAGCTCAGCTCTCTCTGCCTCAAGCAGAAACTCGAGGGTGCATCCAGCCTGCAGAAAGAAGAGTGCCTTTTCCTGAGCACTGCTCTGCTCTGGCAGCTCCCTGAAGGCCTTCTGGGGCCTTCTCTGCCCTCACCCAGTCGTGCCATTCGGCCCACCCGGGGAGCAAAGGTCCCCCCTCGGCAGGGCTCAGGGTACGGCCTGTGTGTGTTTTCAGGGCTGGGAAAGGGCCGATCCAGAAGCTGGGTGTGCACTTGGGAATGGGGCCTGGTGGGCCTAGCTGGCCTTCCCTGGTTGGGAAGCAGGAGATCTGGGGCCTCCGAGCTGCATGCCCATCCCCTCCCTGGATGCCCCTCTTGCTTCCTCTCTGCTGCCAAGCCTCTCTCACCACACGCGCGTCTCATCGAAAGGAGCAGGCTGCTTGCCATTCTTTGCAAGGACCTCACCCCACAGGCCTCGTTTCCTCGAACGGGAGTGCACACTGACCCAGAGCCTCCAGAGGAGCTGCTGTCTCTCCAGCCACAAAGGCCTGCAGCTGAATCCACGACAGCCTGCTGCATGGAGGGCGTCTATGGGAGAGGGCCATACATCCCAGGTGGGTGCCTCTCTGGCACACCGCTTTCCATGGGCAGACACGGTGTGTGCCAAGTGTCTCCTGTGTGCAGAAAATGTAGTCCCGGTGCCCGCGGTGCAGGGAATCCTCTTTGCACCCAGAGCAATGTGCTGGGCAGGCCTCCCATGCTGGGAGAGCCTCCACTTCCCCCAACTGTCCAAGGGCCTCAGGAGCACACTTCGAGGGAGTGGTGGGTCTGACAGGCAGAACGGCCCGAGTGAGGAACGTGGATGGCAGGCCAAAGCCAGCCCTAGGGCCTGTGCTGGCCTAGGCCACTGCCAGCCAGCAGGGCCTCGACAGAGCACAGTTCATTCGAGTAGGCCCCAGGGGCTTGCCTGTGTGCCTCTTGCCCTGCTGGGAAGCTGCAGGTCCAGAGGCTGTGTGAGCCCGGGGCCACTGGGGCCTGAGCACAAAACCGTCAGGACCCCACTCTCAAGCAGGACTCCTGCCACCTCGGCGCTGCCTGCCACACCCCCTTGCTGCCCGCACTGTCTTCACTGCTGGCAGGCCTCTGTGTGCACAGCCCAGTCTCTGCCAAGGGAACAAGGGGCTTGCTCGCCCCTTGCTAGGACCTCCTCCTACAGCACTCTGGACCAGGGCACACACGCCCCTGGACCAGCAGCCTGCAAGGAAGCTGCAGCTGAGCCAGCCACAAAGGCCTGCAGCCCTGGGCAGGGAGCCTTCTGCTAAGGACAGCTTTGCCACTCCAAAGCCCTGCAGGAGTTCCTGGAGGCTCAGGCCTGCAGCGTTTTCCATCACAGGGCACTGGGTGCCCAAAGCCTCCCCTGCGGCTTCTGAGCACCCTGCAGCCCACAGGCCCTTGGCCCCCACTCTGTTGCCAGAGGCAAGTCCTAGGCAGGACTCTCGAGCTTGTAGAGCCACAGGGCCTCCAGCTTGGAAACCTGCTCAGGAACTCAGTGGCAGCCAGGCTTCACCTTCCATGCTTGTGGGCCAGCAGATGGAGCCCTCGCTCCACCGAAAAACTCTCTGCTTTGCCTTCAGCCAGGGAATCGCCTAGCTCAGCTCTCTCTGCCTCAAGCAGAAACTCGAGGGTGCATCCAGCCTGCAGAAAGAAGAGTGCCTTTTCCTGAGCACTGCTCTGCTCTGGCAGCTCCCTGAAGGCCTTCTGGGGCCTTCTCTGCCCTCACCCAGTCGTGCCATTCGGCCCACCCGGGGAGCAAAGGTCCCCCCTCGGCAGGGCTCAGGGTACGGCCTGTGTGTGTTTTCAGGGCTGGGAAAGGGCCGATCCAGAAGCTGGGTGTGCACTTGGGAATGGGGCCTGGTGGGCCTAGCCGGCCTTCCCTGGTTGGGAAGCAGGAGATCTGGGGCCTCCGAGCTGCATGCCCATCCCCTCCCTGGATGCCCCTCTTGCTTCCTCTCTGCTGCCAAGCCTCTCTCACCACACGCGCGTCTCATCGAAAGGAGCAGGCTGCTTGCCATTCTTTGCAAGGACCTCACCCCACAGGCCTCGTTTCCTCGAACGGGAGTGCACACTGACCCAGAGCCTCCAGAGGAGCTGCTGTCTCTCCAGCCACAAAGGCCTGCAGCTGAATCCACGACAGCCTGCTGCATGGAGGGCGTCTATGGGAGAGGGCCATACATCCCAGGTGGGTGCCTCTCTGGCACACCGCTTTCCATGGGCAGACACGGTGTGTGCCAAGTGTCTCCTGTGTGCAGAAAATGTAGTCCCGGTGCCCGCGGTGCAGGGAATCCTCTTTGCACCCAGAGCAATGTGCTGGGCAGGCCTCCCATGCTGGGAGAGCCTCCACTTCCCCCAACTGTCCAAGGGCCTCAGGAGCACACTTCGAGGGAGTGGTGGGTCTGACAGGCAGAACGGCCCGAGTGAGGAACGTGGATGGCAGGCCAAAGCCAGCCCTAGGGCCTGTGCTGGCCTAGGCCACTGCCAGCCAGCAGGGCCTCGACAGAGCACAGTTCATTCGAGTAGGCCCCAGGGGCTTGCCTGTTTGCCTCTTGCCCTGCTGGGAAGCTGCAGGTCCAGAGGCTGTGTGAGCCCGGGGCCACTGGGGCCTGAGCACAAAACCGTCAGGACCCCACTCTCAAGCAGGACTCCTGCCACCTCGGCGCTGCCTGCCACACCCCCTTGCTGCCCGCACTGTCTTCACTGCTGGCAGGCCTCTGTGTGCACAGCCCAGTCTCTGCCAAGGGAACAAGGGGCTTGCTCGCCCCTTGCTAGGACCTCCTCCTACAGCACTCTGGACCAGGGCACACACGCCCCTGGACCAGCAGCCTGCAAGGAAGCTGCAGCTGAGCCAGCCACAAAGGCCTGCAGCCCTGGGCAGGGAGCCTTCTGCTAAGGACAGCTTTGCCACTCCAAAGCCCTGCAGGAGTTCCTGGAGGCTCAGGCCTGCAGCGTTTTCCATCACAGGGCACTGGGTGCCCAAAGCCTCCCCTGCGGCTTCCGAGCACCCTGCAGCTCACAGGCCCTTGGCCCCCACTCTGTTGCCAGAGGCAAGTCCTAGGCAGGACTCTCGAGCTTGTAGAGCCACAGGGCCTCCAGCTTGGAAACCTGCTCAGGAACTCAGTGGCAGCCAGGCTTCACCTTCCATGCTTGTGGGCCAGCAGATGAAGCCCTCGCTCCACCGAAAAACTCTCTGCTTTGCCTTCAGCCAGGGAATCGCCTAGCTCAGCTCTCTCTGCCTCAAGCAGAAACTCGAGGGTGCATCCAGCCTGCAGAAAGAAGAGTGCCTTTTCCTGAGCACTGCTCTGCTCTGGCAGCTCCCTGAAGGCCTTCTGGGGCCTTCTCTGCCCTCACCCAGTCGTGCCATTCGGCCCACCCGGGGAGCAAAGGTCCCCCCTCGGCAGGGCTCAGGGTACGGCCTGTGTGTGTTTTCAGGGCTGGGAAAGGGCCGATCCAGAAGCTGGGTGTGCACTTGGGAATGGGGCCTGGTGGGCCTAGCCGGCCTTCCCTGGTTGGGAAGCAGGAGATCTGGGGCCTCCGAGCTGCATGCCCATCCCCTCCCTGGATGCCCCTCTTGCTTCCTCTCTGCTGCCAAGCCTCTCTCACCACACGCGCGTCTCATCGAAAGGAGCAGGCTGCTTGCCATTCTTTGCAAGGACCTCACCCCACAGGCCTCGTTTCCTCGAACGGGAGTGCACACTGACCCAGAGCCTCCAGAGGAGCTGCTGTCTCTCCAGCCACAAAGGCCTGCAGCTGAATCCACGACAGCCTGCTGCATGGAGGGCGTCTATGGGAGAGGGCCATACATCCCAGGTGGGTGCCTCTCTGGCACACCGCTTTCCATGGGCAGACACGGTGTGTGCCAAGTGTCTCCTGTGTGCAGAAAATGTAGTCCCGGTGCCCGCGGTGCAGGGAATCCTCTTTGCACCCAGAGCAATGTGCTGGGCAGGCCTCCCATGCTGGGAGAGCCTCCACTTCCCCCAACTGTCCAAGGGCCTCAGGAGCACACTTCGAGGGAGTGGTGGGTCTGACAGGCAGAACGGCCCGAGTGAGGAACGTGGATGGCAGGCCAAAGCCAGCCCTAGGGCCTGTGCTGGCCTAGGCCACTGCCAGCCAGCAGGGCCTCGACAGAGCACAGTTCATTCGAGTAGGCCCCAGGGGCTTGCCTGTGTGCCTCTTGCCCTGCTGGGAAGCTGCAGGTCCAGAGGCTGTGTGAGCCCGGGGCCACTGGGGCCTGAGCACAAAACCGTCAGGACCCCACTCTCAAGCAGGACTCCTGCCACCTCGGCGCTGCCTGCCACACCCCCTTGCTGCCCGCACTGTCTTCACTGCTGGCAGGCCTCTGTGTGCACAGCCCAGTCTCTGCCAAGGGAACAAGGGGCTTGCTCGCCCCTTGCTAGGACCTCCTCCTACAGCACTCTGGACCAGGGCACACACGCCCCTGGACCAGCAGCCTGCAAGGAAGCTGCAGCTGAGCCAGCCACAAAGGCCTGCAGCCCTGGGCAGGGAGCCTTCTGCTAAGGACAGCTTTGCCACTCCAAAGCCCTGCAGGAGTTCCTGGAGGCTCAGGCCTGCAGCGTTTTCCATCACAGGGCACTGGGTGCCCAAAGCCTCCCCTGCGGCTTCTGAGCACCCTGCAGCCCACAGGCCCTTGGCCCCCACTCTGTTGCCAGAGGCAAGTCCTAGGCAGGACTCTCGAGCTTGTAGAGCCACAGGGCCTCCAGCTTGGAAACCTGCTCAGGAACTCAGTGGCAGCCAGGCTTCACCTTCCATGCTTGTGGGCCAGCAGATGGAGCCCTCGCTCCACCGAAAAACTCTCTGCTTTGCCTTCAGCCAGGGAATCGCCTAGCTCAGCTCTCTCTGCCTCAAGCAGAAACTCGAGGGTGCATCCAGCCTGCAGAAAGAAGAGTGCCTTTTCCTGAGCACTGCTCTGCTCTGGCAGCTCCCTGAAGGCCTTCTGGGGCCTTCTCTGCCCTCACCCAGTCGTGCCATTCGGCCCACCCGGGGAGCAAAGGTCCCCCCTCGGCAGGGCTCAGGGTACGGCCTGTGTGTGTTTTCAGGGCTGGGAAAGGGCCGATCCAGAAGCTGGGTGTGCACTTGGGAATGGGGCCTGGTGGGCCTAGCCGGCCTTCCCTGGTTGGGAAGCAGGAGATCTGGGGCCTCCGAGCTGCATGCCCATCCCCTCCCTGGATGCCCCTCTTGCTTCCTCTCTGCTGCCAAGCCTCTCTCACCACACGCGCGTCTCATCGAAAGGAGCAGGCTGCTTGCCATTCTTTGCAAGGACCTCACCCCACAGGCCTCGTTTCCTCGAACGGGAGTGCACACTGACCCAGAGCCTCCAGAGGAGCTGCTGTCTCTCCAGCCACAAAGGCCTGCAGCTGAATCCACGACAGCCTGCTGCATGGAGGGCGTCTATGGGAGAGGGCCATACATCCCAGGTGGGTGCCTCTCTGGCACACCGCTTTCCATGGGCAGACACGGTGTGTGCCAAGTGTCTCCTGTGTGCAGAAAATGTAGTCCCGGTGCCCGCGGTGCAGGGAATCCTCTTTGCACCCAGAGCAATGTGCTGGGCAGGCCTCCCATGCTGGGAGAGCCTCCACTTCCCCCAACTGTCCAAGGGCCTCAGGAGCACACTTCGAGGGAGTGGTGGGTCTGACAGGCAGAACGGCCCGAGTGAGGAACGTGGATGGCAGGCCAAAGCCAGCCCTAGGGCCTGTGCTGGCCTAGGCCACTGCCAGCCAGCAGGGCCTCGACAGAGCACAGTTCATTCGAGTAGGCCCCAGGGGCTTGCCTGTGTGCCTCTTGCCCTGCTGGGAAGCTGCAGGTCCAGAGGCTGTGTGAGCCCGGGGCCACTGGGGCCTGAGCACAAAACCGTCAGGACCCCACTCTCAAGCAGGACTCCTGCCACCTCGGCGCTGCCTGCCACACCCCCTTGCTGCCCGCACTGTCTTCACTGCTGGCAGGCCTCTGTGTGCACAGCCCAGTCTCTGCCAAGGGAACAAGGGGCTTGCTCGCCCCTTGCTAGGACCTCCTCCTACAGCACTCTGGACCAGGGCACACACGCCCCTGGACCAGCAGCCTGCAAGGAAGCTGCAGCTGAGCCAGCCACAAAGGCCTGCAGCCCTGGGCAGGGAGCCTTCTGCTAAGGACAGCTTTCCCACTCCAAAGCCCTGCAGGAGTGCCTGGAGGCTCAGGCCTGCAGCGTTTTCCATCACAGGGCACTGGGTGCCCAAAGCCTCCCCTGCGGCTTCTGAGCACCCTGCAGCCCACAGGCCCTTGGCCCCCACTCTGTTGCCAGAGGCAAGTCCTAGGCAGGACTCTCGAGCTTGTAGAGCCACAGGGCCTCCAGCTTGGAAACCTGCTCAGGAACTCAGTGGCAGCCAGGCTTCACCTTCCATGCTTGTGGGCCAGCAGATGGAGCCCTCGCTCCACCGAAAAACTCTCTGCTTTGCCTTCAGCCAGGGAATCGCCTAGCTCAGCTCTCTCTGCCTCAAGCAGAAACTCGAGGGTGCATCCAGCCTGCAGAAAGAAGAGTGCCTTTTCCTGAGCACTGCTCTGCTCTGGCAGCTCCCTGAAGGCCTTCTGGGGCCTTCTCTGCCCTCACCCAGTCGTGCCATTCGGCCCACCCGGGGAGCAAAGGTCCCCCCTCGGCAGGGCTCAGGGTACGGCCTGTGTGTGTTTTCAGGGCTGGGAAAGGGCCGATCCAGAAGCTGGGTGTGCACTTGGGAATGGGGCCTGGTGGGCCTAGCCGGCCTTCCCTGGTTGGGAAGCAGGAGATCTGGGGCCTCCGAGCTGCATGACCATCCCCTCCCTGGATGCCCCTCTTGCTTCCTCTCTGCTGCCAAGCCTCTCTCACCACACGCGCGTCTCATCGAAAGGAGCAGGCTGCTTGCCATTCTTTGCAAGGACCTCACCCCACAGGCCTCGTTTCCTCGAACGGGAGTGCACACTGACCCAGAGCCTCCAGAGGAGCTGCTGTCTCTCCAGCCACAAAGGCCTGCAGCTGAATCCACGACAGCCTGCTGCATGGAGGGCGTCTATGGGAGAGGGCCATACATCCCAGGTGGGTGCCTCTCTGGCACACCGCTTTCCATGGGCAGACACGGTGTGTGCCAAGTGTCTCCTGTGTGCAGAAAATGTAGTCCCGGTGCCCGCGGTGCAGGGAATCCTCTTTGCACCCAGAGCAATGTGCTGGGCAGGCCTCCCATGCTGGGAGAGCCTCCACTTCCCCCAACTGTCCAAGGGCCTCAGGAGCACACTTCGAGGGAGTGGTGGGTCTGACAGGCAGAACGGCCCGAGTGAGGAACGTGGATGGCAGGCCAAAGCCAGCCCTAGGGCCTGTGCTGGCCTAGGCCACTGCCAGCCAGCAGGGCCTCGACAGAGCACAGTTCATTCGAGTAGGCCCCAGGGGCTTGCCTGTGTGCCTCTTGCCCTGCTGGGAAGCTGCAGGTCCAGAGGCTGTGTGAGCCCGGGGCCACTGGGGCCTGAGCACAAAACCGTCAGGACCCCACTCTCAAGCAGGACTCCTGCCACCTCGGCGCTGCCTGCCACACCCCCTTGCTGCCCGCACTGTCTTCACTGCTGGCAGGCCTCTGTGTGCACAGCCCAGTCTCTGCCAAGGGAACAAGGGGCTTGCTCGCCCCTTGCTAGGACCTCCTCCTACAGCACTCTGGACCAGAGCACACACGCCCCTGGACCAGCAGCCTGCAAGGAAGCTGCAGCTGAGCCAGCCACAAAGGCCTGCAGCCCTGGGCAGGGAGCCTTCTGCTAAGGACAGCTTTGCCACTCCAAAGCCCTGCAGGAGTTCCTGGAGGCTCAGGCCTGCAGCGTTTTCCATCACAGGGCACTGGGTGCCCAAAGCCTCCCCTGCGGCTTCCGAGCACCCTGCAGCCCACAGGCCCTTGGCCCCCACTCTGTTGCCAGAGGCAAGTCCTAGGCAGGACTCTCGAGCTTGTAGAGCCACAGGGCCTCCAGCTTGGAAACCTGCTCAGGAACTCAGTGGCAGCCAGGCTTCACCTTCCATGCTTGTGGGCCAGCAGATGAAGCCCTCGCTCCACCGAAAGACTCTCTGCTTTGCCTTCAGCCAGGGAATCGCCTAGCTCAGCTCTCTCTGCCTCAAGCAGAAACTCGAGGGTGCATCCAGCCTGCAGAAAGAAGAGTGCCTTTTCCTGAGCACTGCTCTGCTCTGGCAGCTCCCTGAAGGCCTTCTGGGGCCTTCTCTGCCCTCACCCAGTCGTGCCATTCGGCCCACCCGGGGAGCAAAGGTCCCCCCTCGGCAGGGCTCAGGGTACGGCCTGTGTGTGTTTTCAGGGCTGGGAAAGGGCCGATCCAGAAGCTGGGTGTGCACTTGGGAATGGGGCCTGGTGGGCCTAGCTGGCCTTCCCTGGTTGGGAAGCAGGAGATCTGGGGCCTCCGAGCTGCATGCCCATCCCCTCCCTGGATGCCCCTCTTGCTTCCTCTCTGCTGCCAAGCCTCTCTCACCACACGCGCGTCTCATCGAAAGGAGCAGGCTGCTTGCCATTCTTTGCAAGGACCTCACCCCACAGGCCTCGTTTCCTCGAACGGGAGTGCACACTGACCCAGAGCCTCCAGAGGAGCTGCTGTCTCTCCAGCCACAAAGGCCTGCAGCTGAATCCACGACAGCCTGCTGCATGGAGGGCGTCTATGGGAGAGGGCCATACATCCCAGGTGGGTGCCTCTCTGGCACACCGCTTTCCATGGGCAGACACGGTGTGTGCCAAGTGTCTCCTGTGTGCAGAAAATGTAGTCCCGGTGCCCGCGGTGCAGGGAATCCTCTTTGCACCCAGAGCAATGTGCTGGGCAGGCCTCCCATGCTGGGAGAGCCTCCACTTCCCCCAACTGTCCAAGGGCCTCAGGAGCACACTTCGAGGGAGTGGTGGGTCTGACAGGCAGAACGGCCCGAGTGAGGAACGTGGATGGCAGGCCAAAGCCAGCCCTAGGGCCTGTGCTGGCCTAGGCCACTGCCAGCCAGCAGGGCCTCGACAGAGCACAGTTCATTCGAGTAGGCCCCAGGGGCTTGCCTGTTTGCCTCTTGCCCTGCTGGGAAGCTGCAGGTCCAGAGGCTGTGTGAGCCCGGGGCCACTGGGGCCTGAGCACAAAACCGTCAGGACCCCACTCTCAAGCAGGACTCCTGCCACCTCGGCGCTGCCTGCCACACCCCCTTGCTGCCCGCACTGTCTTCACTGCTGGCAGGCCTCTGTGTGCACAGCCCAGTCTCTGCCAAGGGAACAAGGGGCTTGCTCGCCCCTTGCTAGGACCTCCTCCTACAGCACTCTGGACCAGGGCACACACGCCCCTGGACCAGCAGCCTGCAAGGAAGCTGCAGCTGAGCCAGCCACAAAGGCCTGCAGCCCTGGGCAGGGAGCCTTCTGCTAAGGACAGCTTTGCCACTCCAAAGCCCTGCAGGAGTTCCTGGAGGCTCAGGCCTGCAGCGTTTTCCATCACAGGGCACTGGGTGCCCAAAGCCTCCCCTGCGGCTTCCGAGCACCCTGCAGCCCACAGGCCCTTGGCCCCCACTCTGTTGCCAGAGGCAAGTCCTAGGCAGGACTCTCGAGCTTGTAGAGCCACAGGGCCTCCAGCTTGGAAACCTGCTCAGGAACTCAGTGGCAGCCAGGCTTCACCTTCCATGCTTGTGGGCCAGCAGATGAAGCCCTCGCTCCACCGAAAAACTCTCTGCTTTGCCTTCAGCCAGGGAATCGCCTAGCTCAGCTCTCTCTGCCTCAAGCAGAAACTCGAGGGTGCATCCAGCCTGCAGAAAGAAGAGTGCCTTTTCCTGAGCACTGCTCTGCTCTGGCAGCTCCCTGAAGGCCTTCTGGGGCCTTCTCTGCCCTCACCCAGTCGTGCCATTCGGCCCACCCGGGGAGCAAAGGTCCCCCCTCGGCAGGGCTCAGGGTACGGCCTGTGTGTGTTTTCAGGGCTGGGAAAGGGCCGATCCAGAAGCTGGGTGTGCACTTGGGAATGGGGCCTGGTGGGCCTAGCCGGCCTTCCCTGGTTGGGAAGCAGGAGATCTGGGGCCTCCGAGCTGCATGCCCATCCCCTCCCTGGATGCCCCTCTTGCTTCCTCTCTGCTGCCAAGCCTCTCTCACCACACGCGCGTCTCATCGAAAGGAGCAGGCTGCTTGCCATTCTTTGCAAGGACCTCACCCCACAGGCCTCGTTTCCTCGAACGGGAGTGCACACTGACCCAGAGCCTCCAGAGGAGCTGCTGTCTCTCCAGCCACAAAGGCCTGCAGCTGAATCCACGACAGCCTGCTGCATGGAGGGCGTCTATGGGAGAGGGCCATACATCCCAGGTGGGTGCCTCTCTGGCACACCGCTTTCCATGGGCAGACACGGTGTGTGCCAAGTGTCTCCTGTGTGCAGAAAATGTAGTCCCGGTGCCCGCGGTGCAGGGAATCCTCTTTGCACCCAGAGCAATGTGCTGGGCAGGCCTCCCATGCTGGGAGAGCCTCCACTTCCCCCAACTGTCCAAGGGCCTCAGGAGCACACTTCGAGGGAGTGGTGGGTCTGACAGGCAGAACGGCCCGAGTGAGGAACGTGGATGGCAGGCCAAAGCCAGCCCTAGGGCCTGTGCTGGCCTAGGCCACTGCCAGCCAGCAGGGCCTCGACAGAGCACAGTTCATTCGAGTAGGCCCCAGGGGCTTGCCTGTGTGCCTCTTGCCCTGCTGGGAAGCTGCAGGTCCAGAGGCTGTGTGAGCCCGGGGCCACTGGGGCCTGAGCACAAAACCGTCAGGACCCCACTCTCAAGCAGGACTCCTGCCACCTCGGCGCTGCCTGCCACACCCCCTTGCTGCCCGCACTGTCTTCACTGCTGGCAGGCCTCTGTGTGCACAGCCCAGTCTCTGCCAAGGGAACAAGGGGCTTGCTCGCCCCTTGCTAGGACCTCCTCCTACAGCACTCTGGACCAGGGCACACACGCCCCTGGACCAGCAGCCTGCAAGGAAGCTGCAGCTGAGCCAGCCACAAAGGCCTGCAGCCCTGGGCAGGGAGCCTTCTGCTAAGGACAGCTTTGCCACTCCAAAGCCCTGCAGGAGTTCCTGGAGGCTCAGGCCTGCAGCGTTTTCCATCACAGGGCACTGGGTGCCCAAAGCCTCCCCTGCGGCTTCTGAGCACCCTGCAGCCCACAGGCCCTTGGCCCCCACTCTGTTGCCAGAGGCAAGTCCTAGGCAGGACTCTCGAGCTTGTAGAGCCACAGGGCCTCCAGCTTGGAAACCTGCTCAGGAACTCAGTGGCAGCCAGGCTTCACCTTCCATGCTTGTGGGCCAGCAGATGGAGCCCTCGCTCCACCGAAAAACTCTCTGCTTTGCCTTCAGCCAGGGAATCGCCTAGCTCAGCTCTCTCTGCCTCAAGCAGAAACTCGAGGGTGCATCCAGCCTGCAGAAAGAAGAGTGCCTTTTCCTGAGCACTGCTCTGCTCTGGCAGCTCCCTGAAGGCCTTCTGGGGCCTTCTCTGCCCTCACCCAGTCGTGCCATTCGGCCCACCCGGGGAGCAAAGGTCCCCCCTCGGCAGGGCTCAGGGTACGGCCTGTGTGTGTTTTCAGGGCTGGGAAAGGGCCGATCCAGAAGCTGGGTGTGCACTTGGGAATGGGGCCTGGTGGGCCTAGCTGGCCTTCCCTGGTTGGGAAGCAGGAGATCTGGGGCCTCCGAGCTGCATGCCCATCCCCTCCCTGGATGCCCCTCTTGCTTCCTCTCTGCTGCCAAGCCTCTCTCACCACACGCGCGTCTCATCGAAAGGAGCAGGCTGCTTGCCATTCTTTGCAAGGACCTCACCCCACAGGCCTCGTTTCCTCGAACGGGAGTGCACACTGACCCAGAGCCTCCAGAGGAGCTGCTGTCTCTCCAGCCACAAAGGCCTGCAGCTGAATCCACGACAGCCTGCTGCATGGAGGGCGTCTATGGGAGAGGGCCATACATCCCAGGTGGGTGCCTCTCTGGCACACCGCTTTCCATGGGCAGACACGGTGTGTGCCAAGTGTCTCCTGTGTGCAGAAAATGTAGTCCCGGTGCCCGCGGTGCAGGGAATCCTCTTTGCACCCAGAGCAATGTGCTGGGCAGGCCTCCCATGCTGGGAGAGCCTCCACTTCCCCCAACTGTCCAAGGGCCTCAGGAGCACACTTCGAGGGAGTGGTGGGTCTGACAGGCAGAACGGCCCGAGTGAGGAACGTGGATGGCAGGCCAAAGCCAGCCCTAGGGCCTGTGCTGGCCTAGGCCACTGCCAGCCAGCAGGGCCTCGACAGAGCACAGTTCATTCGAGTAGGCCCCAGGGGCTTGCCTGTGTGCCTCTTGCCCTGCTGGGAAGCTGCAGGTCCAGAGGCTGTGTGAGCCCGGGGCCACTGGGGCCTGAGCACAAAACCGTCAGGACCCCACTCTCAAGCAGGACTCCTGCCACCTCGGCGCTGCCTGCCACACCCCCTTGCTGCCCGCACTGTCTTCACTGCTGGCAGGCCTCTGTGTGCACAGCCCAGTCTCTGCCAAGGGAACAAGGGGCTTGCTCGCCCCTTGCTAGGACCTCCTCCTACAGCACTCTGGACCAGGGCACACACGCCCCTGGACCAGCAGCCTGCAAGGAAGCTGCAGCTGAGCCAGCCACAAAGGCCTGCAGCCCTGGGCAGGGAGCCTTCTGCTAAGGACAGCTTTGCCACTCCAAAGCCCTGCAGGAGTTCCTGGAGGCTCAGGCCTGCAGCGTTTTCCATCACAGGGCACTGGGTGCCCAAAGCCTCCCCTGCGGCTTCTGAGCACCCTGCAGCCCACAGGCCCTTGGCCCCCACTCTGTTGCCAGAGGCAAGTCCTAGGCAGGACTCTCGAGCTTGTAGAGCCACAGGGCCTCCAGCTTGGAAACCTGCTCAGGAACTCAGTGGCAGCCAGGCTTCACCTTCCATGCTTGTGGGCCAGCAGATGGAGCCCTCGCTCCACCGAAAAACTCTCTGCTTTGCCTTCAGCCAGGGAATCGCCTAGCTCAGCTCTCTCTGCCTCAAGCAGAAACTCGAGGGTGCATCCAGCCTGCAGAAAGAAGAGTGCCTTTTCCTGAGCACTGCTCTGCTCTGGCAGCTCCCTGAAGGCCTTCTGGGGCCTTCTCTGCCCTCACCCAGTCGTGCCATTCGGCCCACCCGGGGAGCAAAGGTCCCCCCTCGGCAGGGCTCAGGGTACGGCCTGTGTGTGTTTTCAGGGCTGGGAAAGGGCCGATCCAGAAGCTGGGTGTGCACTTGGGAATGGGGCCTGGTGGGCCTAGCCGGCCTTCCCTGGTTGGGAAGCAGGAGATCTGGGGCCTCCGAGCTGCATGCCCATCCCCTCCCTGGATGCCCCTCTTGCTTCCTCTCTGCTGCCAAGCCTCTCTCACCACACGCGCGTCTCATCGAAAGGAGCAGGCTGCTTGCCATTCTTTGCAAGGACCTCACCCCACAGGCCTCGTTTCCTCGAACGGGAGTGCACACTGACCCAGAGCCTCCAGAGGAGCTGCTGTCTCTCCAGCCACAAAGGCCTGCAGCTGAATCCACGACAGCCTGCTGCATGGAGGGCGTCTATGGGAGAGGGCCATACATCCCAGGTGGGTGCCTCTCTGGCACACCGCTTTCCATGGGCAGACACGGTGTGTGCCAAGTGTCTCCTGTGTGCAGAAAATGTAGTCCCGGTGCCCGCGGTGCAGGGAATCCTCTTTGCACCCAGAGCAATGTGCTGGGCAGGCCTCCCATGCTGGGAGAGCCTCCACTTCCCCCAACTGTCCAAGGGCCTCAGGAGCACACTTCGAGGGAGTGGTGGGTCTGACAGGCAGAACGGCCCGAGTGAGGAACGTGGATGGCAGGCCAAAGCCAGCCCTAGGGCCTGTGCTGGCCTAGGCCACTGCCAGCCAGCAGGGCCTCGACAGAGCACAGTTCATTCGAGTAGGCCCCAGGGGCTTGCCTGTTTGCCTCTTGCCCTGCTGGGAAGCTGCAGGTCCAGAGGCTGTGTGAGCCCGGGGCCACTGGGGCCTGAGCACAAAACCGTCAGGACCCCACTCTCAAGCAGGACTCCTGCCACCTCGGCGCTGCCTGCCACACCCCCTTGCTGCCCGCACTGTCTTCACTGCTGGCAGGCCTCTGTGTGCACAGCCCAGTCTCTGCCAAGGGAACAAGGGGCTTGCTCGCCCCTTGCTAGGACCTCCTCCTACAGCACTCTGGACCAGGGCACACACGCCCCTGGACCAGCAGCCTGCAAGGAAGCTGCAGCTGAGCCAGCCACAAAGGCCTGCAGCCCTGGGCAGGGAGCCTTCTGCTAAGGACAGCTTTGCCACTCCAAAGCCCTGCAGGAGTTCCTGGAGGCTCAGGCCTGCAGCGTTTTCCATCACAGGGCACTGGGTGCCCAAAGCCTCCCCTGCGGCTTCCGAGCACCCTGCAGCCCACAGGCCCTTGGCCCCCACTCTGTTGCCAGAGGCAAGTCCTAGGCAGGACTCTCGAGCTTGTAGAGCCACAGGGCCTCCAGCTTGGAAACCTGCTCAGGAACTCAGTGGCAGCCAGGCTTCACCTTCCATGCTTGTGGGCCAGCAGATGAAGCCCTCGCTCCACCGAAAAACTCTCTGCTTTGCCTTCAGCCAGGGAATCGCCTAGCTCAGCTCTCTCTGCCTCAAGCAGAAACTCGAGGGTGCATCCAGCCTGCAGAAAGAAGAGTGCCTTTTCCTGAGCACTGCTCTGCTCTGGCAGCTCCCTGAAGGCCTTCTGGGGCCTTCTCTGCCCTCACCCAGTCGTGCCATTCGGCCCACCCGGGGAGCAAAGGTCCCCCCTCGGCAGGGCTCAGGGTACGGCCTGTGTGTGTTTTCAGGGCTGGGAAAGGGCCGATCCAGAAGCTGGGTGTGCACTTGGGAATGGGGCCTGGTGGGCCTAGCCGGCCTTCCCTGGTTGGGAAGCAGGAGATCTGGGGCCTCCGAGCTGCATGCCCATCCCCTCCCTGGATGCCCCTCTTGCTTCCTCTCTGCTGCCAAGCCTCTCTCACCACACGCGCGTCTCATCGAAAGGAGCAGGCTGCTTGCCATTCTTTGCAAGGACCTCACCCCACAGGCCTCGTTTCCTCGAACGGGAGTGCACACTGACCCAGAGCCTCCAGAGGAGCTGCTGTCTCTCCAGCCACAAAGGCCTGCAGCTGAATCCACGACAGCCTGCTGCATGGAGGGCGTCTATGGGAGAGGGCCATACATCCCAGGTGGGTGCCTCTCTGGCACACCGCTTTCCATGGGCAGACACGGTGTGTGCCAAGTGTCTCCTGTGTGCAGAAAATGTAGTCCCGGTGCCCGCGGTGCAGGGAATCCTCTTTGCACCCAGAGCAATGTGCTGGGCAGGCCTCCCATGCTGGGAGAGCCTCCACTTCCCCCAACTGTCCAAGGGCCTCAGGAGCACACTTCGAGGGAGTGGTGGGTCTGACAGGCAGAACGGCCCGAGTGAGGAACGTGGATGGCAGGCCAAAGCCAGCCCTAGGGCCTGTGCTGGCCTAGGCCACTGCCAGCCAGCAGGGCCTCGACAGAGCACAGTTCATTCGAGTAGGCCCCAGGGGCTTGCCTGTGTGCCTCTTGCCCTGCTGGGAAGCTGCAGGTCCAGAGGCTGTGTGAGCCCGGGGCCACTGGGGCCTGAGCACAAAACCGTCAGGACCCCACTCTCAAGCAGGACTCCTGCCACCTCGGCGCTGCCTGCCACACCCCCTTGCTGCCCGCACTGTCTTCACTGCTGGCAGGCCTCTGTGTGCACAGCCCAGTCTCTGCCAAGGGAACAAGGGGCTTGCTCGCCCCTTGCTAGGACCTCCTCCTACAGCACTCTGGACCAGGGCACACACGCCCCTGGACCAGCAGCCTGCAAGGAAGCTGCAGCTGAGCCAGCCACAAAGGCCTGCAGCCCTGGGCAGGGAGCCTTCTGCTAAGGACAGCTTTGCCACTCCAAAGCCCTGCAGGAGTTCCTGGAGGCTCAGGCCTGCAGCGTTTTCCATCACAGGGCACTGGGTGCCCAAAGCCTCCCCTGCGGCTTCTGAGCACCCTGCAGCCCACAGGCCCTTGGCCCCCACTCTGTTGCCAGAGGCAAGTCCTAGGCAGGACTCTCGAGCTTGTAGAGCCACAGGGCCTCCAGCTTGGAAACCTGCTCAGGAACTCAGTGGCAGCCAGGCTTCACCTTCCATGCTTGTGGGCCAGCAGATGGAGCCCTCGCTCCACCGAAAAACTCTCTGCTTTGCCTTCAGCCAGGGAATCGCCTAGCTCAGCTCTCTCTGCCTCAAGCAGAAACTCGAGGGTGCATCCAGCCTGCAGAAAGAAGAGTGCCTTTTCCTGAGCACTGCTCTGCTCTGGCAGCTCCCTGAAGGCCTTCTGGGGCCTTCTCTGCCCTCACCCAGTCGTGCCATTCGGCCCACCCGGGGAGCAAAGGTCCCCCCTCGGCAGGGCTCAGGGTACGGCCTGTGTGTGTTTTCAGGGCTGGGAAAGGGCCGATCCAGAAGCTGGGTGTGCACTTGGGAATGGGGCCTGGTGGGCCTAGCCGGCCTTCCCTGGTTGGGAAGCAGGAGATCTGGGGCCTCCGAGCTGCATGCCCATCCCCTCCCTGGATGCCCCTCTTGCTTCCTCTCTGCTGCCAAGCCTCTCTCACCACACGCGCGTCTCATCGAAAGGAGCAGGCTGCTTGCCATTCTTTGCAAGGACCTCACCCCACAGGCCTCGTTTCCTCGAACGGGAGTGCACACTGACCCAGAGCCTCCAGAGGAGCTGCTGTCTCTCCAGCCACAAAGGCCTGCAGCTGAATCCACGACAGCCTGCTGCATGGAGGGCGTCTATGGGAGAGGGCCATACATCCCAGGTGGGTGCCTCTCTGGCACACCGCTTTCCATGGGCAGACACGGTGTGTGCCAAGTGTCTCCTGTGTGCAGAAAATGTAGTCCCGGTGCCCGCGGTGCAGGGAATCCTCTTTGCACCCAGAGCAATGTGCTGGGCAGGCCTCCCATGCTGGGAGAGCCTCCACTTCCCCCAACTGTCCAAGGGCCTCAGGAGCACACTTCGAGGGAGTGGTGGGTCTGACAGGCAGAACGGCCCGAGTGAGGAACGTGGATGGCAGGCCAAAGCCAGCCCTAGGGCCTGTGCTGGCCTAGGCCACTGCCAGCCAGCAGGGCCTCGACAGAGCACAGTTCATTCGAGTAGGCCCCAGGGGCTTGCCTGTTTGCCTCTTGCCCTGCTGGGAAGCTGCAGGTCCAGAGGCTGTGTGAGCCCGGGGCCACTGGGGCCTGAGCACAAAACCGTCAGGACCCCACTCTCAAGCAGGACTCCTGCCACCTCGGCGCTGCCTGCCACACCCCCTTGCTGCCCGCACTGTCTTCACTGCTGGCAGGCCTCTGTGTGCACAGCCCAGTCTCTGCCAAGGGAACAAGGGGCTTGCTCGCCCCTTGCTAGGACCTCCTCCTACAGCACTCTGGACCAGGGCACACACGCCCCTGGACCAGCAGCCTGCAAGGAAGCTGCAGCTGAGCCAGCCACAAAGGCCTGCAGCCCTGGGCAGGGAGCCTTCTGCTAAGGACAGCTTTGCCACTCCAAAGCCCTGCAGGAGTTCCTGGAGGCTCAGGCCTGCAGCGTTTTCCATCACAGGGCACTGGGTGCCCAAAGCCTCCCCTGCGGCTTCCGAGCACCCTGCAGCCCACAGGCCCTTGGCCCCCACTCTGTTGCCAGAGGCAAGTCCTAGGCAGGACTCTCGAGCTTGTAGAGCCACAGGGCCTCCAGCTTGGAAACCTGCTCAGGAACTCAGTGGCAGCCAGGCTTCACCTTCCATGCTTGTGGGCCAGCAGATGAAGCCCTCGCTCCACCGAAAAACTCTCTGCTTTGCCTTCAGCCAGGGAATCGCCTAGCTCAGCTCTCTCTGCCTCAAGCAGAAACTCGAGGGTGCATCCAGCCTGCAGAAAGAAGAGTGCCTTTTCCTGAGCACTGCTCTGCTCTGGCAGCTCCCTGAAGGCCTTCTGGGGCCTTCTCTGCCCTCACCCAGTCGTGCCATTCGGCCCACCCGGGGAGCAAAGGTCCCCCCTCGGCAGGGCTCAGGGTACGGCCTGTGTGTGTTTTCAGGGCTGGGAAAGGGCCGATCCAGAAGCTGGGTGTGCACTTGGGAATGGGGCCTGGTGGGCCTAGCTGGCCTTCCCTGGTTGGGAAGCAGGAGATCTGGGGCCTCCGAGCTGCATGCCCATCCCCTCCCTGGATGCCCCTCTTGCTTCCTCTCTGCTGCCAAGCCTCTCTCACCACACGCGCGTCTCATCGAAAGGAGCAGGCTGCTTGCCATTCTTTGCAAGGACCTCACCCCACAGGCCTCGTTTCCTCGAACGGGAGTGCACACTGACCCAGAGCCTCCAGAGGAGCTGCTGTCTCTCCAGCCACAAAGGCCTGCAGCTGAATCCACGACAGCCTGCTGCATGGAGGGCGTCTATGGGAGAGGGCCATACATCCCAGGTGGGTGCCTCTCTGGCACACCGCTTTCCATGGGCAGACACGGTGTGTGCCAAGTGTCTCCTGTGTGCAGAAAATGTAGTCCCGGTGCCCGCGGTGCAGGGAATCCTCTTTGCACCCAGAGCAATGTGCTGGGCAGGCCTCCCATGCTGGGAGAGCCTCCACTTCCCCCAACTGTCCAAGGGCCTCAGGAGCACACTTCGAGGGAGTGGTGGGTCTGACAGGCAGAACGGCCCGAGTGAGGAACGTGGATGGCAGGCCAAAGCCAGCCCTAGGGCCTGTGCTGGCCTAGGCCACTGCCAGCCAGCAGGGCCTCGACAGAGCACAGTTCATTCGAGTAGGCCCCAGGGGCTTGCCTGTTTGCCTCTTGCCCTGCTGGGAAGCTGCAGGTCCAGAGGCTGTGTGAGCCCGGGGCCACTGGGGCCTGAGCACAAAACCGTCAGGACCCCACTCTCAAGCAGGACTCCTGCCACCTCGGCGCTGCCTGCCACACCCCCTTGCTGCCCGCACTGTCTTCACTGCTGGCAGGCCTCTGTGTGCACAGCCCAGTCTCTGCCAAGGGAACAAGGGGCTTGCTCGCCCCTTGCTAGGACCTCCTCCTACAGCACTCTGGACCAGGGCACACACGCCCCTGGACCAGCAGCCTGCAAGGAAGCTGCAGCTGAGCCAGCCACAAAGGCCTGCAGCCCTGGGCAGGGAGCCTTCTGCTAAGGACAGCTTTGCCACTCCAAAGCCCTGCAGGAGTTCCTGGAGGCTCAGGCCTGCAGCGTTTTCCATCACAGGGCACTGGGTGCCCAAAGCCTCCCCTGCGGCTTCCGAGCACCCTGCAGCCCACAGGCCCTTGGCCCCCACTCTGTTGCCAGAGGCAAGTCCTAGGCAGGACTCTCGAGCTTGTAGAGCCACAGGGCCTCCAGCTTGGAAACCTGCTCAGGAACTCAGTGGCAGCCAGGCTTCACCTTCCATGCTTGTGGGCCAGCAGATGAAGCCCTCGCTCCACCGAAAAACTCTCTGCTTTGCCTTCAGCCAGGGAATCGCCTAGCTCAGCTCTCTCTGCCTCAAGCAGAAACTCGAGGGTGCATCCAGCCTGCAGAAAGAAGAGTGCCTTTTCCTGAGCACTGCTCTGCTCTGGCAGCTCCCTGAAGGCCTTCTGGGGCCTTCTCTGCCCTCACCCAGTCGTGCCATTCGGCCCACCCGGGGAGCAAAGGTCCCCCCTCGGCAGGGCTCAGGGTACGGCCTGTGTGTGTTTTCAGGGCTGGGAAAGGGCCGATCCAGAAGCTGGGTGTGCACTTGGGAATGGGGCCTGGTGGGCCTAGCCGGCCTTCCCTGGTTGGGAAGCAGGAGATCTGGGGCCTCCGAGCTGCATGCCCATCCCCTCCCTGGATGCCCCTCTTGCTTCCTCTCTGCTGCCAAGCCTCTCTCACCACACGCGCGTCTCATCGAAAGGAGCAGGCTGCTTGCCATTCTTTGCAAGGACCTCACCCCACAGGCCTCGTTTCCTCGAACGGGAGTGCACACTGACCCAGAGCCTCCAGAGGAGCTGCTGTCTCTCCAGCCACAAAGGCCTGCAGCTGAATCCACGACAGCCTGCTGCATGGAGGGCGTCTATGGGAGAGGGCCATACATCCCAGGTGGGTGCCTCTCTGGCACACCGCTTTCCATGGGCAGACACGGTGTGTGCCAAGTGTCTCCTGTGTGCAGAAAATGTAGTCCCGGTGCCCGCGGTGCAGGGAATCCTCTTTGCACCCAGAGCAATGTGCTGGGCAGGCCTCCCATGCTGGGAGAGCCTCCACTTCCCCCAACTGTCCAAGGGCCTCAGGAGCACACTTCGAGGGAGTGGTGGGTCTGACAGGCAGAACGGCCCGAGTGAGGAACGTGGATGGCAGGCCAAAGCCAGCCCTAGGGCCTGTGCTGGCCTAGGCCACTGCCAGCCAGCAGGGCCTCGACAGAGCACAGTTCATTCGAGTAGGCCCCAGGGGCTTGCCTGTGTGCCTCTTGCCCTGCTGGGAAGCTGCAGGTCCAGAGGCTGTGTGAGCCCGGGGCCACTGGGGCCTGAGCACAAAACCGTCAGGACCCCACTCTCAAGCAGGACTCCTGCCACCTCGGCGCTGCCTGCCACACCCCCTTGCTGCCCGCACTGTCTTCACTGCTGGCAGGCCTCTGTGTGCACAGCCCAGTCTCTGCCAAGGGAACAAGGGGCTTGCTCGCCCCTTGCTAGGACCTCCTCCTACAGCACTCTGGACCAGGGCACACACGCCCCTGGACCAGCAGCCTGCAAGGAAGCTGCAGCTGAGCCAGCCACAAAGGCCTGCAGCCCTGGGCAGGGAGCCTTCTGCTAAGGACAGCTTTGCCACTCCAAAGCCCTGCAGGAGTTCCTGGAGGCTCAGGCCTGCAGCGTTTTCCATCACAGGGCACTGGGTGCCCAAAGCCTCCCCTGCGGCTTCTGAGCACCCTGCAGCCCACAGGCCCTTGGCCCCCACTCTGTTGCCAGAGGCAAGTCCTAGGCAGGACTCTCGAGCTTGTAGAGCCACAGGGCCTCCAGCTTGGAAACCTGCTCAGGAACTCAGTGGCAGCCAGGCTTCACCTTCCATGCTTGTGGGCCAGCAGATGGAGCCCTCGCTCCACCGAAAAACTCTCTGCTTTGCCTTCAGCCAGGGAATCGCCTAGCTCAGCTCTCTCTGCCTCAAGCAGAAACTCGAGGGTGCATCCAGCCTGCAGAAAGAAGAGTGCCTTTTCCTGAGCACTGCTCTGCTCTGGCAGCTCCCTGAAGGCCTTCTGGGGCCTTCTCTGCCCTCACCCAGTCGTGCCATTCGGCCCACCCGGGGAGCAAAGGTCCCCCCTCGGCAGGGCTCAGGGTACGGCCTGTGTGTGTTTTCAGGGCTGGGAAAGGGCCGATCCAGAAGCTGGGTGTGCACTTGGGAATGGGGCCTGGTGGGCCTAGCTGGCCTTCCCTGGTTGGGAAGCAGGAGATCTGGGGCCTCCGAGCTGCATGCCCATCCCCTCCCTGGATGCCCCTCTTGCTTCCTCTCTGCTGCCAAGCCTCTCTCACCACACGCGCGTCTCATCGAAAGGAGCAGGCTGCTTGCCATTCTTTGCAAGGACCTCACCCCACAGGCCTCGTTTCCTCGAACGGGAGTGCACACTGACCCAGAGCCTCCAGAGGAGCTGCTGTCTCTCCAGCCACAAAGGCCTGCAGCTGAATCCACGACAGCCTGCTGCATGGAGGGCGTCTATGGGAGAGGGCCATACATCCCAGGTGGGTGCCTCTCTGGCACACCGCTTTCCATGGGCAGACACGGTGTGTGCCAAGTGTCTCCTGTGTGCAGAAAATGTAGTCCCGGTGCCCGCGGTGCAGGGAATCCTCTTTGCACCCAGAGCAATGTGCTGGGCAGGCCTCCCATGCTGGGAGAGCCTCCACTTCCCCCAACTGTCCAAGGGCCTCAGGAGCACACTTCGAGGGAGTGGTGGGTCTGACAGGCAGAACGGCCCGAGTGAGGAACGTGGATGGCAGGCCAAAGCCAGCCCTAGGGCCTGTGCTGGCCTAGGCCACTGCCAGCCAGCAGGGCCTCGACAGAGCACAGTTCATTCGAGTAGGCCCCAGGGGCTTGCCTGTGTGCCTCTTGCCCTGCTGGGAAGCTGCAGGTCCAGAGGCTGTGTGAGCCCGGGGCCACTGGGGCCTGAGCACAAAACCGTCAGGACCCCACTCTCAAGCAGGACTCCTGCCACCTCGGCGCTGCCTGCCACACCCCCTTGCTGCCCGCACTGTCTTCACTGCTGGCAGGCCTCTGTGTGCACAGCCCAGTCTCTGCCAAGGGAACAAGGGGCTTGCTCGCCCCTTGCTAGGACCTCCTCCTACAGCACTCTGGACCAGGGCACACACGCCCCTGGACCAGCAGCCTGCAAGGAAGCTGCAGCTGAGCCAGCCACAAAGGCCTGCAGCCCTGGGCAGGGAGCCTTCTGCTAAGGACAGCTTTGCCACTCCAAAGCCCTGCAGGAGTTCCTGGAGGCTCAGGCCTGCAGCGTTTTCCATCACAGGGCACTGGGTGCCCAAAGCCTCCCCTGCGGCTTCTGAGCACCCTGCAGCCCACAGGCCCTTGGCCCCCACTCTGTTGCCAGAGGCAAGTCCTAGGCAGGACTCTCGAGCTTGTAGAGCCACAGGGCCTCCAGCTTGGAAACCTGCTCAGGAACTCAGTGGCAGCCAGGCTTCACCTTCCATGCTTGTGGGCCAGCAGATGGAGCCCTCGCTCCACCGAAAAACTCTCTGCTTTGCCTTCAGCCAGGGAATCGCCTAGCTCAGCTCTCTCTGCCTCAAGCAGAAACTCGAGGGTGCATCCAGCCTGCAGAAAGAAGAGTGCCTTTTCCTGAGCACTGCTCTGCTCTGGCAGCTCCCTGAAGGCCTTCTGGGGCCTTCTCTGCCCTCACCCAGTCGTGCCATTCGGCCCACCCGGGGAGCAAAGGTCCCCCCTCGGCAGGGCTCAGGGTACGGCCTGTGTGTGTTTTCAGGGCTGGGAAAGGGCCGATCCAGAAGCTGGGTGTGCACTTGGGAATGGGGCCTGGTGGGCCTAGCCGGCCTTCCCTGGTTGGGAAGCAGGAGATCTGGGGCCTCCGAGCTGCATGCCCCATCCCCTCCCTGGATGCCCCTCTTGCTTCCTCTCTGCTGCCAAGCCTCTCTCACCACACGCGCGTCTCATCGAAAGGAGCAGGCTGCTTGCCATTCTTTGCAAGGACCTCACCCCACAGGCCTCGTTTCCTCGAACGGGAGTGCACACTGACCCAGAGCCTCCAGAGGAGCTGCTGTCTCTCCAGCCACAAAGGCCTGCAGCTGAATCCACGACAGCCTGCTGCATGGAGGGCGTCTATGGGAGAGGGCCATACATCCCAGGTGGGTGCCTCTCTGGCACACCGCTTTCCATGGGCAGACACGGTGTGTTGCCAAGTGTCTCCTGTGTGCAGAAATGTAGTCCCGGTGCCCGCGGTGCAGGGAATCCTCTTTGCACCCAGAGCAATGTGCTGGGCAGGCCTCCCATGCTGGGAGAGCCTCCACTTCCCCAACTGTCCAAGGGCCTCAGGAGCACACTTCGAGGGAGTGGTGGGTCTGACAGGCAGAACGGCCCGAGTGAGGAACGTGGATGGCAGGCCAAAGCCAGCCCTAGGGCCTGTGCTGGCCTAGGCCACTGCCAGCCAGCAGGGCCTCGACAGAGCACAGTTCATTCGAGTAGGCCCCAGGGGCTTGCCTGTGTGCCTCTTGCCCTGCTGGGAAGCTGCAGGTCCAGAGGCTGTGTGAGCCCGGGGCCACTGGGGCCTGAGCACAAAACCGTCAGGACCCCACTCTCAAGCAGGACTCCTGCCACCTCGGCGCTGCCTGCCACACCCCCTTGCTGCCCGCACTGTCTTCACTGCTGGCAGGCCTCTGTGTGCACAGCCCAGTCTCTGCCAAGGGAACAAGGGGCTTGCTCGCCCCTTGCTAGGACCTCCTCCTACAGCACTCTGGACCAGGGCACACACGCCCCTGGACCAGCAGCCTGCAAGGAAGCTGCAGCTGAGCCAGCCACAAAGGCCTGCAGCCCTGGGCAGGGAGCCTTCTGCTAAGGACAGCTTTGCCACTCCAAAGCCCTGCAGGAGTTCCTGGAGGCTCAGGCCTGCAGCGTTTTCCATCACAGGGCACTGGGTGCCCAAAGCCTCCCCTGCGGCTTCTGAGCACCCTGCAGCCCACAGGCCCTTGGCCCCCACTCTGTTGCCAGAGGCAAGTCCTAGGCAGGACTCTCGAGCTTGTAGAGCCACAGGGCCTCCAGCTTGGAAACCTGCTCAGGAACTCAGTGGCAGCCAGGCTTCACCTTCCATGCTTGTGGGCCAGCAGATGGAGCCCTCGCTCCACCGAAAAACTCTCTGCTTTGCCTTCAGCCAGGGAATCGCCTAGCTCAGCTCTCTCTGCCTCAAGCAGAAACTCGAGGGTGCATCCAGCCTGCAGAAAGAAGAGTGCCTTTTCCTGAGCACTGCTCTGCTCTGGCAGCTCCCTGAAGGCCTTCTGGGGCCTTCTCTGCCCTCACCCAGTCGTGCCATTCGGCCCACCCGGGGAGCAAAGGTCCCCCCTCGGCAGGGCTCAGGGTACGGCCTGTGTGTGTTTTCAGGGCTGGGAAAGGGCCGATCCAGAAGCTGGGTGTGCACTTGGGAATGGGGCCTGGTGGGCCTAGCCGGCCTTCCCTGGTTGGGAAGCAGGAGATCTGGGGCCTCCGAGCTGCATGCCCATCCCCTCCCTGGATGCCCCTCTTGCTTCCTCTCTGCTGCCAAGCCTCTCTCACCACACGCGCGTCTCATCGAAAGGAGCAGGCTGCTTGCCATTCTTTGCAAGGACCTCACCCCACAGGCCTCGTTTCCTCGAACGGGAGTGCACACTGACCCAGAGCCTCCAGAGGAGCTGCTGTCTCTCCAGCCACAAAGGCCTGCAGCTGAATCCACGACAGCCTGCTGCATGGAGGGCGTCTATGGGAGAGGGCCATACATCCCAGGTGGGTGCCTCTCTGGCACACCGCTTTCCATGGGCAGACACGGTGTGTGCCAAGTGTCTCCTGTGTGCAGAAAATGTAGTCCCGGTGCCCGCGGTGCAGGGAATCCTCTTTGCACCCAGAGCAATGTGCTGGGCAGGCCTCCCATGCTGGGAGAGCCTCCACTTCCCCCAACTGTCCAAGGGCCTCAGGAGCACACTTCGAGGGAGTGGTGGGTCTGACAGGCAGAACGGCCCGAGTGAGGAACGTGGATGGCAGGCCAAAGCCAGCCCTAGGGCCTGTGCTGGCCTAGGCCACTGCCAGCCAGCAGGGCCTCGACAGAGCACAGTTCATTCGAGTAGGCCCCAGGGGCTTGCCTGTTTGCCTCTTGCCCTGCTGGGAAGCTGCAGGTCCAGAGGCTGTGTGAGCCCGGGGCCACTGGGGCCTGAGCACAAAACCGTCAGGACCCCACTCTCAAGCAGGACTCCTGCCACCTCGGCGCTGCCTGCCACACCCCCTTGCTGCCCGCACTGTCTTCACTGCTGGCAGGCCTCTGTGTGCACAGCCCAGTCTCTGCCAAGGGAACAAGGGGCTTGCTCGCCCCTTGCTAGGACCTCCTCCTACAGCACTCTGGACCAGGGCACACACGCCCCTGGACCAGCAGCCTGCAAGGAAGCTGCAGCTGAGCCAGCCACAAAGGCCTGCAGCCCTGGGCAGGGAGCCTTCTGCTAAGGACAGCTTTGCCACTCCAAAGCCCTGCAGGAGTTCCTGGAGGCTCAGGCCTGCAGCGTTTTCCATCACAGGGCACTGGGTGCCCAAAGCCTCCCCTGCGGCTTCCGAGCACCCTGCAGCCCACAGGCCCTTGGCCCCCACTCTGTTGCCAGAGGCAAGTCCTAGGCAGGACTCTCGAGCTTGTAGAGCCACAGGGCCTCCAGCTTGGAAACCTGCTCAGGAACTCAGTGGCAGCCAGGCTTCACCTTCCATGCTTGTGGGCCAGCAGATGAAGCCCTCGCTCCACCGAAAAACTCTCTGCTTTGCCTTCAGCCAGGGAATCGCCTAGCTCAGCTCTCTCTGCCTCAAGCAGAAACTCGAGGGTGCATCCAGCCTGCAGAAAGAAGAGTGCCTTTTCCTGAGCACTGCTCTGCTCTGGCAGCTCCCTGAAGGCCTTCTGGGGCCTTCTCTGCCCTCACCCAGTCGTGCCATTCGGCCCACCCGGGGAGCAAAGGTCCCCCCTCGGCAGGGCTCAGGGTACGGCCTGTGTGTGTTTTCAGGGCTGGGAAAGGGCCGATCCAGAAGCTGGGTGTGCACTTGGGAATGGGGCCTGGTGGGCCTAGCCGGCCTTCCCTGGTTGGGAAGCAGGAGATCTGGGGCCTCCGAGCTGCATGCCCATCCCCTCCCTGGATGCCCCTCTTGCTTCCTCTCTGCTGCCAAGCCTCTCTCACCACACGCGCGTCTCATCGAAAGGAGCAGGCTGCTTGCCATTCTTTGCAAGGACCTCACCCCACAGGCCTCGTTTCCTCGAACGGGAGTGCACACTGACCCAGAGCCTCCAGAGGAGCTGCTGTCTCTCCAGCCACAAAGGCCTGCAGCTGAATCCACGACAGCCTGCTGCATGGAGGGCGTCTATGGGAGAGGGCCATACATCCCAGGTGGGTGCCTCTCTGGCACACCGCTTTCCATGGGCAGACACGGTGTGTGCCAAGTGTCTCCTGTGTGCAGAAAATGTAGTCCCGGTGCCCGCGGTGCAGGGAATCCTCTTTGCACCCAGAGCAATGTGCTGGGCAGGCCTCCCATGCTGGGAGAGCCTCCACTTCCCCCAACTGTCCAAGGGCCTCAGGAGCACACTTCGAGGGAGTGGTGGGTCTGACAGGCAGAACGGCCCGAGTGAGGAACGTGGATGGCAGGCCAAAGCCAGCCCTAGGGCCTGTGCTGGCCTAGGCCACTGCCAGCCAGCAGGGCCTCGACAGAGCACAGTTCATTCGAGTAGGCCCCAGGGGCTTGCCTGTGTGCCTCTTGCCCTGCTGGGAAGCTGCAGGTCCAGAGGCTGTGTGAGCCCGGGGCCACTGGGGCCTGAGCACAAAACCGTCAGGACCCCACTCTCAAGCAGGACTCCTGCCACCTCGGCGCTGCCTGCCACACCCCCCTTGCTGCCCGCACTGTCTTCACTGCTGGCAGGCCTCTGTGTGCACAGCCCAGTCTCTGCCAAGGGAACAAGGGGCTTGCTCGCCCCTTGCTAGGACCTCCTCCTACAGCACTCTGGACCAGGGCACACACGCCCCTGGACCAGCAGCCTGCAAGGAAGCTGCAGCTGAGCCAGCCACAAAGGCCTGCAGCCCTGGGCAGGGAGCCTTCTGCTAAGGACAGCTTTGCCACTCCAAAGCCCTGCAGGAGTTCCTGGAGGCTCAGGCCTGCAGCGTTTTCCATCACAGGGCACTGGGTGCCCAAAGCCTCCCCTGCGGCTTCTGAGCACCCTGCAGCCCACAGGCCCTTGGCCCCCACTCTGTTGCCAGAGGCAAGTCCTAGGCAGGACTCTCGAGCTTGTAGAGCCACAGGGCCTCCAGCTTGGAAACCTGCTCAGGAACTCAGTGGCAGCCAGGCTTCACCTTCCATGCTTGTGGGCCAGCAGATGGAGCCCTCGCTCCACCGAAAAACTCTCTGCTTTGCCTTCAGCCAGGGAATCGCCTAGCTCAGCTCTCTCTGCCTCAAGCAGAAACTCGAGGGTGCATCCAGCCTGCAGAAAGAAGAGTGCCTTTTCCTGAGCACTGCTCTGCTCTGGCAGCTCCCTGAAGGCCTTCTGGGGCCTTCTCTGCCCTCACCCAGTCGTGCCATTCGGCCCACCCGGGGAGCAAAGGTCCCCCCTCGGCAGGGCTCAGGGTACGGCCTGTGTGTGTTTTCAGGGCTGGGAAAGGGCCGATCCAGAAGCTGGGTGTGCACTTGGGAATGGGGCCTGGTGGGCCTAGCCGGCCTTCCCTGGTTGGGAAGCAGGAGATCTGGGGCCTCCGAGCTGCATGCCCATCCCCTCCCTGGATGCCCCTCTTGCTTCCTCTCTGCTGCCAAGCCTCTCTCACCACACGCGCGTCTCATCGAAAGGAGCAGGCTGCTTGCCATTCTTTGCAAGGACCTCACCCCACAGGCCTCGTTTCCTCGAACGGGAGTGCACACTGACCCAGAGCCTCCAGAGGAGCTGCTGTCTCTCCAGCCACAAAGGCCTGCAGCTGAATCCACGACAGCCTGCTGCATGGAGGGCGTCTATGGGAGAGGGCCATACATCCCAGGTGGGTGCCTCTCTGGCACACCGCTTTCCATGGGCAGACACGGTGTGTGCCAAGTGTCTCCTGTGTGCAGAAAATGTAGTCCCGGTGCCCGCGGTGCAGGGAATCCTCTTTGCACCCAGAGCAATGTGCTGGGCAGGCCTCCCATGCTGGGAGAGCCTCCACTTCCCCCAACTGTCCAAGGGCCTCAGGAGCACACTTCGAGGGAGTGGTGGGTCTGACAGGCAGAACGGCCCGAGTGAGGAACGTGGATGGCAGGCCAAAGCCAGCCCTAGGGCCTGTGCTGGCCTAGGCCACTGCCAGCCAGCAGGGCCTCGACAGAGCACAGTTCATTCGAGTAGGCCCCAGGGGCTTGCCTGTTTGCCTCTTGCCCTGCTGGGAAGCTGCAGGTCCAGAGGCTGTGTGAGCCCGGGGCCACTGGGGCCTGAGCACAAAACCGTCAGGACCCCACTCTCAAGCAGGACTCCTGCCACCTCGGCGCTGCCTGCCACACCCCCTTGCTGCCCGCACTGTCTTCACTGCTGGCAGGCCTCTGTGTGCACAGCCCAGTCTCTGCCAAGGGAACAAGGGGCTTGCTCGCCCCTTGCTAGGACCTCCTCCTACAGCACTCTGGACCAGGGCACACACGCCCCTGGACCAGCAGCCTGCAAGGAAGCTGCAGCTGAGCCAGCCACAAAGGCCTGCAGCCCTGGGCAGGGAGCCTTCTGCTAAGGACAGCTTTGCCACTCCAAAGCCCTGCAGGAGTTCCTGGAGGCTCAGGCCTGCAGCGTTTTCCATCACAGGGCACTGGGTGCCCAAAGCCTCCCCTGCGGCTTCCGAGCACCCTGCAGCCCACAGGCCCTTGGCCCCCACTCTGTTGCCAGAGGCAAGTCCTAGGCAGGACTCTCGAGCTTGTAGAGCCACAGGGCCTCCAGCTTGGAAACCTGCTCAGGAACTCAGTGGCAGCCAGGCTTCACCTTCCATGCTTGTGGGCCAGCAGATGAAGCCCTCGCTCCACCGAAAAACTCTCTGCTTTGCCTTCAGCCAGGGAATCGCCTAGCTCAGCTCTCTCTGCCTCAAGCAGAAACTCGAGGGTGCATCCAGCCTGCAGAAAGAAGAGTGCCTTTTCCTGAGCACTGCTCTGCTCTGGCAGCTCCCTGAAGGCCTTCTGGGGCCTTCTCTGCCCTCACCCAGTCGTGCCATTCGGCCCACCCGGGGAGCAAAGGTCCCCCCTCGGCAGGGCTCAGGGTACGGCCTGTGTGTGTTTTCAGGGCTGGGAAAGGGCCGATCCAGAAGCTGGGTGTGCACTTGGGAATGGGGCCTGGTGGGCCTAGCCGGCCTTCCCTGGTTGGGAAGCAGGAGATCTGGGGCCTCCGAGCTGCATGCCCATCCCCTCCCTGGATGCCCCTCTTGCTTCCTCTCTGCTGCCAAGCCTCTCTCACCACACGCGCGTCTCATCGAAAGGAGCAGGCTGCTTGCCATTCTTTGCAAGGACCTCACCCCACAGGCCTCGTTTCCTCGAACGGGAGTGCACACTGACCCAGAGCCTCCAGAGGAGCTGCTGTCTCTCCAGCCACAAAGGCCTGCAGCTGAATCCACGACAGCCTGCTGCATGGAGGGCGTCTATGGGAGAGGGCCATACATCCCAGGTGGGTGCCTCTCTGGCACACCGCTTTCCATGGGCAGACACGGTGTGTGCCAAGTGTCTCCTGTGTGCAGAAAATGTAGTCCCGGTGCCCGCGGTGCAGGGAATCCTCTTTGCACCCAGAGCAATGTGCTGGGCAGGCCTCCCATGCTGGGAGAGCCTCCACTTCCCCCAACTGTCCAAGGGCCTCAGGAGCACACTTCGAGGGAGTGGTGGGTCTGACAGGCAGAACGGCCCGAGTGAGGAACGTGGATGGCAGGCCAAAGCCAGCCCTAGGGCCTGTGCTGGCCTAGGCCACTGCCAGCCAGCAGGGCCTCGACAGAGCACAGTTCATTCGAGTAGGCCCCAGGGGCTTGCCTGTGTGCCTCTTGCCCTGCTGGGAAGCTGCAGGTCCAGAGGCTGTGTGAGCCCGGGGCCACTGGGGCCTGAGCACAAAACCGTCAGGACCCCACTCTCAAGCAGGACTCCTGCCACCTCGGCGCTGCCTGCCACACCCCCTTGCTGCCCGCACTGTCTTCACTGCTGGCAGGCCTCTGTGTGCACAGCCCAGTCTCTGCCAAGGGAACAAGGGGCTTGCTCGCCCCTTGCTAGGACCTCCTCCTACAGCACTCTGGACCAGGGCACACACGCCCCTGGACCAGCAGCCTGCAAGGAAGCTGCAGCTGAGCCAGCCACAAAGGCCTGCAGCCCTGGGCAGGGAGCCTTCTGCTAAGGACAGCTTTGCCACTCCAAAGCCCTGCAGGAGTTCCTGGAGGCTCAGGCCTGCAGCGTTTTCCATCACAGGGCACTGGGTGCCCAAAGCCTCCCCTGCGGCTTCCGAGCACCCTGCAGCCCACAGGCCCTTGGCCCCCACTCTGTTGCCAGAGGCAAGTCCTAGGCAGGACTCTCGAGCTTGTAGAGCCACAGGGCCTCCAGCTTGGAAACCTGCTCAGGAACTCAGTGGCAGCCAGGCTTCACCTTCCATGCTTGTGGGCCAGCAGATGAAGCCCTCGCTCCACCGAAAAACTCTCTGCTTTGCCTTCAGCCAGGGAATCGCCTAGCTCAGCTCTCTCTGCCTCAAGCAGAAACTCGAGGGTGCATCCAGCCTGCAGAAAGAAGAGTGCCTTTTCCTGAGCACTGCTCTGCTCTGGCAGCTCCCTGAAGGCCTTCTGGGGCCTTCTCTGCCCTCACCCAGTCGTGCCATTCGGCCCACCCGGGGAGCAAAGGTCCCCCCTCGGCAGGGCTCAGGGTACGGCCTGTGTGTGTTTTCAGGGCTGGGAAAGGGCCGATCCAGAAGCTGGGTGTGCACTTGGGAATGGGGCCTGGTGGGCCTAGCCGGCCTTCCCTGGTTGGGAAGCAGGAGATCTGGGGCCTCCGAGCTGCATGCCCATCCCCTCCCTGGATGCCCCTCTTGCTTCCTCTCTGCTGCCAAGCCTCTCTCACCACACGCGCGTCTCATCGAAAGGAGCAGGCTGCTTGCCATTCTTTGCAAGGACCTCACCCCACAGGCCTCGTTTCCTCGAACGGGAGTGCACACTGACCCAGAGCCTCCAGAGGAGCTGCTGTCTCTCCAGCCACAAAGGCCTGCAGCCGAATCCACGACAGCCTGCTGCATGGAGGGCGTCTATGGGAGAGGGCCATACATCCCAGGTGGGTGCCTCTCTGGCACACCGCTTTCCATGGGCAGACACGGTGTGTGCCAAGTGTCTCCTGTGTGCAGAAAATGTAGTCCCGGTGCCCGCGGTGCAGGGAATCCTCTTTGCACCCAGAGCAATGTGCTGGGCAGGCCTCCCATGCTGGGAGAGCCTCCACTTCCCCCAACTGTCCAAGGGCCTCAGGAGCACACTTCGAGGGAGTGGTGGGTCTGACAGGCAGAACGGCCCGAGTGAGGAACGTGGATGGCAGGCCAAAGCCAGCCCTAGGGCCTGTGCTGGCCTAGGCCACTGCCAGCCAGCAGGGCCTCGACAGAGCACAGTTCATTCGAGTAGGCCCCAGGGGCTTGCCTGTGTGCCTCTTGCCCTGCTGGGAAGCTGCAGGTCCAGAGGCTGTGTGAGCCCGGGGCCACTGGGGCCTGAGCACAAAACCGTCAGGACCCCACTCTCAAGCAGGACTCCTGCCACCTCGGCGCTGCCTGCCACACCCCCTTGCTGCCCGCACTGTCTTCACTGCTGGCAGGCCTCTGTGTGCACAGCCCAGTCTCTGCCAAGGGAACAAGGGGCTTGCTCGCCCCTTGCTAGGACCTCCTCCTACAGCACTCTGGACCAGGGCACACACGCCCCTGGACCAGCAGCCTGCAAGGAAGCTGCAGCTGAGCCAGCCACAAAGGCCTGCAGCCCTGGGCAGGGAGCCTTCTGCTAAGGACAGCTTTGCCACTCCAAAGCCCTGCAGGAGTTCCTGGAGGCTCAGGCCTGCAGCGTTTTCCATCACAGGGCACTGGGTGCCCAAAGCCTCCCCTGCGGCTTCTGAGCACCCTGCAGCCCACAGGCCCTTGGCCCCCACTCTGTTGCCAGAGGCAAGTCCTAGGCAGGACTCTCGAGCTTGTAGAGCCACAGGGCCTCCAGCTTGGAAACCTGCTCAGGAACTCAGTGGCAGCCAGGCTTCACCTTCCATGCTTGTGGGCCAGCAGATGAAGCCCTCACTCCACCGAAAAACTCTCTGCTTTGCCTTCAGCCAGGGAATCGCCTAGCTCAGCTCTCTCTGCCTCAAGCAGAAACTCGAGGGTGCATCCAGCCTGCAGAAAGAAGAGTGCCTTTTCCTGAGCACTGCTCTGCTCTGGCAGCTCCCTGAAGGCCTTCTGGGGCCTTCTCTGCCCTCACCCAGTCGTGCCATTCGGCCCACCCGGGGAGCAAAGGTCCCCCCTCGGCAGGGCTCAGGGTACGGCCTGTGTGTGTTTTCAGGGCTGGGAAAGGGCCGATCCAGAAGCTGGGTGTGCACTTGGGAATGGGGCCTGGTGGGCCTAGCCGGCCTTCCCTGGTTGGGAAGCAGGAGATCTGGGGCCTCCGAGCTGCATGCCCATCCCCTCCCTGGATGCCCCTCTTGCTTCCTCTCTGCTGCCAAGCCTCTCTCACCACACGCGCGTCTCATCGAAAGGAGCAGGCTGCTTGCCATTCTTTGCAAGGACCTCACCCCACAGGCCTCGTTTCCTCGAACGGGAGTGCACACTGACCCAGAGCCTCCAGAGGAGCTGCTGTCTCTCCAGCCACAAAGGCCTGCAGCTGAATCCACGACAGCCTGCTGCATGGAGGGCGTCTATGGGAGAGGGCCATACATCCCAGGTGGGTGCCTCTCTGGCACACCGCTTTCCATGGGCAGACACGGTGTGTGCCAAGTGTCTCCTGTGTGCAGAAAATGTAGTCCCGGTGCCCGCGGTGCAGGGAATCCTCTTTGCACCCAGAGCAATGTGCTGGGCAGGCCTCCCATGCTGGGAGAGCCTCCACTTCCCCCAACTGTCCAAGGGCCTCAGGAGCACACTTCGAGGGAGTGGTGGGTCTGACAGGCAGAACGGCCCGAGTGAGGAACGTGGATGGCAGGCCAAAGCCAGCCCTAGGGCCTGTGCTGGCCTAGGCCACTGCCAGCCAGCAGGGCCTCGACAGAGCACAGTTCATTCGAGTAGGCCCCAGGGGCTTGCCTGTTTGCCTCTTGCCCTGCTGGGAAGCTGCAGGTCCAGAGGCTGTGTGAGCCCGGGGCCACTGGGGCCTGAGCACAAAACCGTCAGGACCCCACTCTCAAGCAGGACTCCTGCCACCTCGGCGCTGCCTGCCACACCCCCTTGCTGCCCGCACTGTCTTCACTGCTGGCAGGCCTCTGTGTGCACAGCCCAGTCTCTGCCAAGGGAACAAGGGGCTTGCTCGCCCCTTGCTAGGACCTCCTCCTACAGCACTCTGGACCAGGGCACACACGCCCCTGGACCAGCAGCCTGCAAGGAAGCTGCAGCTGAGCCAGCCACAAAGGCCTGCAGCCCTGGGCAGGGAGCCTTCTGCTAAGGACAGCTTTCCCACTCCAAAGCCCTGCAGGAGTTCCTGGAGGCTCAGGCCTGCAGCGTTTTCCATCACAGGGCACTGGGTGCCCAAAGCCTCCCCTGCGGCTTCCGAGCACCCTGCAGCCCACAGGCCCTTGGCCCCCACTCTGTTGCCAGAGGCAAGTCCTAGGCAGGACTCTCGAGCTTGTAGAGCCACAGGGCCTCCAGCTTGGAAACCTGCTCAGGAACTCAGTGGCAGCCAGGCTTCACCTTCCATGCTTGTGGGCCAGCAGATGGAGCCCTCGCTCCACCGAAAAACTCTCTGCTTTGCCTTCAGCCAGGGAATCGCCTAGCTCAGCTCTCTCTGCCTCAAGCAGAAACTCGAGGGTGCATCCAGCCTGCAGAAAGAAGAGTGCCTTTTCCTGAGCACTGCTCTGCTCTGGCAGCTCCCTGAAGGCCTTCTGGGGCCTTCTCTGCCCTCACCCAGTCGTGCCATTCGGCCCACCCGGGGAGCAAAGGTCCCCCCTCGGCAGGGCTCAGGGTACGGCCTGTGTGTGTTTTCAGGGCTGGGAAAGGGCCGATCCAGAAGCTGGGTGTGCACTTGGGAATGGGGCCTGGTGGGCCTAGCCGGCCTTCCCTGGTTGGGAAGCAGGAGATCTGGGGCCTCCGAGCTGCATGCCCATCCCCTCCCTGGATGCCCCTCTTGCTTCCTCTCTGCTGCCAAGCCTCTCTCACCACACGCGCGTCTCATCGAAAGGAGCAGGCTGCTTGCCATTCTTTGCAAGGACCTCACCCCACAGGCCTCGTTTCCTCGAACGGGAGTGCACACTGACCCAGAGCCTCCAGAGGAGCTGCTGTCTCTCCAGCCACAAAGGCCTGCAGCTGAATCCACGACAGCCTGCTGCATGGAGGGCGTCTATGGGAGAGGGCCATACATCCCAGGTGGGTGCCTCTCTGGCACACCGCTTTCCATGGGCAGACACGGTGTGTGCCAAGTGTCTCCTGTGTGCAGAAAATGTAGTCCCGGTGCCCGCGGTGCAGGGAATCCTCTTTGCACCCAGAGCAATGTGCTGGGCAGGCCTCCCATGCTGGGAGAGCCTCCACTTCCCCCAACTGTCCAAGGGCCTCAGGAGCACACTTCGAGGGAGTGGTGGGTCTGACAGGCAGAACGGCCCGAGTGAGGAACGTGGATGGCAGGCCAAAGCCAGCCCTAGGGCCTGTGCTGGCCTAGGCCACTGCCAGCCAGCAGGGCCTCGACAGAGCACAGTTCATTCGAGTAGGCCCCAGGGGCTTGCCTGTGTGCCTCTTGCCCTGCTGGGAAGCTGCAGGTCCAGAGGCTGTGTGAGCCCGGGGCCACTGGGGCCTGAGCACAAAACCGTCAGGACCCCACTCTCAAGCAGGACTCCTGCCACCTCGGCGCTGCCTGCCACACCCCCTTGCTGCCCGCACTGTCTTCACTGCTGGCAGGCCTCTGTGTGCACAGCCCAGTCTCTGCCAAGGGAACAAGGGGCTTGCTCGCCCCTTGCTAGGACCTCCTCCTACAGCACTCTGGACCAGGGCACACACGCCCCTGGACCAGCAGCCTGCAAGGAAGCTGCAGCTGAGCCAGCCACAAAGGCCTGCAGCCCTGGGCAGGGAGCCTTCTGCTAAGGACAGCTTTGCCACTCCAAAGCCCTGCAGGAGTTCCTGGAGGCTCAGGCCTGCAGCGTTTTCCATCACAGGGCACTGGGTGCCCAAAGCCTCCCCTGCGGCTTCTGAGCACCCTGCAGCCCACAGGCCCTTGGCCCCCACTCTGTTGCCAGAGGCAAGTCCTAGGCAGGACTCTCGAGCTTGTAGAGCCACAGGGCCTCCAGCTTGGAAACCTGCTCAGGAACTCAGTGGCAGCCAGGCTTCACCTTCCATGCTTGTGGGCCAGCAGATGGAGCCCTCGCTCCACCGAAAAACTCTCTGCTTTGCCTTCAGCCAGGGAATCGCCTAGCTCAGCTCTCTCTGCCTCAAGCAGAAACTCGAGGGTGCATCCAGCCTGCAGAAAGAAGAGTGCCTTTTCCTGAGCACTGCTCTGCTCTGGCAGCTCCCTGAAGGCCTTCTGGGGCCTTCTCTGCCCTCACCCAGTCGTGCCATTCGGCCCACCCGGGGAGCAAAGGTCCCCCCTCGGCAGGGCTCAGGGTACGGCCTGTGTGTGTTTTCAGGGCTGGGAAAGGGCCGATCCAGAAGCTGGGTGTGCACTTGGGAATGGGGCCTGGTGGGCCTAGCCGGCCTTCCCTGGTTGGGAAGCAGGAGATCTGGGGCCTCCGAGCTGCATGCCCATCCCCTCCCTGGATGCCCCTCTTGCTTCCTCTCTGCTGCCAAGCCTCTCTCACCACACGCGCGTCTCATTGAAAGGAGCAGGCTGCTTGCCATTCTTTGCAAGGACCTCACCCCACAGGCCTCGTTTCCTCGAACGGGAGTGCACACTGACCCAGAGCCTCCAGAGGAGCTGCTGTCTCTCCAGCCACAAAGGCCTGCAGCTGAATCCACGACAGCCTGCTGCATGGAGGGCGTCTATGGGAGAGGGCCATACATCCCAGGTGGGTGCCTCTCTGGCACACCGCTTTCCATGGGCAGACACGGTGTGTGCCAAGTGTCTCCTGTGTGCAGAAAATGTAGTCCCGGTGCCCGCGGTGCAGGGAATCCTCTTTGCACCCAGAGCAATGTGCTGGGCAGGCCTCCCATGCTGGGAGAGCCTCCACTTCCCCCAACTGTCCAAGGGCCTCAGGAGCACACTTCGAGGGAGTGGTGGGTCTGACAGGCAGAACGGCCCGAGTGAGGAACGTGGATGGCAGGCCAAAGCCAGCCCTAGGGCCTGTGCTGGCCTAGGCCACTGCCAGCCAGCAGGGCCTCGACAGAGCACAGTTCATTCGAGTAGGCCCCAGGGGCTTGCCTGTGTGCCTCTTGCCCTGCTGGGAAGCTGCAGGTCCAGAGGCTGTGTGAGCCCGGGGCCACTGGGGCCTGAGCACAAAACCGTCAGGACCCCACTCTCAAGCAGGACTCCTGCCACCTCGGCGCTGCCTGCCACACCCCCTTGCTGCCCGCACTGTCTTCACTGCTGGCAGGCCTCTGTGTGCACAGCCCAGTCTCTGCCAAGGGAACAAGGGGCTTGCTCGCCCCTTGCTAGGACCTCCTCCTACAGCACTCTGGACCAGGGCACACACGCCCCTGGACCAGCAGCCTGCAAGGAAGCTGCAGCTGAGCCAGCCACAAAGGCCTGCAGCCCTGGGCAGGGAGCCTTCTGCTAAGGACAGCTTTCCCACTCCAAAGCCCTGCAGGAGTTCCTGGAGGCTCAGGCCTGCAGCGTTTTCCATCACAGGGCACTGGGTGCCCAAAGCCTCCCCTGCGGCTTCCGAGCACCCTGCAGCCCACAGGCCCTTGGCCCCCACTCTGTTGCCAGAGGCAAGTCCTAGGCAGGACTCTCGAGCTTGTAGAGCCACAGGGCCTCCAGCTTGGAAACCTGCTCAGGAACTCAGTGGCAGCCAGGCTTCACCTTCCATGCTTGTGGGCCAGCAGATGGAGCCCTCGCTCCACCGAAAAACTCTCTGCTTTGCCTTCAGCCAGGGAATCGCCTAGCTCAGCTCTCTCTGCCTCAAGCAGAAACTCGAGGGTGCATCCAGCCTGCAGAAAGAAGAGTGCCTTTTCCTGAGCACTGCTCTGCTCTGGCAGCTCCCTGAAGGCCTTCTGGGGCCTTCTCTGCCCTCACCCAGTCGTGCCATTCGGCCCACCCGGGGAGCAAAGGTCCCCCCTCGGCAGGGCTCAGGGTACGGCCTGTGTGTGTTTTCAGGGCTGGGAAAGGGCCGATCCAGAAGCTGGGTGTGCACTTGGGAATGGGGCCTGGTGGGCCTAGCCGGCCTTCCCTGGTTGGGAAGCAGGAGATCTGGGGCCTCCGAGCTGCATGCCCATCCCCTCCCTGGATGCCCCTCTTGCTTCCTCTCTGCTGCCAAGCCTCTCTCACCACACGCGCGTCTCATCGAAAGGAGCAGGCTGCTTGCCATTCTTTGCAAGGACCTCACCCCACAGGCCTCGTTTCCTCGAACGGGAGTGCACACTGACCCAGAGCCTCCAGAGGAGCTGCTGTCTCTCCAGCCACAAAGGCCTGCAGCCGAATCCACGACAGCCTGCTGCATGGAGGGCGTCTATGGGAGAGGGCCATACATCCCAGGTGGGTGCCTCTCTGGCACACCGCTTTCCATGGGCAGACACGGTGTGTGCCAAGTGTCTCCTGTGTGCAGAAAATGTAGTCCCGGTGCCCGCGGTGCAGGGAATCCTCTTTGCACCCAGAGCAATGTGCTGGGCAGGCCTCCCATGCTGGGAGAGCCTCCACTTCCCCCAACTGTCCAAGGGCCTCAGGAGCACACTTCGAGGGAGTGGTGGGTCTGACAGGCAGAACGGCCCGAGTGAGGAACGTGGATGGCAGGCCAAAGCCAGCCCTAGGGCCTGTGCTGGCCTAGGCCACTGCCAGCCAGCAGGGCCTCGACAGAGCACAGTTCATTCGAGTAGGCCCCAGGGCCTTGCCTGTTTGCCTCTTGCCCTGCTGGGAAGCTGCAGGTCCAGAGGCTTTGTGAGCCCGGGGCCACTGGGGCCTGAGCACAAAACCGTCAGGACCCCACTCTCAAGCAGGACTCCTGCCACCTCGGCGCTGCCTGCCACACCCCCTTGCTGCCCGCACTGTCTTCACTGCTGGCAGGCCTCTGTGTGCACAGCCCAGTCTCTGCCAAGGGAACAAGGGGCTTGCTCGCCCCTTGCTAGGACCTCCTCCTACAGCACTCTGGACCAGGGCACACACGCCCCTGGACCAGCAGCCTGCAAGGAAGCTGCAGCTGAGCCAGCCACAAAGGCCTGCAGCCCTGGGCAGGGAGCCTTCTGCTAAGGACAGCTTTCCCACTCCAAAGCCCTGCAGGAGTTCCTGGAGGCTCAGGCCTGCAGCGTTTTCCATCACAGGGCACTGGGTGCCCAAAGCCTCCCCTGCGGCTTCCGAGCACCCTGCAGCCCACAGGCCCTTGGCCCCCACTCTGTTGCCAGAGGCAAGTCCTAGGCAGGACTCTCGAGCTTGTAGAGCCACAGGGCCTCCAGCTTGGAAACCTGCTCAGGAACTCAGTGGCAGCCAGGCTTCACCTTCCATGCTTGTGGGCCAGCAGATGAAGCCCTCACTCCACCGAAAAACTCTCTGCTTTGCCTTCAGCCAGGGAATCGCCTAGCTCAGCTCTCTCTGCCTCAAGCAGAAACTCGAGGGTGCATCCAGCCTGCAGAAAGAAGAGTGCCTTTTCCTGAGCACTGCTCTGCTCTGGCAGCTCCCTGAAGGCCTTCTGGGGCCTTCTCTGCCCTCACCCAGTCGTGCCATTCGGCCCACCCGGGGAGCAAAGGTCCCCCCTCGGCAGGGCTCAGGGTACGGCCTGTGTGTGTTTTCAGGGCTGGGAAAGGGCCGATCCAGAAGCTGGGTGTGCACTTGGGAATGGGGCCTGGTGGGCCTAGCCGGCCTTCCCTGGTTGGGAAGCAGGAGATCTGGGGCCTCCGAGCTGCATGCCCATCCCCTCCCTGGATGCCCCTCTTGCTTCCTCTCTGCTGCCAAGCCTCTCTCACCACACGCGCGTCTCATCGAAAGGAGCAGGCTGCTTGCCATTCTTTGCAAGGACCTCACCCCACAGGCCTCGTTTCCTCGAACGGGAGTGCACACTGACCCAGAGCCTCCAGAGGAGCTGCTGTCTCTCCAGCCACAAAGGCCTGCAGCTGAATCCACGACAGCCTGCTGCATGGAGGGCGTCTATGGGAGAGGGCCATACATCCCAGGTGGGTGCCTCTCTGGCACACCGCTTTCCATGGGCAGACACGGTGTGTGCCAAGTGTCTCCTGTGTGCAGAAAATGTAGTCCCGGTGCCCGCGGTGCAGGGAATCCTCTTTGCACCCAGAGCAATGTGCTGGGCAGGCCTCCCATGCTGGGAGAGCCTCCACTTCCCCCAACTGTCCAAGGGCCTCAGGAGCACACTTCGAGGGAGTGGTGGGTCTGACAGGCAGAACGGCCCGAGTGAGGAACGTGGATGGCAGGCCAAAGCCAGCCCTAGGGCCTGTGCTGGCCTAGGCCACTGCCAGCCAGCAGGGCCTCGACAGAGCACAGTTCATTCGAGTAGGCCCCAGGGGCTTGCCTGTTTGCCTCTTACCCTGCTGGGAAGCTGCAGGTCCAGAGGCTGTGTGAGCCCGGGGCCACTGGGGCCTGAGCACAAAACCGTCAGGACCCCACTCTCAAGCAGGACTCCTGCCACCTCGGCGCTGCCTGCCACACCCCCTTGCTGCCCGCACTGTCTTCACTGCTGGCAGGCCTCTGTGTGCACAGCCCAGTCTCTGCCAAGGGAACAAGGGGCTTGCTCGCCCCTTGCTAGGACCTCCTCCTACAGCACTCTGGACCAGGGCACACACGCCCCTGGACCAGCAGCCTGCAAGGAAGCTGCAGCTGAGCCAGCCACAAAGGCCTGCAGCCCTGGGCAGGGAGCCTTCTGCTAAGGACAGCTTTCCCACTCCAAAGCCCTGCAGGAGTGCCTGGAGGCTCAGGCCTGCAGCGTTTTCCATCACAGGGCACTGGGTGCCCAAAGCCTCCCCTGCGGCTTCCGAGCACCCTGCAGCCCACAGGCCCTTGGCCCCCACTCTGTTGCCAGAGGCAAGTCCTAGGCAGGACTCTCGAGCTTGTAGAGCCACAGGGCCTCCAGCTTGGAAACCTGCTCAGGAACTCAGTGGCAGCCAGGCTTCACCTTCCATGCTTGTGGGCCAGCAGATGGAGCCCTCGCTCCACCGAAAAACTCTCTGCTTTGCCTTCAGCCAGGGAATCGCCTAGTTCAGCTCTCTCTGCCTCAAGCAGAAACTCGAGGGTGCATCCAGCCTGCAGAAAGAAGAGTGCCTTTTCCTGAGCACTGCTCTGCTCTGGCAGCTCCCTGAAGGCCTTCTGGGGCCTTCTCTGCCCTCACCCAGTCGTGCCATTCGGCCCACCCGGGGAGCAAAGGTCCCCCCTCGGCAGGGCTCAGGGTACGGCCTGTGTGTGTTTTCAGGGCTGGGAAAGGGCCGATCCAGAAGCTGGGTGTGCACTTGGGAATGGGGCCTGGTGGGCCTAGCCGGCCTTCCCTGGTTGGGAAGCAGGAGATCTGGGGCCTCCGAGCTGCATGCCCATCCCCTCCCTGGATGCCCCTCTTGCTTCCTCTCTGCTGCCAAGCCTCTCTCACCACACGCGCGTCTCATCGAAAGGAGCAGGCTGCTTGCCATTCTTTGCAAGGACCTCACCCCACAGGCCTCGTTTCCTCGAACGGGAGTGCACACTGACCCAGAGCCTCCAGAGGAGCTGCTGTCTCTCCAGCCACAAAGGCCTGCAGCTGAATCCACGACAGCCTGCTGCATGGAGGGCGTCTATGGGAGAGGGCCATACATCCCAGGTGGGTGCCTCTCTGGCACACCGCTTTCCATGGGCAGACACGGTGTGTGCCAAGTGTCTCCTGTGTGCAGAAAATGTAGTCCCGGTGCCCGCGGTGCAGGGAATCCTCTTTGCACCCAGAGCAATGTGCTGGGCAGGCCTCCCATGCTGGGAGAGCCTCCACTTCCCCCAACTGTCCAAGGGCCTCAGGAGCACACTTCGAGGGAGTGGTGGGTCTGACAGGCAGAACGGCCCGAGTGAGGAACGTGGATGGCAGGCCAAAGCCAGCCCTAGGGCCTGTGCTGGCCTAGGCCACTGCCAGCCAGCAGGGCCTCGACAGAGCACAGTTCATTCGAGTAGGCCCCAGGGGCTTGCCTGTTTGCCTCTTGCCCTGCTGGGAAGCTGCAGGTCCAGATGCTGTGTGAGCCCGGGGCCACTGGGGCCTGAGCACAAAACCGTCAGGACCCCACTCTCAAGCAGGACTCCTGCCACCTCGGCGCTGCCTGCCACACCCCCTTGCTGCCCGCACTGTCTTCACTGCTGGCAGGCCTCTGTGTGCACAGCCCAGTCTCTGCCAAGGGAACAAGGGGCTTGCTCGCCCCTTGCTAGGACCTCCTCCTACAGCACTCTGGACCAGGGCACACACGCCCCTGGACCAGCAGCCTGCAAGGAAGCTGCAGCTGAGCCAGCCACAAAGGCCTGCAGCCCTGGGCAGGGAGCCTTCTGCTAAGGACAGCTTTCCCACTCCAAAGCCCTGCAGGAGTTCCTGGAGGCTCAGGCCTGCAGCGTTTTCCATCACAGGGCACTGGGTGCCCAAAGCCTCCCCTGCGGCTTCCGAGCACCCTGCAGCCCACAGGCCCTTGGCCCCCACTCTGTTGCCAGAGGCAAGTCCTAGGCAGGACTCTCGAGCTTGTAGAGCCACAGGGCCTCCAGCTTGGAAACCTGCTCAGGAACTCAGTGGCAGCCAGGCTTCACCTTCCATGCTTGTGGGCCAGCAGATGGAGCCCTCGCTCCACCGAAAAACTCTCTGCTTTGCCTTCAGCCAGGGAATCGCCTAGTTCAGCTCTCTCTGCCTCAAGCAGAAACTCGAGGGTGCATCCAGCCTGCAGAAAGAAGAGTGCCTTTTCCTGAGCACTGCTCTGCTCTGGCAGCTCCCTGAAGGCCTTCTGGGGCCTTCTCTGCCCTCACCCAGTCGTGCCATTCGGCCCACCCGGGGAGCAAAGGTCCCCCCTCGGCAGGGCTCAGGGTACGGCCTGTGTGTGTTTTCAGGGCTGGGAAAGGGCCGATCCAGAAGCTGGGTGTGCACTTGGGAATGGGGCCTGGTGGGCCTAGCCGGCCTTCCCTGGTTGGGAAGCAGGAGATCTGGGGCCTCCGAGCTGCATGCCCATCCCCTCCCTGGATGCCCCTCTTGCTTCCTCTCTGCTGCCAAGCCTCTCTCACCACACGCGCGTCTCATCGAAAGGAGCAGGCTGCTTGCCATTCTTTGCAAGGACCTCACCCCACAGGCCTCGTTTCCTCGAACGGGAGTGCACACTGACCCAGAGCCTCCAGAGGAGCTGCTGTCTCTCCAGCCACAAAGGCCTGCAGCTGAATCCACGACAGCCTGCTGCATGGAGGGCGTCTATGGGAGAGGGCCATACATCCCAGGTGGGTGCCTCTCTGGCACACCGCTTTCCATGGGCAGACACGGTGTGTGCCAAGTGTCTCCTGTGTGCAGAAAATGTAGTCCCGGTGCCCGCGGTGCAGGGAATCCTCTTTGCACCCAGAGCAATGTGCTGGGCAGGCCTCCCATGCTGGGAGAGCCTCCACTTCCCCCAACTGTCCAAGGGCCTCAGGAGCACACTTCGAGGGAGTGGTGGGTCTGACAGGCAGAACGGCCCGAGTGAGGAACGTGGATGGCAGGCCAAAGCCAGCCCTAGGGCCTGTGCTGGCCTAGGCCACTGCCAGCCAGCAGGGCCTCGACAGAGCACAGTTCATTCGAGTAGGCCCCAGGGGCTTGCCTGTGTGCCTCTTGCCCTGCTGGGAAGCTGCAGGTCCAGAGGCTGTGTGAGCCCGGGGCCACTGGGGCCTGAGCACAAAACCGTCAGGACCCCACTCTCAAGCAGGACTCCTGCCACCTCGGCGCTGCCTGCCACACCCCCTTGCTGCCCGCACTGTCTTCACTGCTGGCAGGCCTCTGTGTGCACAGCCCAGTCTCTGCCAAGGGAACAAGGGGCTTGCTCGCCCCTTGCTAGGACCTCCTCCTACAGCACTCTGGACCAGGGCACACACGCCCCTGGACCAGCAGCCTGCAAGGAAGCTGCAGCTGAGCCAGCCACAAAGGCCTGCAGCCCTGGGCAGGGAGCCTTCTGCTAAGGACAGCTTTGCCACTCCAAAGCCCTGCAGGAGTTCCTGGAGGCTCAGGCCTGCAGCGTTTTCCATCACAGGGCACTGGGTGCCCAAAGCCTCCCCTGCGGCTTCCGAGCACCCTGCAGCCCACAGGCCCTTGGCCCCCACTCTGTTGCCAGAGGCAAGTCCTAGGCAGGACTCTCGAGCTTGTAGAGCCACAGGGCCTCCAGCTTGGAAACCTGCTCAGGAACTCAGTGGCAGCCAGGCTTCACCTTCCATGCTTGTGGGCCAGCAGATGGAGCCCTCGCTCCACCGAAAAACTCTCTGCTTTGCCTTCAGCCAGGGAATCGCCTAGCTCAGCTCTCTCTGCCTCAAGCAGAAACTCGAGGGTGCATCCAGCCTGCAGAAAGAAGAGTGCCTTTTCCTGAGCACTGCTCTGCTCTGGCAGCTCCCTGAAGGCCTTCTGGGGCCTTCTCTGCCCTCACCCAGTCGTGCCATTCGGCCCACCCGGGGAGCAAAGGTCCCCCCTCGGCAGGGCTCAGGGTACGGCCTGTGTGTGTTTTCAGGGCTGGGAAAGGGCCGATCCAGAAGCTGGGTGTGCACTTGGGAATGGGGCCTGGTGGGCCTAGCCGGCCTTCCCTGGTTGGGAAGCAGGAGATCTGGGGCCTCCGAGCTGCATGCCCATCCCCTCCCTGGATGCCCCTCTTGCTTCCTCTCTGCTGCCAAGCCTCTCTCACCACACGCGCGTCTCATCGAAAGGAGCAGGCTGCTTGCCATTCTTTGCAAGGACCTCACCCCACAGGCCTCGTTTCCTCGAACGGGAGTGCACACTGACCCAGAGCCTCCAGAGGAGCTGCTGTCTCTCCAGCCACAAAGGCCTGCAGCTGAATCCACGACAGCCTGCTGCATGGAGGGCGTCTATGGGAGAGGGCCATACATCCCAGGTGGGTGCCTCTCTGGCACACCGCTTTCCATGGGCAGACACGGTGTGTGCCAAGTGTCTCCTGTGTGCAGAAAATGTAGTCCCGGTGCCCGCGGTGCAGGGAATCCTCTTTGCACCCAGAGCAATGTGCTGGGCAGGCCTCCCATGCTGGGAGAGCCTCCACTTCCCCCAACTGTCCAAGGGCCTCAGGAGCACACTTCGAGGGAGTGGTGGGTCTGACAGGCAGAACGGCCCGAGTGAGGAACGTGGATGGCAGGCCAAAGCCAGCCCTAGGGCCTGTGCTGGCCTAGGCCACTGCCAGCCAGCAGGGCCTCGACAGAGCACAGTTCATTCGAGTAGGCCCCAGGGGCTTGCCTGTGTGCCTCTTGCCCTGCTGGGAAGCTGCAGGTCCAGAGGCTGTGTGAGCCCGGGGCCACTGGGGCCTGAGCACAAAACCGTCAGGACCCCACTCTCAAGCAGGACTCCTGCCACCTCGGCGCTGCCTGCCACACCCCCTTGCTGCCCGCACTGTCTTCACTGCTGGCAGGCCTCTGTGTGCACAGCCCAGTCTCTGCCAAGGGAACAAGGGGCTTGCTCGCCCCTTGCTAGGACCTCCTCCTACAGCACTCTGGACCAGGGCACACACGCCCCTGGACCAGCAGCCTGCAAGGAAGCTGCAGCTGAGCCAGCCACAAAGGCCTGCAGCCCTGGGCAGGGAGCCTTCTGCTAAGGACAGCTTTGCCACTCCAAAGCCCTGCAGGAGTTCCTGGAGGCTCAGGCCTGCAGCGTTTTCCATCACAGGGCACTGGGTGCCCAAAGCCTCCCCTGCGGCTTCCGAGCACCCTGCAGCCCACAGGCCCTTGGCCCCCACTCTGTTGCCAGAGGCAAGTCCTAGGCAGGACTCTCGAGCTTGTAGAGCCACAGGGCCTCCAGCTTGGAAACCTGCTCAGGAACTCAGTGGCAGCCAGGCTTCACCTTCCATGCTTGTGGGCCAGCAGATGGAGCCCTCGCTCCACCGAAAAACTCTCTGCTTTGCCTTCAGCCAGGGAATCGCCTAGCTCAGCTCTCTCTGCCTCAAGCAGAAACTCGAGGGTGCATCCAGCCTGCAGAAAGAAGAGTGCCTTTTCCTGAGCACTGCTCTGCTCTGGCAGCTCCCTGAAGGCCTTCTGGGGCCTTCTCTGCCCTCACCCAGTCGTGCCATTCGGCCCACCCGGGGAGCAAAGGTCCCCCCTCGGCAGGGCTCAGGGTACGGCCTGTGTGTGTTTTCAGGGCTGGGAAAGGGCCGATCCAGAAGCTGGGTGTGCACTTGGGAATGGGGCCTGGTGGGCCTAGCCGGCCTTCCCTGGTTGGGAAGCAGGAGATCTGGGGCCTCCGAGCTGCATGCCCATCCCCTCCCTGGATGCCCCTCTTGCTTCCTCTCTGCTGCCAAGCCTCTCTCACCACACGCGCGTCTCATCGAAAGGAGCAGGCTGCTTGCCATTCTTTGCAAGGACCTCACCCCACAGGCCTCGTTTCCTCGAACGGGAGTGCACACTGACCCAGAGCCTCCAGAGGAGCTGCTGTCTCTCCAGCCACAAAGGCCTGCAGCCGAATCCACGACAGCCTGCTGCATGGAGGGCGTCTATGGGAGAGGGCCATACATCCCAGGTGGGTGCCTCTCTGGCACACCGCTTTCCATGGGCAGACACGGTGTGTGCCAAGTGTCTCCTGTGTGCAGAAAATGTAGTCCCGGTGCCCGCGGTGCAGGGAATCCTCTTTGCACCCAGAGCAATGTGCTGGGCAGGCCTCCCATGCTGGGAGAGCCTCCACTTCCCCCAACTGTCCAAGGGCCTCAGGAGCACACTTCGAGGGAGTGGTGGGTCTGACAGGCAGAACGGCCCGAGTGAGGAACGTGGATGGCAGGCCAAAGCCAGCCCTAGGGCCTGTGCTGGCCTAGGCCACTGCCAGCCAGCAGGGCCTCGACAGAGCACAGTTCATTCGAGTAGGCCCCAGGGGCTTGCCTGTGTGCCTCTTGCCCTGCTGGGAAGCTGCAGGTCCAGAGGCTGTGTGAGCCCGGGGCCACTGGGGCCTGAGCACAAAACCGTCAGGACCCCACTCTCAAGCAGGACTCCTGCCACCTCGGCGCTGCCTGCCACACCCCCTTGCTGCCCGCACTGTCTTCACTGCTGGCAGGCCTCTGTGTGCACAGCCCAGTCTCTGCCAAGGGAACAAGGGGCTTGCTCGCCCCTTGCTAGGACCTCCTCCTACAGCACTCTGGACCAGGGCACACACGCCCCTGGACCAGCAGCCTGCAAGGAAGCTGCAGCTGAGCCAGCCACAAAGGCCTGCAGCCCTGAGCAGGGAGCCTTCTGCTAAGGACAGCTTTGCCACTCCAAAGCCCTGCAGGAGTTCCTGGAGGCTCAGGCCTGCAGCGTTTTCCATCACAGGGCACTGGGTGCCCAAAGCCTCCCCTGCGGCTTCCGAGCACCCTGCAGCCCACAGGCCCTTGGCCCCCACTCTGTTGCCAGAGGCAAGTCCTAGGCAGGACTCTCGAGCTTGTAGAGCCACAGGGCCTCCAGCTTGGAAACCTGCTCAGGAACTCAGTGGCAGCCAGGCTTCACCTTCCATGCTTGTGGGCCAGCAGATGGAGCCCTCGCTCCACCGAAAAACTCTCTGCTTTGCCTTCAGCCAGGGAATCGCCTAGCTCAGCTCTCTCTGCCTCAAGCAGAAACTCGAGGGTGCATCCAGCCTGCAGAAAGAAGAGTGCCTTTTCCTGAGCACTGCTCTGCTCTGGCAGCTCCCTGAAGGCCTTCTGGGGCCTTCTCTGCCCTCACCCAGTCGTGCCATTCGGCCCACCCGGGGAGCAAAGGTCCCCCCTCGGCAGGGCTCAGGGTACGGCCTGTGTGTGTTTTCAGGGCTGGGAAAGGGCCGATCCAGAAGCTGGGTGTGCACTTGGGAATGGGGCCTGGTGGGCCTAGCCGGCCTTCCCTGGTTGGGAAGCAGGAGATCTGGGGCCTCCGAGCTGCATGCCCATCCCCTCCCTGGATGCCCCTCTTGCTTCCTCTCTGCTGCCAAGCCTCTCTCACCACACGCGCGTCTCATCGAAAGGAGCAGGCTGCTTGCCATTCTTTGCAAGGACCTCACCCCACAGGCCTCGTTTCCTCGAACGGGAGTGCACACTGACCCAGAGCCTCCAGAGGAGCTGCTGTCTCTCCAGCCACAAAGGCCTGCAGCCGAATCCACGACAGCCTGCTGCATGGAGGGCGTCTATGGGAGAGGGCCATACATCCCAGGTGGGTGCCTCTCTGGCACACCGCTTTCCATGGGCAGACACGGTGTGTGCCAAGTGTCTCCTGTGTGCAGAAAATGTAGTCCCGGTGCCCGCGGTGCAGGGAATCCTCTTTGCACCCAGAGCAATGTGCTGGGCAGGCCTCCCATGCTGGGAGAGCCTCCACTTCCCCCAACTGTCCAAGGGCCTCAGGAGCACACTTCGAGGGAGTGGTGGGTCTGACAGGCAGAACGGCCCGAGTGAGGAACGTGGATGGCAGGCCAAAGCCAGCCCTAGGGCCTGTGCTGGCCTAGGCCACTGCCAGCCAGCAGGGCCTCGACAGAGCACAGTTCATTCGAGTAGGCCCCAGGGCCTTGCCTGTTTGCCTCTTGCCCTGCTGGGAAGCTGCAGGTCCAGAGGCTTTGTGAGCCCGGGGCCACTGGGGCCTGAGCACAAAACCGTCAGGACCCCACTCTCAAGCAGGACTCCTGCCACCTCGGCGCTGCCTGCCACACCCCCTTGCTGCCCGCACTGTCTTCACTGCTGGCAGGCCTCTGTGTGCACAGCCCAGTCTCTGCCAAGGGAACAAGGGGCTTGCTCGCCCCTTGCTAGGACCTCCTCCTACAGCACTCTGGACCAGGGCACACACGCCCCTGGACCAGCAGCCTGCAAGGAAGCTGCAGCTGAGCCAGCCACAAAGGCCTGCAGCCCTGGGCAGGGAGCCTTCTGCTAAGGACAGCTTTGCCACTCCAAAGCCCTGCAGGAGTTCCTGGAGGCTCAGGCCTGCAGCGTTTTCTATCACAGGGCACTGGGTGCCCAAAGCCTCCCCTGCGGCTTCCGAGCACCCTGCAGCCCACAGGCCCTTGGCCCCCACTCTGTTGCCAGAGGCAAGTCCTAGGCAGGACTCTCGAGCTTGTAGAGCCACAGGGCCTCCAGCTTGGAAACCTGCTCAGGAACTCAGTGGCAGCCAGGCTTCACCTTCCATGCTTGTGGGCCAGCAGATGGAGCCCTCGCTCCACCGAAAAACTCTCTGCTTTGCCTTCAGCCAGGGAATCGCCTAGCTCAGCTCTCTCTGCCTCAAGCAGAAACTCGAGGGTGCATCCAGCCTGCAGAAAGAAGAGTGCCTTTTCCTGAGCACTGCTCTGCTCTGGCAGCTCCCTGAAGGCCTTCTGGGGCCTTCTCTGCCCTCACCCAGTCGTGCCATTCGGCCCACCCGGGGAGCAAAGGTCCCCCCTCGGCAGGGCTCAGGGTACGGCCTGTGTGTGTTTTCAGGGCTGGGAAAGGGCCGATCCAGAAGCTGGGTGTGCACTTGGGAATGGGGCCTGGTGGGCCTAGCCGGCCTTCCCTGGTTGGGAAGCAGGAGATCTGGGGCCTCCGAGCTGCATGCCCATCCCCTCCCTGGATGCCCCTCTTGCTTCCTCTCTGCTGCCAAGCCTCTCTCACCACACGCGCGTCTCATCGAAAGGAGCAGGCTGCTTGCCATTCTTTGCAAGGACCTCACCCCACAGGCCTCGTTTCCTCGAACGGGAGTGCACACTGACCCAGAGCCTCCAGAGGAGCTGCTGTCTCTCCAGCCACAAAGGCCTGCAGCTGAATCCACGACAGCCTGCTGCATGGAGGGCGTCTATGGGAGAGGGCCATACATGCCAGGTGGGTGCCTCTCTGGCACACCGCTTTCCATGGGCAGACACGGTGTGTGCCAAGTGTCTCCTGTGTGCAGAAAATGTAGTCCCGGTGCCCGCGGTGCAGGGAATCCTCTTTGCACCCAGAGCAATGTGCTGGGCAGGCCTCCCATGCTGGGAGAGCCTCCACTTCCCCCAACTGTCCAAGGGCCTCAGGAGCACACTTCGAGGGAGTGGTGGGTCTGACAGGCAGAACGGCCCGAGTGAGGAACGTGGATGGCAGGCCAAAGCCAGCCCTAGGGCCTGTGCTGGCCTAGGCCACTGCCAGCCAGCAGGGCCTCGACAGAGCACAGTTCATTCGAGTAGGCCCCAGGGGCTTGCCTGTTTGCCTCTTGCCCTGCTGGGAAGCTGCAGGTCCAGAGGCTGTGTGAGCCCGGGGCCACTGGGGCCTGAGCACAAAACCGTCAGGACCCCACTCTCAAGCAGGACTCCTGCCACCTCGGCGCTGCCTGCCACACCCCCTTGCTGCCCGCACTGTCTTCACTGCTGGCAGGCCTCTGTGTGCACAGCCCAGTCTCTGCCAAGGGAACAAGGGGCTTGCTCGCCCCTTGCTAGGACCTCCTCCTACAGCACTCTGGACCAGGGCACACACGCCCCTGGACCAGCAGCCTGCAAGGAAGCTGCAGCTGAGCCAGCCACAAAGGCCTGCAGCCCTGGGCAGGGAGCCTTCTGCTAAGGACAGCTTTGCCACTCCAAAGCCCTGCAGGAGTTCCTGGAGGCTCAGGCCTGCAGCGTTTTCCATCACAGGGCACTGGGTGCCCAAAGCCTCCCCTGCGGCTTCCGAGCACCCTGCAGCCCACAGGCCCTTGGCCCCCACTCTGTTGCCAGAGGCAAGTCCTAGGCAGGACTCTCGAGCTTGTAGAGCCACAGGGCCTCCAGCTTGGAAACCTGCTCAGGAACTCAGTGGCAGCCAGGCTTCACCTTCCATGCTTGTGGGCCAGCAGATGGAGCCCTCGCTCCACCGAAAAACTCTCTGCTTTGCCTTCAGCCAGGGAATCGCCTAGCTCAGCTCTCTCTGCCTCAAGCAGAAACTCGAGGGTGCATCCAGCCTGCAGAAAGAAGAGTGCCTTTTCCTGAGCACTGCTCTGCTCTGGCAGCTCCCTGAAGGCCTTCTGGGGCCTTCTCTGCCCTCACCCAGTCGTGCCATTCGGCCCACCCGGGGAGCAAAGGTCCCCCCTCGGCAGGGCTCAGGGTACGGCCTGTGTGTGTTTTCAGGGCTGGGAAAGGGCCGATCCAGAAGCTGGGTGTGCACTTGGGAATGGGGCCTGGTGGGCCTAGCCGGCCTTCCCTGGTTGGGAAGCAGGAGATCTGGGGCCTCCGAGCTGCATGCCCATCCCCTCCCTGGATGCCCCTCTTGCTTCCTCTCTGCTGCCAAGCCTCTCTCACCACACGCGCATCTCATCGAAAGGAGCAGGCTGCTTGCCATTCTTTGCAAGGACCTCACCCCACAGGCCTCGTTTCCTCGAACGGGAGTGCACACTGACCCAGAGCCTCCAGAGGAGCTGCTGTCTCTCCAGCCACAAAGGCCTGCAGCTGAATCCACGACAGCCTGCTGCATGGAGGGCGTCTATGGGAGAGGGCCATACATCCCAGGTGGGTGCCTCTCTGGCACACCGCTTTCCATGGGCAGACACGGTGTGTGCCAAGTGTCTCCTGTGTGCAGAAAATGTAGTCCCGGTGCCCGCGGTGCAGGGAATCCTCTTTGCACCCAGAGCAATGTGCTGGGCAGGCCTCCCATGCTGGGAGAGCCTCCACTTCCCCCAACTGTCCAAGGGCCTCAGGAGCACACTTCGAGGGAGTGGTGGGTCTGACAGGCAGAACGGCCCGAGTGAGGAACGTGGATGGCAGGCCAAAGCCAGCCCTAGGGCCTGTGCTGGCCTAGGCCACTGCCAGCCAGCAGGGCCTCGACAGAGCACAGTTCATTCGAGTAGGCCCCAGGGGCTTGCCTGTTTGCCTCTTGCCCTGCTGGGAAGCTGCAGGTCCAGAGGCTGTGTGAGCCCGGGGCCACTGGGGCCTGAGCACAAAACCGTCAGGACCCCACTCTCAAGCAGGACTCCTGCCACCTCGGCGCTGCCTGCCACACCCCCTTGCTGCCCGCACTGTCTTCACTGCTGGCAGGCCTCTGTGTGCACAGCCCAGTCTCTGCCAAGGGAACAAGGGGCTTGCTCGCCCCTTGCTAGGACCTCCTCCTACAGCACTCTGGACCAGGGCACACACGCCCCTGGACCAGCAGCCTGCAAGGAAGCTGCAGCTGAGCCAGCCACAAAGGCCTGCAGCCCTGGGCAGGGAGCCTTCTGCTAAGGACAGCTTTGCCACTCCAAAGCCCTGCAGGAGTTCCTGGAGGCTCAGGCCTGCAGCGTTTTCCATCACAGGGCACTGGGTGCCCAAAGCCTCCCCTGCGGCTTCCGAGCACCCTGCAGCCCACAGGTCCTTGGCCCCCACTCTGTTGCCAGAGGCAAGTCCTAGGCAGGACTCTCGAGCTTGTAGAGCCACAGGGCCTCCAGCTTGGAAACCTGCTCAGGAACTCAGTGGCAGCCAGGCTTCACCTTCCATGCTTGTGGGCCAGCAGATGGAGCCCTCGCTCCACCGAAAAACTCTCTGCTTTGCCTTCAGCCAGGGAATCGCCTAGCTCAGCTCTCTCTGCCTCAAGCAGAAACTCGAGGGTGCATCCAGCCTGCAGAAAGAAGAGTGCCTTTTCCTGAGCACTGCTCTGCTCTGGCAGCTCCCTGAAGGCCTTCTGGGGCCTTCTCTGCCCTCACCCAGTCGTGCCATTCGGCCCACCCGGGGAGCAAAGGTCCCCCCTCGGCAGGGCTCAGGGTACGGCCTGTGTGTGTTTTCAGGGCTGGGAAAGGGCCGATCCAGAAGCTGGGTGTGCACTTGGGAATGGGGCCTGGTGGGCCTAGCCGGCCTTCCCTGGTTGGGAAGCAGGAGATCTGGGGCCTCCGAGCTGCATGCCCATCCCCTCCCTGGATGCCCCTCTTGCTTCCTCTCTGCTGCCAAGCCTCTCTCACCACACGCGCGTCTCATCGAAAGGAGCAGGCTGCTTGCCATTCTTTGCAAGGACCTCACCCCACAGGCCTCGTTTCCTCGAACGGGAGTGCACACTGACCCAGAGCCTCCAGAGGAGCTGCTGTCTCTCCAGCCACAAAGGCCTGCAGCTGAATCCACGACAGCCTGCTGCATGGAGGGCGTCTATGGGAGAGGGCCATACATCCCAGGTGGGTGCCTCTCTGGCACACCGCTTTCCATGGGCAGACACGGTGTGTGCCAAGTGTCTCCTGTGTGCAGAAAATGTAGTCCCGGTGCCCGCGGTGCAGGGAATCCTCTTTGCACCCAGAGCAATGTGCTGGGCAGGCCTCCCATGCTGGGAGAGCCTCCACTTCCCCCAACTGTCCAAGGGCCTCAGGAGCACACTTCGAGGGAGTGGTGGGTCTGACAGGCAGAACGGCCCGAGTGAGGAACGTGGATGGCAGGCCAAAGCCAGCCCTAGGGCCTGTGCTGGCCTAGGCCACTGCCAGCCAGCAGGGCCTCGACAGAGCACAGTTCATTCGAGTAGGCCCCAGGGCCTTGCCTGTTTGCCTCTTGCCCTGCTGGGAAGCTGCAGGTCCAGAGGCTGTGTGAGCCCGGGGCCACTGGGGCCTGAGCACAAAACCGTCAGGACCCCACTCTCAAGCAGGACTCCTGCCACCTCGGCGCTGCCTGCCACACCCCCTTGCTGCCCGCACTGTCTTCACTGCTGGCAGGCCTCTGTGTGCACAGCCCAGTCTCTGCCAAGGGAACAAGGGGCTTGCTCGCCCCTTGCTAGGACCTCCTCCTACAGCACTCTGGACCAGGGCACACACGCCCCTGGACCAGCAGCCTGCAAGGAAGCTGCAGCTGAGCCAGCCACAAAGGCCTGCAGCCCTGGGCAGGGAGCCTTCTGCTAAGGACAGCTTTGCCACTCCAAAGCCCTGCAGGAGTTCCTGGAGGCTCAGGCCTGCAGCGTTTTCCATCACAGGGCACTGGGTGCCCAAAGCCTCCCCTGCGGCTTCTGAGCACCCTGCAGCCCACAGGCCCTTGGCCCCCACTCTGTTGCCAGAGGCAAGTCCTAGGCAGGACTCTCGAGCTTGTAGAGCCACAGGGCCTCCAGCTTGGAAACCTGCTCAGGAACTCAGTGGCAGCCAGGCTTCACCTTCCATGCTTGTGGGCCAGCAGATGGAGCCCTCGCTCCACCGAAAAACTCTCTGCTTTGCCTTCAGCCAGGGAATCGCCTAGCTCAGCTCTCTCTGCCTCAAGCAGAAACTCGAGGGTGCATCCAGCCTGCAGAAAGAAGAGTGCCTTTTCCTGAGCACTGCTCTGCTCTGGCAGCTCCCTGAAGGCCTTCTGGGGCCTTCTCTGCCCTCACCCAGTCGTGCCATTCGGCCCACCCGGGGAGCAAAGGTCCCCCCTCGGCAGGGCTCAGGGTACGGCCTGTGTGTGTTTTCAGGGCTGGGAAAGGGCCGATCCAGAAGCTGGGTGTGCACTTGGGAATGGGGCCTGGTGGGCCTAGCCGGCCTTCCCTGGTTGGGAAGCAGGAGATCTGGGGCCTCCGAGCTGCATGCCCATCCCCTCCCTGGATGCCCCTCTTGCTTCCTCTCTGCTGCCAAGCCTCTCTCACCACACGCGCGTCTCATCGAAAGGAGCAGGCTGCTTGCCATTCTTTGCAAGGACCTCACCCCACAGGCCTCGTTTCCTCGAACGGGAGTGCACACTGACCCAGAGCCTCCAGAGGAGCTGCTGTCTCTCCAGCCACAAAGGCCTGCAGCTGAATCCACGACAGCCTGCTGCATGGAGGGCGTCTATGGGAGAGGGCCATACATCCCAGGTGGGTGCCTCTCTGGCACACCGCTTTCCATGGGCAGACACGGTGTGTGCCAAGTGTCTCCTGTGTGCAGAAAATGTAGTCCCGGTGCCCGCGGTGCAGGGAATCCTCTTTGCACCCAGAGCAATGTGCTGGGCAGGCCTCCCATGCTGGGAGAGCCTCCACTTCCCCCAACTGTCCAAGGGCCTCAGGAGCACACTTCGAGGGAGTGGTGGGTCTGACAGGCAGAACGGCCCGAGTGAGGAACGTGGATGGCAGGCCAAAGCCAGCCCTAGGGCCTGTGCTGGCCTAGGCCACTGCCAGCCAGCAGGGCCTCGACAGAGCACAGTTCATTCGAGTAGGCCCCAGGGGCTTGCCTGTTTGCCTCTTGCCCTGCTGGGAAGCTGCAGGTCCAGAGGCTGTGTGAGCCCGGGGCCACTGGGGCCTGAGCACAAAACCGTCAGGACCCCACTCTCAAGCAGGACTCCTGCCACCTCGGCGCTGCCTGCCACACCCCCTTGCTGCCCGCACTGTCTTCACTGCTGGCAGGCCTCTGTGTGCACAGCCCAGTCTCTGCCAAGGGAACAAGGGGCTTGCTCGCCCCTTGCTAGGACCTCCTCCTACAGCACTCTGGACCAGGGCACACACGCCCCTGGACCAGCAGCCTGCAAGGAAGCTGCAGCTGAGCCAGCCACAAAGGCCTGCAGCCCTGGGCAGGGAGCCTTCTGCTAAGGACAGCTTTGCCACTCCAAAGCCCTGCAGGAGTTCCTGGAGGCTCAGGCCTGCAGCGTTTTCCATCACAGGGCACTGGGTGCCCAAAGCCTCCCCTGCGGCTTCCGAGCACCCTGCAGCCCACAGGCCCTTGGCCCCCACTCTGTTGCCAGAGGCAAGTCCTAGGCAGGACTCTCGAGCTTGTAGAGCCACAGGGCCTCCAGCTTGGAAACCTGCTCAGGAACTCAGTGGCAGCCAGGCTTCACCTTCCATGCTTGTGGGCCAGCAGATGGAGCCCTCGCTCCACCGAAAAACTCTCTGCTTTGCCTTCAGCCAGGGAATCGCCTAGCTCAGCTCTCTCTGCCTCAAGCAGAAACTCGAGGGTGCATCCAGCCTGCAGAAAGAAGAGTGCCTTTTCCTGAGCACTGCTCTGCTCTGGCAGCTCCCTGAAGGCCTTCTGGGGCCTTCTCTGCCCTCACCCAGTCGTGCCATTCGGCCCACCCGGGGAGCAAAGGTCCCCCCTCGGCAGGGCTCAGGGTACGGCCTGTGTGTGTTTTCAGGGCTGGGAAAGGGCCGATCCAGAAGCTGGGTGTGCACTTGGGAATGGGGCCTGGTGGGCCTAGCCGGCCTTCCCTGGTTGGGAAGCAGGAGATCTGGGGCCTCCGAGCTGCATGCCCATCCCCTCCCTGGATGCCCCTCTTGCTTCCTCTCTGCTGCCAAGCCTCTCTCACCACACGCGCGTCTCATCGAAAGGAGCAGGCTGCTTGCCATTCTTTGCAAGGACCTCACCCCACAGGCCTCGTTTCCTCGAACGGGAGTGCACACTGACCCAGAGCCTCCAGAGGAGCTGCTGTCTCTCCAGCCACAAAGGCCTGCAGCTGAATCCACGACAGCCTGCTGCATGGAGGGCGTCTATGGGAGAGGGCCATACATCCCAGGTGGGTGCCTCTCTGGCACACCGCTTTCCATGGGCAGACACGGTGTGTGCCAAGTGTCTCCTGTGTGCAGAAAATGTAGTCCCGGTGCCCGCGGTGCAGGGAATCCTCTTTGCACCCAGAGCAATGTGCTGGGCAGGCCTCCCATGCTGGGAGAGCCTCCACTTCCCCCAACTGTCCAAGGGCCTCAGGAGCACACTTCGAGGGAGTGGTGGGTCTGACAGGCAGAACGGCCCGAGTGAGGAACGTGGATGGCAGGCCAAAGCCAGCCCTAGGGCCTGTGCTGGCCTAGGCCACTGCCAGCCAGCAGGGCCTCGACAGAGCACAGTTCATTCGAGTAGGCCCCAGGGGCTTGCCTGTTTGCCTCTTGCCCTGCTGGGAAGCTGCAGGTCCAGAGGCTGTGTGAGCCCGGGGCCACTGGGGCCTGAGCACAAAACCGTCAGGACCCCACTCTCAAGCAGGACTCCTGCCACCTCGGCGCTGCCTGCCACACCCCCTTGCTGCCCGCACTGTCTTCACTGCTGGCAGGCCTCTGTGTGCACAGCCCAGTCTCTGCCAAGGGAACAAGGGGCTTGCTCGCCCCTTGCTAGGACCTCCTCCTACAGCACTCTGGACCAGGGCACACACGCCCCTGGACCAGCAGCCTGCAAGGAAGCTGCAGCTGAGCCAGCCACAAAGGCCTGCAGCCCTGGGCAGGGAGCCTTCTGCTAAGGACAGCTTTGCCACTCCAAAGCCCTGCAGGAGTTCCTGGAGGCTCAGGCCTGCAGCGTTTTCCATCACAGGGCACTGGGTGCCCAAAGCCTCCCCTGCGGCTTCCGAGCACCCTGCAGCCCACAGGCCCTTGGCCCCCACTCTGTTGCCAGAGGCAAGTCCTAGGCAGGACTCTCGAGCTTGTAGAGCCACAGGGCCTCCAGCTTGGAAACCTGCTCAGGAACTCAGTGGCAGCCAGGCTTCACCTTCCATGCTTGTGGGCCAGCAGATGGAGCCCTCGCTCCACCGAAAAACTCTCTGCTTTGCCTTCAGCCAGGGAATCGCCTAGCTCAGCTCTCTCTGCCTCAAGCAGAAACTCGAGGGTGCATCCAGCCTGCAGAAAGAAGAGTGCCTTTTCCTGAGCACTGCTCTGCTCTGGCAGCTCCCTGAAGGCCTTCTGGGGCCTTCTCTGCCCTCACCCAGTCGTGCCATTCGGCCCACCCGGGGAGCAAAGGTCCCCCCTCGGCAGGGCTCAGGGTACGGCCTGTGTGTGTTTTCAGGGCTGGGAAAGGGCCGATCCAGAAGCTGGGTGTGCACTTGGGAATGGGGCCTGGTGGGCCTAGCCGGCCTTCCCTGGTTGGGAAGCAGGAGATCTGGGGCCTCCGAGCTGCATGCCCATCCCCTCCCTGGATGCCCCTCTTGCTTCCTCTCTGCTGCCAAGCCTCTCTCACCACACGCGCGTCTCATCGAAAGGAGCAGGCTGCTTGCCATTCTTTGCAAGGACCTCACCCCACAGGCCTCGTTTCCTCGAACGGGAGTGCACACTGACCCAGAGCCTCCAGAGGAGCTGCTGTCTCTCCAGCCACAAAGGCCTGCAGCTGAATCCACGACAGCCTGCTGCATGGAGGGCGTCTATGGGAGAGGGCCATACATCCCAGGTGGGTGCCTCTCTGGCACACCGCTTTCCATGGGCAGACACGGTGTGTGCCAAGTGTCTCCTGTGTGCAGAAAATGTAGTCCCGGTGCCCGCGGTGCAGGGAATCCTCTTTGCACCCAGAGCAATGTGCTGGGCAGGCCTCCCATGCTGGGAGAGCCTCCACTTCCCCCAACTGTCCAAGGGCCTCAGGAGCACACTTCGAGGGAGTGGTGGGTCTGACAGGCAGAACGGCCCGAGTGAGGAACGTGGATGGCAGGCCAAAGCCAGCCCTAGGGCCTGTGCTGGCCTAGGCCACTGCCAGCCAGCAGGGCCTCGACAGAGCACAGTTCATTCGAGTAGGCCCCAGGGGCTTGCCTGTTTGCCTCTTGCCCTGCTGGGAAGCTGCAGGTCCAGAGGCTGTGTGAGCCCGGGGCCACTGGGGCCTGAGCACAAAACCGTCAGGACCCCACTCTCAAGCAGGACTCCTGCCACCTCGGCGCTGCCTGCCACACCCCCTTGCTGCCCGCACTGTCTTCACTGCTGGCAGGCCTCTGTGTGCACAGCCCAGTCTCTGCCAAGGGAACAAGGGGCTTGCTCGCCCCTTGCTAGGACCTCCTCCTACAGCACTCTGGACCAGGGCACACACGCCCCTGGACCAGCAGCCTGCAAGGAAGCTGCAGCTGAGCCAGCCACAAAGGCCTGCAGCCCTGGGCAGGGAGCCTTCTGCTAAGGACAGCTTTGCCACTCCAAAGCCCTGCAGGAGTTCCTGGAGGCTCAGGCCTGCAGCGTTTTCCATCACAGGGCACTGGGTGCCCAAAGCCTCCCCTGCGGCTTCCGAGCACCCTGCAGCCCACAGGCCCTTGGCCCCCACTCTGTTGCCAGAGGCAAGTCCTAGGCAGGACTCTCGAGCTTGTAGAGCCACAGGGCCTCCAGCTTGGAAACCTGCTCAGGAACTCAGTGGCAGCCAGGCTTCACCTTCCATGCTTGTGGGCCAGCAGATGGAGCCCTCGCTCCACCGAAAAACTCTCTGCTTTGCCTTCAGCCAGGGAATCGCCTAGCTCAGCTCTCTCTGCCTCAAGCAGAAACTCGAGGGTGCATCCAGCCTGCAGAAAGAAGAGTGCCTTTTCCTGAGCACTGCTCTGCTCTGGCAGCTCCCTGAAGGCCTTCTGGGGCCTTCTCTGCCCTCACCCAGTCGTGCCATTCGGCCCACCCGGGGAGCAAAGGTCCCCCCTCGGCAGGGCTCAGGGTACGGCCTGTGTGTGTTTTCAGGGCTGGGAAAGGGCCGATCCAGAAGCTGGGTGTGCACTTGGGAATGGGGCCTGGTGGGCCTAGCCGGCCTTCCCTGGTTGGGAAGCAGGAGATCTGGGGCCTCCGAGCTGCATGCCCATCCCCTCCCTGGATGCCCCTCTTGCTTCCTCTCTGCTGCCAAGCCTCTCTCACCACACGCGCGTCTCATTGAAAGGAGCAGGCTGCTTGCCATTCTTTGCAAGGACCTCACCCCACAGGCCTCGTTTCCTCGAACGGGAGTGCACACTGACCCAGAGCCTCCAGAGGAGCTGCTGTCTCTCCAGCCACAAAGGCCTGCAGCTGAATCCACGACAGCCTGCTGCATGGAGGGCGTCTATGGGAGAGGGCCATACATCCCAGGTGGGTGCCTCTCTGGCACACCGCTTTCCATGGGCAGACACGGTGTGTGCCAAGTGTCTCCTGTGTGCAGAAAATGTAGTCCCGGTGCCCGCGGTGCAGGGAATCCTCTTTGCACCCAGAGCAATGTGCTGGGCAGGCCTCCCATGCTGGGAGAGCCTCCACTTCCCCCAACTGTCCAAGGGCCTCAGGAGCACACTTCGAGGGAGTGGTGGGTCTGACAGGCAGAACGGCCCGAGTGAGGAACGTGGATGGCAGGCCAAAGCCAGCCCTAGGGCCTGTGCTGGCCTAGGCCACTGCCAGCCAGCAGGGCCTCGACAGAGCACAGTTCATTCGAGTAGGCCCCAGGGCCTTGCCTGTTTGCCTCTTGCCCTGCTGGGAAGCTGCAGGTCCAGAGGCTTTGTGAGCCCGGGGCCACTGGGGCCTGAGCACAAAACCGTCAGGACCCCACTCTCAAGCAGGACTCCTGCCACCTCGGCGCTGCCTGCCACACCCCCTTGCTGCCCGCACTGTCTTCACTGCTGGCAGGCCTCTGTGTGCACAGCCCAGTCTCTGCCAAGGGAACAAGGGGCTTGCTCGCCCCTTGCTAGGACCTCCTCCTACAGCACTCTGGACCAGGGCACACACGCCCCTGGACCAGCAGCCTGCAAGGAAGCTGCAGCTGAGCCAGCCACAAAGGCCTGCAGCCCTGGGCAGGGAGCCTTCTGCTAAGGACAGCTTTGCCACTCCAAAGCCCTGCAGGAGTTCCTGGAGGCTCAGGCCTGCAGCGTTTTCCATCACAGGGCACTGGGTGCCCAAAGCCTCCCCTGCGGCTTCCGAGCACCCTGCAGCCCACAGGCCCTTGGCCCCCACTCTGTTGCCAGAGGCAAGTCCTAGGCAGGACTCTCGAGCTTGTAGAGCCACAGGGCCTCCAGCTTGGAAACCTGCTCAGGAACTCAGTGGCAGCCAGGCTTCACCTTCCATGCTTGTGGGCCAGCAGATGGAGCCCTCGCTCCACCGAAAAACTCTCTGCTTTGCCTTCAGCCAGGGAATCGCCTAGCTCAGCTCTCTCTGCCTCAAGCAGAAACTCGAGGGTGCATCCAGCCTGCAGAAAGAAGAGTGCCTTTTCCTGAGCACTGCTCTGCTCTGGCAGCTCCCTGAAGGCCTTCTGGGGCCTTCTCTGCCCTCACCCAGTCGTGCCATTCGGCCCACCCGGGGAGCAAAGGTCCCCCCTCGGCAGGGCTCAGGGTACGGCCTGTGTGTGTTTTCAGGGCTGGGAAAGGGCCGATCCAGAAGCTGGGTGTGCACTTGGGAATGGGGCCTGGTGGGCCTAGCCGGCCTTCCCTGGTTGGGAAGCAGGAGATCTGGGGCCTCCGAGCTGCATGCCCATCCCCTCCCTGGATGCCCCTCTTGCTTCCTCTCTGCTGCCAAGCCTCTCTCACCACACGCGCGTCTCATCGAAAGGAGCAGGCTGCTTGCCATTCTTTGCAAGGACCTCACCCCACAGGCCTCGTTTCCTCGAACGGGAGTGCACACTGACCCAGAGCCTCCAGAGGAGCTGCTGTCTCTCCAGCCACAAAGGCCTGCAGCTGAATCCACGACAGCCTGCTGCATGGAGGGCGTCTATGGGAGAGGGCCATACATCCCAGGTGGGTGCCTCTCTGGCACACCGCTTTCCATGGGCAGACACGGTGTGTGCCAAGTGTCTCCTGTGTGCAGAAAATGTAGTCCCGGTGCCCGCGGTGCAGGGAATCCTCTTTGCACCCAGAGCAATGTGCTGGGCAGGCCTCCCATGCTGGGAGAGCCTCCACTTCCCCCAACTGTCCAAGGGCCTCAGGAGCACACTTCGAGGGAGTGGTGGGTCTGACAGGCAGAACGGCCCGAGTGAGGAACGTGGATGGCAGGCCAAAGCCAGCCCTAGGGCCTGTGCTGGCCTAGGCCACTGCCAGCCAGCAGGGCCTCGACAGAGCACAGTTCATTCGAGTAGGCCCCAGGGGCTTGCCTGTTTGCCTCTTGCCCTGCTGGGAAGCTGCAGGTCCAGAGGCTTTGTGAGCCCGGGGCCACTGGGGCCTGAGCACAAAACCGTCAGGACCCCACTCTCAAGCAGGACTCCTGCCACCTCGGCGCTGCCTGCCACACCCCCTTGCTGCCCGCACTGTCTTCACTGCTGGCAGGCCTCTGTGTGCACAGCCCAGTCTCTGCCAAGGGAACAAGGGGCTTGCTCGCCCCTTGCTAGGACCTCCTCCTACAGCACTCTGGACCAGGGCACACACGCCCCTGGACCAGCAGCCTGCAAGGAAGCTGCAGCTGAGCCAGCCACAAAGGCCTGCAGCCCTGGGCAGGGAGCCTTCTGCTAAGGACAGCTTTGCCACTCCAAAGCCCTGCAGGAGTTCCTGGAGGCTCAGGCCTGCAGCGTTTTCCATCACAGGGCACTGGGTGCCCAAAGCCTCCCCTGCGGCTTCCGAGCACCCTGCAGCCCACAGGCCCTTGGCCCCCACTCTGTTGCCAGAGGCAAGTCCTAGGCAGGACTCTCGAGCTTGTAGAGCCACAGGGCCTCCAGCTTGGAAACCTGCTCAGGAACTCAGTGGCAGCCAGGCTTCACCTTCCATGCTTGTGGGCCAGCAGATGGAGCCCTCGCTCCACCGAAAAACTCTCTGCTTTGCCTTCAGCCAGGGAATCGCCTAGCTCAGCTCTCTCTGCCTCAAGCAGAAACTCCAGGGTGCATCCAGCCTGCAGAAAGAAGAGTGCCTTTTCCTGAGCACTGCTCTGCTCTGGCAGCTCCCTGAAGGCCTTCTGGGGCCTTCTCTGCCCTCACCCAGTCGTGCCATTCGGCCCACCCGGGGAGCAAAGGTCCCCCCTCGGCAGGGCTCAGGGTACGGCCTGTGTGTGTTTTCAGGGCTGGGAAAGGGCCGATCCAGAAGCTGGGTGTGCACTTGGGAATGGGGCCTGGTGGGCCTAGCCGGCCTTCCCTGGTTGGGAAGCAGGAGATCTGGGGCCTCCGAGCTGCATGCCCATCCCCTCCCTGGATGCCCCTCTTGCTTCCTCTCTGCTGCCAAGCCTCTCTCACCACACGCGCGTCTCATCGAAAGGAGCAGGCTGCTTGCCATTCTTTGCAAGGACCTCACCCCACAGGCCTCGTTTCCTCGAACGGGAGTGCACACTGACCCAGAGCCTCCAGAGGAGCTGCTGTCTCTCCAGCCACAAAGGCCTGCAGCTGAATCCACGACAGCCTGCTGCATGGAGGGCGTCTATGGGAGAGGGCCATACATCCCAGGTGGGTGCCTCTCTGGCACACCGCTTTCCATGGGCAGACACGGTGTGTGCCAAGTGTCTCCTGTGTGCAGAAAATGTAGTCCCGGTGCCCGCGGTGCAGGGAATCCTCTTTGCACCCAGAGCAATGTGCTGGGCAGGCCTCCCATGCTGGGAGAGCCTCCACTTCCCCCAACTGTCCAAGGGCCTCAGGAGCACACTTCGAGGGAGTGGTGGGTCTGACAGGCAGAACGGCCCGAGTGAGGAACGTGGATGGCAGGCCAAAGCCAGCCCTAGGGCCTGTGCTGGCCTAGGCCACTGCCAGCCAGCAGGGCCTCGACAGAGCACAGTTCATTCGAGTAGGCCCCAGGGGCTTGCCTGTTTGCCTCTTGCCCTGCTGGGAAGCTGCAGGTCCAGAGGCTGTGTGAGCCCGGGGCCACTGGGGCCTGAGCACAAAACCGTCAGGACCCCACTCTCAAGCAGGACTCCTGCCACCTCGGCGCTGCCTGCCACACCCCCTTGCTGCCCGCACTGTCTTCACTGCTGGCAGGCCTCTGTGTGCACAGCCCAGTCTCTGCCAAGGGAACAAGGGGCTTGCTCGCCCCTTGCTAGGACCTCCTCCTACAGCACTCTGGACCAGGGCACACACGCCCCTGGACCAGCAGCCTGCAAGGAAGCTGCAGCTGAGCCAGCCACAAAGGCCTGCAGCCCTGGGCAGGGAGCCTTCTGCTAAGGACAGCTTTCCCACTCCAAAGCCCTGCAGGAGTTCCTGGAGGCTCAGGCCTGCAGCGTTTTCCATCACAGGGCACTGGGTGCCCAAAGCCTCCCCTGCGGCTTCCGAGCACCCTGCAGCCCACAGGCCCTTGGCCCCCACTCTGTTGCCAGAGGCAAGTCCTAGGCAGGACTCTCGAGCTTGTAGAGCCACAGGGCCTCCAGCTTGGAAACCTGCTCAGGAACTCAGTGGCAGCCAGGCTTCACCTTCCATGCTTGTGGGCCAGCAGATGGAGCCCTCGCTCCACCGAAAAACTCTCTGCTTTGCCTTCAGCCAGGGAATCGCCTAGCTCAGCTCTCTCTGCCTCAAGCAGAAACTCGAGGGTGCATCCAGCCTGCAGAAAGAAGAGTGCCTTTTCCTGAGCACTGCTCTGCTCTGGCAGCTCCCTGAAGGCCTTCTGGGGCCTTCTCTGCCCTCACCCAGTCGTGCCATTCGGCCCACCCGGGGAGCAAAGGTCCCCCCTCGGCAGGGCTCAGGGTACGGCCTGTGTGTGTTTTCAGGGCTGGGAAAGGGCCGATCCAGAAGCTGGGTGTGCACTTGGGAATGGGGCCTGGTGGGCCTAGCCGGCCTTCCCTGGTTGGGAAGCAGGAGATCTGGGGCCTCCGAGCTGCATGCCCATCCCCTCCCTGGATGCCCCTCTTGCTTCCTCTCTGCTGCCAAGCCTCTCTCACCACACGCGCGTCTCATCGAAAGGAGCAGGCTGCTTGCCATTCTTTGCAAGGACCTCACCCCACAGGCCTCGTTTCCTCGAACGGGAGTGCACACTGACCCAGAGCCTCCAGAGGAGCTGCTGTCTCTCCAGCCACAAAGGCCTGCAGCTGAATCCACGACAGCCTGCTGCATGGAGGGCGTCTATGGGAGAGGGCCATACATCCCAGGTGGGTGCCTCTCTGGCACACCGCTTTCCATGGGCAGACACGGTGTGTGCCAAGTGTCTCCTGTGTGCAGAAAATGTAGTCCCGGTGCCCGCGGTGCAGGGAATCCTCTTTGCACCCAGAGCAATGTGCTGGGCAGGCCTCCCATGCTGGGAGAGCCTCCACTTCCCCCAACTGTCCAAGGGCCTCAGGAGCACACTTCGAGGGAGTGGTGGGTCTGACAGGCAGAACGGCCCGAGTGAGGAACGTGGATGGCAGGCCAAAGCCAGCCCTAGGGCCTGTGCTGGCCTAGGCCACTGCCAGCCAGCAGGGCCTCGACAGAGCACAGTTCATTCGAGTAGGCCCCAGGGGCTTGCCTGTTTGCCTCTTGCCCTGCTGGGAAGCTGCAGGTCCAGAGGCTGTGTGAGCCCGGGGCCACTGGGGCCTGAGCACAAAACCGTCAGGACCCCACTCTCAAGCAGGACTCCTGCCACCTCGGCGCTGCCTGCCACACCCCCTTGCTGCCCGCACTGTCTTCACTGCTGGCAGGCCTCTGTGTGCACAGCCCAGTCTCTGCCAAGGGAACAAGGGGCTTGCTCGCCCCTTGCTAGGACCTCCTCCTACAGCACTCTGGACCAGGGCACACACGCCCCTGGACCAGCAGCCTGCAAGGAAGCTGCAGCTGAGCCAGCCACAAAGGCCTGCAGCCCTGGGCAGGGAGCCTTCTGCTAAGGACAGCTTTGCCACTCCAAAGCCCTGCAGGAGTTCCTGGAGGCTCAGGCCTGCAGCGTTTTCCATCACAGGGCACTGGGTGCCCAAAGCCTCCCCTGCGGCTTCCGAGCACCCTGCAGCCCACAGGCCCTTGGCCCCCACTCTGTTGCCAGAGGCAAGTCCTAGGCAGGACTCTCGAGCTTGTAGAGCCACAGGGCCTCCAGCTTGGAAACCTGCTCAGGAACTCAGTGGCAGCCAGGCTTCACCTTCCATGCTTGTGGGCCAGCAGATGGAGCCCTCGCTCCACCGAAAAACTCTCTGCTTTGCCTTCAGCCAGGGAATCGCCTAGCTCAGCTCTCTCTGCCTCAAGCAGAAACTCGAGGGTGCATCCAGCCTGCAGAAAGAAGAGTGCCTTTTCCTGAGCACTGCTCTGCTCTGGCAGCTCCCTGAAGGCCTTCTGGGGCCTTCTCTGCCCTCACCCAGTCGTGCCATTCGGCCCACCCGGGGAGCAAAGGTCCCCCCTCGGCAGGGCTCAGGGTACGGCCTGTGTGTGTTTTCAGGGCTGGGAAAGGGCCGATCCAGAAGCTGGGTGTGCACTTGGGAATGGGGCCTGGTGGGCCTAGCCGGCCTTCCCTGGTTGGGAAGCAGGAGATCTGGGGCCTCCGAGCTGCATGCCCATCCCCTCCCTGGATGCCCCTCTTGCTTCCTCTCTGCTGCCAAGCCTCTCTCACCACACGCGCGTCTCATCGAAAGGAGCAGGCTGCTTGCCATTCTTTGCAAGGACCTCACCCCACAGGCCTCGTTTCCTCGAACGGGAGTGCACACTGACCCAGAGCCTCCAGAGGAGCTGCTGTCTCTCCAGCCACAAAGGCCTGCAGCTGAATCCACGACAGCCTGCTGCATGGAGGGCGTCTATGGGAGAGGGCCATACATCCCAGGTGGGTGCCTCTCTGGCACACCGCTTTCCATGGGCAGACACGGTGTGTGCCAAGTGTCTCCTGTGTGCAGAAAATGTAGTCCCGGTGCCCGCGGTGCAGGGAATCCTCTTTGCACCCAGAGCAATGTGCTGGGCAGGCCTCCCATGCTGGGAGAGCCTCCACTTCCCCCAACTGTCCAAGGGCCTCAGGAGCACACTTCGAGGGAGTGGTGGGTCTGACAGGCAGAACGGCCCGAGTGAGGAACGTGGATGGCAGGCCAAAGCCAGCCCTAGGGCCTGTGCTGGCCTAGGCCACTGCCAGCCAGCAGGGCCTCGACAGAGCACAGTTCATTCGAGTAGGCCCCAGGGGCTTGCCTGTTTGCCTCTTGCCCTGCTGGGAAGCTGCAGGTCCAGAGGCTTTGTGAGCCCGGGGCCACTGGGGCCTGAGCACAAAACCGTCAGGACCCCACTCTCAAGCAGGACTCCTGCCACCTCGGCGCTGCCTGCCACACCCCCTTGCTGCCCGCACTGTCTTCACTGCTGGCAGGCCTCTGTGTGCACAGCCCAGTCTCTGCCAAGGGAACAAGGGGCTTGCTCGCCCCTTGCTAGGACCTCCTCCTACAGCACTCTGGACCAGGGCACACACGCCCCTGGACCAGCAGCCTGCAAGGAAGCTGCAGCTGAGCCAGCCACAAAGGCCTGCAGCCCTGGGCAGGGAGCCTTCTGCTAAGGACAGCTTTGCCACTCCAAAGCCCTGCAGGAGTTCCTGGAGGCTCAGGCCTGCAGCGTTTTCCATCACAGGGCACTGGGTGCCCAAAGCCTCCCCTGCGGCTTCCGAGCACCCTGCAGCCCACAGGCCCTTGGCCCCCACTCTGTTGCCAGAGGCAAGTCCTAGGCAGGACTCTCGAGCTTGTAGAGCCACAGGGCCTCCAGCTTGGAAACCTGCTCAGGAACTCAGTGGCAGCCAGGCTTCACCTTCCATGCTTGTGGGCCAGCAGATGGAGCCCTCGCTCCACCGAAAAACTCTCTGCTTTGCCTTCAGCCAGGGAATCGCCTAGCTCAGCTCTCTCTGCCTCAAGCAGAAACTCGAGGGTGCATCCAGCCTGCAGAAAGAAGAGTGCCTTTTCCTGAGCACTGCTCTGCTCTGGCAGCTCCCTGAAGGCCTTCTGGGGCCTTCTCTGCCCTCACCCAGTCGTGCCATTCGGCCCACCCGGGGAGCAAAGGTCCCCCCTCGGCAGGGCTCAGGGTACGGCCTGTGTGTGTTTTCAGGGCTGGGAAAGGGCCGATCCAGAAGCTGGGTGTGCACTTGGGAATGGGGCCTGGTGGGCCTAGCCGGCCTTCCCTGGTTGGGAAGCAGGAGATCTGGGGCCTCCGAGCTGCATGCCCATCCCCTCCCTGGATGCCCCTCTTGCTTCCTCTCTGCTGCCAAGCCTCTCTCACCACACGCGCGTCTCATCGAAAGGAGCAGGCTGCTTGCCATTCTTTGCAAGGACCTCACCCCACAGGCCTCGTTTCCTCGAACGGGAGTGCACACTGACCCAGAGCCTCCAGAGGAGCTGCTGTCTCTCCAGCCACAAAGGCCTGCAGCTGAATCCACGACAGCCTGCTGCATGGAGGGCGTCTATGGGAGAGGGCCATACATCCCAGGTGGGTGCCTCTCTGGCACACCGCTTTCCATGGGCAGACACGGTGTGTGCCAAGTGTCTCCTGTGTGCAGAAAATGTAGTCCCGGTGCCCGCGGTGCAGGGAATCCTCTTTGCACCCAGAGCAATGTGCTGGGCAGGCCTCCCATGCTGGGAGAGCCTCCACTTCCCCCAACTGTCCAAGGGCCTCAGGAGCACACTTCGAGGGAGTGGTGGGTCTGACAGGCAGAACGGCCCGAGTGAGGAACGTGGATGGCAGGCCAAAGCCAGCCCTAGGGCCTGTGCTGGCCTAGGCCACTGCCAGCCAGCAGGGCCTCGACAGAGCACAGTTCATTCGAGTAGGCCCCAGGGGCTTGCCTGTTTGCCTCTTGCCCTGCTGGGAAGCTGCAGGTCCAGAGGCTGTGTGAGCCCGGGGCCACTGGGGCCTGAGCACAAAACCGTCAGGACCCCACTCTCAAGCAGGACTCCTGCCACCTCGGCGCTGCCTGCCACACCCCCTTGCTGCCCGCACTGTCTTCACTGCTGGCAGGCCTCTGTGTGCACAGCCCAGTCTCTGCCAAGGGAACAAGGGGCTTGCTCGCCCCTTGCTAGGACCTCCTCCTACAGCACTCTGGACCAGGGCACACACGCCCCTGGACCAGCAGCCTGCAAGGAAGCTGCAGCTGAGCCAGCCACAAAGGCCTGCAGCCCTGGGCAGGGAGCCTTCTGCTAAGGACAGCTTTCCCACTCCAAAGCCCTGCAGGAGTTCCTGGAGGCTCAGGCCTGCAGCGTTTTCCATCACAGGGCACTGGGTGCCCAAAGCCTCCCCTGCGGCTTCCGAGCACCCTGCAGCCCACAGGCCCTTGGCCCCCACTCTGTTGCCAGAGGCAAGTCCTAGGCAGGACTCTCGAGCTTGTAGAGCCACAGGGCCTCCAGCTTGGAAACCTGCTCAGGAACTCAGTGGCAGCCAGGCTTCACCTTCCATGCTTGTGGGCCAGCAGATGGAGCCCTCGCTCCACCGAAAAACTCTCTGCTTTGCCTTCAGCCAGGGAATCGCCTAGCTCAGCTCTCTCTGCCTCAAGCAGAAACTCGAGGGTGCATCCAGCCTGCAGAAAGAAGAGTGCCTTTTCCTGAGCACTGCTCTGCTCTGGCAGCTCCCTGAAGGCCTTCTGGGGCCTTCTCTGCCCTCACCCAGTCGTGCCATTCGGCCCACCCGGGGAGCAAAGGTCCCCCCTCGGCAGGGCTCAGGGTACGGCCTGTGTGTGTTTTCAGGGCTGGGAAAGGGCCGATCCAGAAGCTGGGTGTGCACTTGGGAATGGGGCCTGGTGGGCCTAGCCGGCCTTCCCTGGTTGGGAAGCAGGAGATCTGGGGCCTCCGAGCTGCATGCCCATCCCCTCCCTGGATGCCCCTCTTGCTTCCTCTCTGCTGCCAAGCCTCTCTCACCACACGCGCGTCTCATCGAAAGGAGCAGGCTGCTTGCCATTCTTTGCAAGGACCTCACCCCACAGGCCTCGTTTCCTCGAACGGGAGTGCACACTGACCCAGAGCCTCCAGAGGAGCTGCTGTCTCTCCAGCCACAAAGGCCTGCAGCTGAATCCACGACAGCCTGCTGCATGGAGGGCGTCTATGGGAGAGGGCCATACATCCCAGGTGGGTGCCTCTCTGGCACACCGCTTTCCATGGGCAGACACGGTGTGTGCCAAGTGTCTCCTGTGTGCAGAAAATGTAGTCCCGGTGCCCGCGGTGCAGGGAATCCTCTTTGCACCCAGAGCAATGTGCTGGGCAGGCCTCCCATGCTGGGAGAGCCTCCACTTCCCCCAACTGTCCAAGGGCCTCAGGAGCACACTTCGAGGGAGTGGTGGGTCTGACAGGCAGAACGGCCCGAGTGAGGAACGTGGATGGCAGGCCAAAGCCAGCCCTAGGGCCTGTGCTGGCCTAGGCCACTGCCAGCCAGCAGGGCCTCGACAGAGCACAGTTCATTCGAGTAGGCCCCAGGGGCTTGCCTGTTTGCCTCTTGCCCTGCTGGGAAGCTGCAGGTCCAGAGGCTGTGTGAGCCCGGGGCCACTGGGGCCTGAGCACAAAACCGTCAGGACCCCACTCTCAAGCAGGACTCCTGCCACCTCGGCGCTGCCTGCCACACCCCCTTGCTGCCCGCACTGTCTTCACTGCTGGCAGGCCTCTGTGTGCACAGCCCAGTCTCTGCCAAGGGAACAAGGGGCTTGCTCGCCCCTTGCTAGGACCTCCTCCTACAGCACTCTGGACCAGGGCACACACGCCCCTGGACCAGCAGCCTGCAAGGAAGCTGCAGCTGAGCCAGCCACAAAGGCCTGCAGCCCTGGGCAGGGAGCCTTCTGCTAAGGACAGCTTTGCCACTCCAAAGCCCTGCAGGAGTTCCTGGAGGCTCAGGCCTGCAGCGTTTTCCATCACAGGGCACTGGGTGCCCAAAGCCTCCCCTGCGGCTTCCGAGCACCCTGCAGCCCACAGGCCCTTGGCCCCCACTCTGTTGCCAGAGGCAAGTCCTAGGCAGGACTCTCGAGCTTGTAGAGCCACAGGGCCTCCAGCTTGGAAACCTGCTCAGGAACTCAGTGGCAGCCAGGCTTCACCTTCCATGCTTGTGGGCCAGCAGATGGAGCCCTCGCTCCACCGAAAAACTCTCTGCTTTGCCTTCAGCCAGGGAATCGCCTAGCTCAGCTCTCTCTGCCTCAAGCAGAAACTCGAGGGTGCATCCAGCCTGCAGAAAGAAGAGTGCCTTTTCCTGAGCACTGCTCTGCTCTGGCAGCTCCCTGAAGGCCTTCTGGGGCCTTCTCTGCCCTCACCCAGTCGTGCCATTCGGCCCACCCGGGGAGCAAAGGTCCCCCCTCGGCAGGGCTCAGGGTACGGCCTGTGTGTGTTTTCAGGGCTGGGAAAGGGCCGATCCAGAAGCTGGGTGTGCACTTGGGAATGGGGCCTGGTGGGCCTAGCCGGCCTTCCCTGGTTGGGAAGCAGGAGATCTGGGGCCTCCGAGCTGCATGCCCATCCCCTCCCTGGATGCCCCTCTTGCTTCCTCTCTGCTGCCAAGCCTCTCTCACCACACGCGCGTCTCATCGAAAGGAGCAGGCTGCTTGCCATTCTTTGCAAGGACCTCACCCCACAGGCCTCGTTTCCTCGAACGGGAGTGCACACTGACCCAGAGCCTCCAGAGGAGCTGCTGTCTCTCCAGCCACAAAGGCCTGCAGCCGAATCCACGACAGCCTGCTGCATGGAGGGCGTCTATGGGAGAGGGCCATACATCCCAGGTGGGTGCCTCTCTGGCACACCGCTTTCCATGGGCAGACACGGTGTGTGTCAAGTGTCTCCTGTGTGCAGAAAATGTAGTCCCAGTGCCCGCGGTGCAGGGAATCCTCTTTGCACCCAGAGCAATGTGCTGGGCAGGCCTCCCATGCTGGGAGAGCCTCCACTTCCCCCAACTGTCCAAGGGCCTCAGGAGCACACTTCGAGGGAGTGGTGGGTCTGACAGGCAGAACGGCCCGAGTGAGGAAAGTGGATGGCAGGCCAAAGCCAGCCCTAGGGCCTGTGCTGGCCTAGGCCACTGCCAGCCAGCAGGGCCTCGACAGAGCACAGTTCATTCGAGTAGGCCCCAGGGGCTTGCCTGTTTGCCTCTTACCCTGCTGGGAAGCTGCAGGTCCAGAGGCTGTGTGAGCCCGGGGCCACTGGGGCCTGAGCACAAAACCGTCAGGACCCCACTCTCAAGCAGGACTCCTGCCACCTCGGCGCTGCCTGCCACACCCCCTTGCTGCCCGCACTGTCTTCACTGCTGGCAGGCCTCTGTGTGCACAGCCCAGTCTCTGCCAAGGGAACAAGGGGCTTGCTCGCCCCTTGCTAGGACCTCCTCCTACAGCACTCTGGACCAGGGCACACACGCCCCTGGACCAGCAGCCTGCAAGGAAGCTGCAGCTGAGCCAGCCACAAAGGCCTGCAGCCCTGGGCAGGGAGCCTTCTGCTAAGGACAGCTTTGCCACTCCAAAGCCCTGCAGGAGTTCCTGGAGGCTCAGGCCTGCAGCGTTTTCCATCACAGGGCACTGGGTGCCCAAAGCCTCCCCTGCGGCTTCTGAGCACCCTGCAGCCCACAGGCCCTTGGCCCCCACTCTGTTGCCAGAGGCAAGTCCTAGGCAGGACTCTCGAGCTTGTAGAGCCACAGGGCCTCCAGCTTGGAAACCTGCTCAGGAACTCAGTGGCAGCCAGGCTTCACCTTCCATGCTTGTGGGCCAGCAGATGGAGCCCTCGCTCCACCGAAAAACTCTCTGCTTTGCCTTCAGCCAGGGAATCGCCTAGCTCAGCTCTCTCTGCCTCAAGCAGAAACTCGAGGGTGCATCCAGCCTGCAGAAAGAAGAGTGCCTTTTCCTGAGCACTGCTCTGCTCTGGCAGCTCCCTGAAGGCCTTCTGGGGCCTTCTCTGCCCTCACCCAGTCGTGCCATTCGGCCCACCCGGGGAGCAAAGGTCCCCCCTCGGCAGGGCTCAGGGTACGGCCTGTGTGTGTTTTCAGGGCTGGGAAAGGGCCGATCCAGAAGCTGGGTGTGCACTTGGGAATGGGGCCTGGTGGGCCTAGCCGGCCTTCCCTGGTTGGGAAGCAGGAGATCTGGGGCCTCCGAGCTGCATGCCCATCCCCTCCCTGGATGCCCCTCTTGCTTCCTCTCTGCTGCCAAGCCTCTCTCACCACACGCGCGTCTCATCGAAAGGAGCAGGCTGCTTGCCATTCTTTGCAAGGACCTCACCCCACAGGCCTCGTTTCCTCGAACGGGAGTGCACACTGACCCAGAGCCTCCAGAGGAGCTGCTGTCTCTCCAGCCACAAAGGCCTGCAGCTGAATCCACGACAGCCTGCTGCATGGAGGGCGTCTATGGGAGAGGGCCATACATCCCAGGTGGGTGCCTCTCTGGCACACCGCTTTCCATGGGCACACACGGTGTGTGCCAAGTGTCTCCTGTGTGCAGAAAATGTAGTCCCGGTGCCCGCGGTGCAGGGAATCCTCTTTGCACCCAGAGCAATGTGCTGGGCAGGCCTCCCATGCTGGGAGAGCCTCCACTTCCCCCAACTGTCCAAGGGCCTCAGGAGCACACTTCGAGGGAGTGGTGGGTCTGACAGGCAGAACGGCCCGAGTGAGGAACGTGGATGGCAGGCCAAAGCCAGCCCTAGGGCCTGTGCTGGCCTAGGCCACTGCCAGCCAGCAGGGCCTCGACAGAGCACAGTTCATTCGAGTAGGCCCCAGGGCCTTGCCTGTTTGCCTCTTGCCCTGCTGGGAAGCTGCAGGTCCAGAGGCTTTGTGAGCCCGGGGCCACTGGGGCCTGAGCACAAAACCGTCAGGACCCCACTCTCAAGCAGGACTCCTGCCACCTCGGCGCTGCCTGCCACACCCCCTTGCTGCCCGCACTGTCTTCACTGCTGGCAGGCCTCTGTGTGCACAGCCCAGTCTCTGCCAAGGGAACAAGGGGCTTGCTCGCCCCTTGCTAGGACCTCCTCCTACAGCACTCTGGACCAGGGCACACACGCCCCTGGACCAGCAGCCTGCAAGGAAGCTGCAGCTGAGCCAGCCACAAAGGCCTGCAGCCCTGGGCAGGGAGCCTTCTGCTAAGGACAGCTTTGCCACTCCAAAGCCCTGCAGGAGTTCCTGGAGGCTCAGGCCTGCAGCGTTTTCCATCACAGGGCACTGGGTGCCCAAAGCCTCCCCTGCGGCTTCTGAGCACCCTGCAGCCCACAGGCCCTTGGCCCCCACTCTGTTGCCAGAGGCAAGTCCTAGGCAGGACTCTCGAGCTTGTAGAGCCACAGGGCCTCCAGCTTGGAAACCTGCTCAGGAACTCAGTGGCAGCCAGGCTTCACCTTCCATGCTTGTGGGCCAGCAGATGGAGCCCTCGCTCCACCGAAAAACTCTCTGCTTTGCCTTCAGCCAGGGAATCGCCTAGCTCAGCTCTCTCTGCCTCAAGCAGAAACTCGAGGGTGCATCCAGCCTGCAGAAAGAAGAGTGCCTTTTCCTGAGCACTGCTCTGCTCTGGCAGCTCCCTGAAGGCCTTCTGGGGCCTTCTCTGCCCTCACCCAGTCGTGCCATTCGGCCCACCCGGGGAGCAAAGGTCCCCCCTCGGCAGGGCTCAGGGTACGGCCTGTGTGTGTTTTCAGGGCTGGGAAAGGGCCGATCCAGAAGCTGGGTGTGCACTTGGGAATGGGGCCTGGTGGGCCTAGCCGGCCTTCCCTGGTTGGGAAGCAGGAGATCTGGGGCCTCCGAGCTGCATGCCCATCCCCTCCCTGGATGCCCCTCTTGCTTCCTCTCTGCTGCCAAGCCTCTCTCACCACACGCGCGTCTCATCGAAAGGAGCAGGCTGCTTGCCATTCTTTGCAAGGACCTCACCCCACAGGCCTCGTTTCCTCGAACGGGAGTGCACACTGACCCAGAGCCTCCAGAGGAGCTGCTGTCTCTCCAGCCACAAAGGCCTGCAGCTGAATCCACGACAGCCTGCTGCATGGAGGGCGTCTATGGGAGAGGGCCATACATCCCAGGTGGGTGCCTCTCTGGCACACCGCTTTCCATGGGCAGACACGGTGTGTGCCAAGTGTCTCCTGTGTGCAGAAAATGTAGTCCCGGTGCCCGCGGTGCAGGGAATCCTCTTTGCACCCAGAGCAATGTGCTGGGCAGGCCTCCCATGCTGGGAGAGCCTCCACTTCCCCCAACTGTCCAAGGGCCTCAGGAGCACACTTCGAGGGAGTGGTGGGTCTGACAGGCAGAACGGCCCGAGTGAGGAACGTGGATGGCAGGCCAAAGCCAGCCCTAGGGCCTGTGCTGGCCTAGGCCACTGCCAGCCAGCAGGGCCTCGACAGAGCACAGTTCATTCGAGTAGGCCCCAGGGGCTTGCCTGTTTGCCTCTTGCCCTGCTGGGAAGCTGCAGGTCCAGAGGCTTTGTGAGCCCGGGGCCACTGGGGCCTGAGCACAAAACCGTCAGGACCCCACTCTCAAGCAGGACTCCTGCCACCTCGGCGCTGCCTGCCACACCCCCTTGCTGCCCGCACTGTCTTCACTGCTGGCAGGCCTCTGTGTGCACAGCCCAGTCTCTGCCAAGGGAACAAGGGGCTTGCTCGCCCCTTGCTAGGACCTCCTCCTACAGCACTCTGGACCAGGGCACACACGCCCCTGGACCAGCAGCCTGCAAGGAAGCTGCAGCTGAGCCAGCCACAAAGGCCTGCAGCCCTGGGCAGGGAGCCTTCTGCTAAGGACAGCTTTGCCACTCCAAAGCCCTGCAGGAGTTCCTGGAGGCTCAGGCCTGCAGCGTTTTCCATCACAGGGCACTGGGTGCCCAAAGCCTCCCCTGCGGCTTCCGAGCACCCTGCAGCCCACAGGCCCTTGGCCCCCACTCTGTTGCCAGAGGCAAGTCCTAGGCAGGACTCTCGAGCTTGTAGAGCCACAGGGCCTCCAGCTTGGAAACCTGCTCAGGAACTCAGTGGCAGCCAGGCTTCACCTTCCATGCTTGTGGGCCAGCAGATGGAGCCCTCGCTCCACCGAAAAACTCTCTGCTTTGCCTTCAGCCAGGGAATCGCCTAGCTCAGCTCTCTCTGCCTCAAGCAGAAACTCGAGGGTGCATCCAGCCTGCAGAAAGAAGAGTGCCTTTTCCTGAGCACTGCTCTGCTCTGGCAGCTCCCTGAAGGCCTTCTGGGGCCTTCTCTGCCCTCACCCAGTCGTGCCATTCGGCCCACCCGGGGAGCAAAGGTCCCCCCTCGGCAGGGCTCAGGGTACGGCCTGTGTGTGTTTTCAGGGCTGGGAAAGGGCCGATCCAGAAGCTGGGTGTGCACTTGGGAATGGGGCCTGGTGGGCCTAGCCGGCCTTCCCTGGTTGGGAAGCAGGAGATCTGGGGCCTCCGAGCTGCATGCCCATCCCCTCCCTGGATGCCCCTCTTGCTTCCTCTCTGCTGCCAAGCCTCTCTCACCACACGCGCGTCTCATCGAAAGGAGCAGGCTGCTTGCCATTCTTTGCAAGGACCTCACCCCACAGGCCTCGTTTCCTCGAACGGGAGTGCACACTGACCCAGAGCCTCCAGAGGAGCTGCTGTCTCTCCAGCCACAAAGGCCTGCAGCTGAATCCACGACAGCCTGCTGCATGGAGGGCGTCTATGGGAGAGGGCCATACATCCCAGGTGGGTGCCTCTCTGGCACACCGCTTTCCATGGGCAGACACGGTGTGTGCCAAGTGTCTCCTGTGTGCAGAAAATGTAGTCCCGGTGCCCGCGGTGCAGGGAATCCTCTTTGCACCCAGAGCAATGTGCTGGGCAGGCCTCCCATGCTGGGAGAGCCTCCACTTCCCCCAACTGTCCAAGGGCCTCAGGAGCACACTTCGAGGGAGTGGTGGGTCTGACAGGCAGAACGGCCCGAGTGAGGAACGTGGATGGCAGGCCAAAGCCAGCCCTAGGGCCTGTGCTGGCCTAGGCCACTGCCAGCCAGCAGGGCCTCGACAGAGCACAGTTCATTCGAGTAGGCCCCAGGGGCTTGCCTGTTTGCCTCTTGCCCTGCTGGGAAGCTGCAGGTCCAGAGGCTGTGTGAGCCCGGGGCCACTGGGGCCTGAGCACAAAACCGTCAGGACCCCCACTCTCAAGCAGGACTCCTGCCACCTCGGCGCTGCCTGCCACACCCCCTTGCTGCCCGCACTGTCTTCACTGCTGGCAGGCCTCTGTGTGCACAGGCCCAGTCTCTAAAGGGAACAAGGGGCTTGCTCGCCCCTTGCTAGGACCTCCTCCTACAGCACTCTGGACCAGGGCACACACGCCCCTGGACCAGCAGCCTGCAAGGAAGCTGCAGCTGAGCCAGCCACAAAGGCCTGCAGCCCTGGGCAGGGAGCCTTCTGCTAAGGACAGCTTTCCCACTCCAAAGCCTGCAGGAGTTCCTGGAGGCTCAGGCCTGCAGCGTTTTCCATCACAGGGCACTGGGTGCCCAAAGCCTCCCCTGCGGCTTCCGAGCACCCTGCAGCCCACAGGCCCTTGGCCCCCACTCTGTTGCCAGAGGCAAGTCCTAGGCAGGACTCTCGAGCTTGTAGAGCCACAGGGCCTCCAGCTTGGAAACCTGCTCAGGAACTCAGTGGCAGCCAGGCTTCACCTTCCATGCTTGTGGGCCAGCAGATGGAGCCCCTCGCTCCACCGAAAAACTCTCTGCTTTGCTTCAGCCAGGGAATCGCCTAGCTCAGCTCTCTCTGCCTCAAGCAGAAACTCGAGGTGCATCCAGCCTGCAGAAAGAAGAGTGCCTTTTCCTGAGCACTGCTCTGCTCTGGCAGCTCCCTGAAGGCCTTCTGGGGCCTTCTCTGCCCTCACCCAGTCGTGCCATTCGGCCCACCCGGGGAGCAAAGGCCCCCCTCGGCAGGGCTCAGGTACGGCCTGTGTGTGTTTTCAGGGCTGGAAAGGGCCGATCCAGAAGCGGGTGTGCACTTGGGAATGGGGCCTGGTGGGCCTAGCCGGCTTCCCTGGTTGGGAAGCAGAGATCTGGGGCCTCCGAGCTGCATGCCCATCCCCCTCCTGGATGCCCCTCTTGCTTCCTCTCTGCTGCCAAGCCTCTCTCACCACACGCGCGTCTCATCGAAAGGAGCAGGCTGCTTGCCATTCTTTGCAAGGACCTCACCCCACAGCCTCGTTTCCTCGAACGGGAGTGCACACTGACCCAGAGCCTCCAGAGGAGCTGCTGTCTCTCCAGCCACAAAGGCCTGCAGCTGAATCCACGACAGCCTGCTGCATGGAGGGCGTCTATGGGAGAGGGCCATACATCCCAGGTGGGTGCCTCTCTGGCACACCGCTTTCCATGGGCAGACACGGTGTGTGCCAAGTGTCTCCTGTGTGCAGAAAATGTAGTCCCGGTGCCCGCGGTGCAGGGAATCTCTTTGCACCCAGAGCAATGTGCTGGGCAGCCTCCCATGCTGGAGAGCCTCACTTCCCCCCAACTGTCCAAGGGCCTCCAGGAGCACACTTCGAGGGAGTGGTGGGTCTGACAGGCAGAACGGCCCGAGTGAGGAACGTGGATGGCAGGCCAAAGCCAGCCCTAGGGCCTGTGCTGGCCTAGGCCACTGCCAGCCAGCAGGGCCTCGACAGAGCACAGTTCATTCGAGTAGGCCCCAGGGGCTTGCCTGTTTGCCTCTTGCCTGCTGGGAAGCTGCAGGTCCAGAGGCTGTGTGAGCCCGGGGCCACTGGGGCCTGAGCACAAAACCGTCAGACCCCACTCTCAAGCAGGACTCCTGCCACCTCGGCGCTGCCTGCCACACCCCA